>NW_019102632.1:0-352891 GCF_001856785.1 Myzus persicae | reverse complement strand
CATTTTATATTTCTATAGCGTATTCGTTATATGTACTAGCCTGTAGGACGATTAGTCGTTGTTTTATATTACGCATCGGAGCACTATAGTTATTCATATCAATTATACATATTATTATATTATTACATATTATATCCGATCTTACATTTATTTACCTTTAGCTTCTGTATATCTGTGTACTTCAACAATTTCCATACAATTTGGTTCACTCCCAAGTAAGGATTAAAACAGTTGAATACAAAAACCTCAATATGATATTTATTTCAATTAAATGAACTGTAGAATTAAATCATTGGTAGAAAAAAGATGAATTGGCCACCTTGACATGCTATTAGTCTCTTGAATATGTTTCTACCGATTCTATAAAGTGAACACTTATAATTCATGCAGATTTGTGTACCACCTTTTTACAGACTACAAACATATGATACGTTTCCTGTAGTTTGACATTTTTAGCAGAGTAAGAATTCAGTTATATAATAGATCATTATTTTTACAACATTATTTATTTATTTATCATTGTTTATCTTATATAATTGTGTTCCTTGAATGTTTGTAATATTTAAACTAATATGTTATACTTTTTACAGGTTACCTAATGTTTTTCCGGAATGATAATGTATGGTGTTTTGATGTCTGCAGGTGAATGATTGAATGTATATAAATCTGCCATAACAACAAAAATGATAAATTCAAATTGTTTGATTATTATTTGAAGAAATACCACGCTTATAATTTCAATTCTATAATGTTAATTTCCCTATAGTAAAAATTCTCAAGGTAAAGTTACCAGGTTTTTGTATGAATGTTTAAATTGGTATTTATTTGTAGATTTGCAATTTTAATAAAACCGATAAACTAGATATGTTGTATAGAAATAATACAAACACTAAAACCTACAATTAAATTTTCTTTTGTCTATTGATTTCTTTGAAATTATTTTATTAATAAAGTTCAACTATTGCATAAGGTTTTTAATTTAACTACCAACTATTATTTTTTTTATTTGTACATAAGTTTCTACTGTTTATTCATGAACGTTCTACCATAATGCATACAATGATTATTTCAAAAAGATTTTATTTGTTTGAAATTTGTCATTACTTCATTTATTTTCTTTTTTTTGCATGTTTTTTTTTTATTATATTGCTCCTTATGAGACCTTTCTGATGAATAATATTCAACTAAATCACCAGGGTAACTTCACTTTTATCCATGTGATTTAATAAGTATGTTTTCCACCCTAAATAAATAAATGAATTGAATGTTAACTATTAAGTTATGTTGAGCCAATGAGAACTTTGCAGCTTATATTAGAATTTAAGAAAAAAATTACCTACTGTGCTTTAATTTGGAAAAACCCGGTTCATAGGATGTATGTTGCTAGTCAATATTTCATGAGATCATGTGAAATTCGTATAACATATTCAGTATTTTCAGCTTAATAGGATTGTGTAAAAACTTTTGTTGTCGTAGAAGTTAGTTCTGTTAAGTTTTAATTTTATTTTTTTGTATTGTTCTTTTATCAAAAGGTATAATATATTTTTTCTATAAAATTTATTTGATCAGTTCTCAGTTTATTTAAATAATAATAAACTGACCTTCTGTTTTTTCTTTCATATGGCGTGGGTTAATTGGTGAAAAACAAAACTAAATGAACATAAAACAAATCTAAATGAACATTCAATTAACAAAGTAACGAGAACTGTAGTAGATAGATTTACAATAAACTAATAAATTTAACAATAACAAAGACAATTATAATAAGAGCTTATAATATATTTAAAGCCGAACATGTCGCTTGTCAGGTGTCTATTTTTTGCATTACCTATTTCCCAGTATTTTTTCCACATATCCTCCATGCCATTAAAACTGTTTTTTGTTGACCAGATTGGGTTCCTTGATCTTAATCTTTTAGATGGTGCGCTATTTATGTCATTATATACATGGAGATTCACTAATTTATTGATTTTCTGTAACAATTTGACAGTTGAGAGATGTCTTTAAGCCACCGATGGGCTATGTTCCAAAGGACTGGAAGTCACTGTAGGTTGGTTACCCGGACACAGCCTGTAATGATTCGCATAGTATTATTCAACTGGGTGTCAACCTTTTTTGCATGTTCACTTCTTTCCCAAACGGGGGCGCAATACTCCGCGACGCTGTATACCAAGGCTAGGGCCGATATGCGTAGTACATTTGCTTGACAGCCCCAGCTTGTTGCTGCTAGTTTGCTAATAATATTATTCCTTGTTTTCAGTTTATTTTTTACATCTTCAAGGTATTGGTTGAAGGTTAATGTTCTGTCCAGTTTGATCCCTAGATATTTTGGAGCATCGTCATTCATTAGTTTGGTTCTAAGGACTGTCAAGTTAAGTTTTCTGTTAGCATCTCTGTTGCTCAAGTGGAACTCAATGAATTTTTTTTACATTTTTTTGTTGAGTTTGTTTTTCCCTTTTGTCACGTGTGTTCCACGATCGTCAGTTGGGTAGCCCTGAGAAGCGCTACTTTCACCAATAATTCCGGGAGGTCTTACGACGTTCGGCCGCCTGGTTTGTGCTGTTTGGCTTCGTGTTGTCATACTTATGATATCTTAGGGCGTAGGCATTCAGATTTACAGGTATTAAAGACACTACTAGACAGGGGGGGGGGACCACGAGAAGTTACAGCACACCCCCCTAACCTAACCTTCTGTTGAGTGTAATAATGTAATTTACTTCTATGATAAATGTAGGATATAGTGATTTATACTCAGTGCTTGAGTCCACGACTACAAAATTATTATAGCCTTAGTGTACACACATCATATTATACATGCACAAATCATATATTTTTGGTTCTAAATTTTTAGATAAAAAAAATACTGACACTGTGTACCACTATAGCACGTTAAATTTTATCATACCTGACTAGGCTCACATTTATGTTTGTAAAAGCTAAATAATATGCCAAACATTTGATAAAATAATTTTATTAGTATTTATAATTGATTTTATTCATGTCACGCTCTAAAAAACAGTATATATATGTTATATTAGGTAGTTAGTATGCATTAATGCATTATTATGATTGTCATTAAAATTAACAAATTATTAAATAGTCTTACCTAAATATTCAACACACATATTAGACAGCAGTAGTAGTTATTATTTAAATATCCAAATAAAATTTTAAAAGTTACTTTATTCCTTCAATCAAAATTGAATAAAATAATAATTACATTTGATAAAGTTAATAACCATTAAATTGTTGTTTAATAATTTTTATAACTTTTATAACTGTTTTATAACTCATCAACCTAATATTTATTTAAAGAACATTGTATATACCTTTTATACTCTATAGAACTCAAAACAAACATATTTCCAGTATCTGGCCCACTCAGCTACTTGGTGATTGCTGGGGCCTTTGGATATTTTATACATTGGGGGCGAGTCCGAGTCATATGTTAAAGAGATAAAAAAATTAAGTTGATTCTCGATTGTTTCTCATGAATTTTTTGATGAACTATATGGCAGTTATAAGCTGGTATGTTTTCATAATATTATGATTATTATCCTATCTTTTACGACGGTCTAAAATAAATAACTTTAAAAAACCCATTTTGTAGAGTTATTCATTTATAATATAAAGGAAAAAAACCATTTTAAAATAAGTTGAATTTTAAATGAATGAAAGCAACATATGTTTTCGAAAATTTATGTTACTAGGTATATATATTTAAAAAAAAAATACTGTTTAACTGTGAAATTATATAGTATAATTTATTTATACATTATTTTATTTAACTTAATAAATTTAACACAAAACAATCTATCTTATCCTAACCTTTTATAAAATTGGACTCGAGTTACAGTTATAATATTAGTTGTGCATGGGAAATAAAATTTAATAGATAAGAACATTTTTTGTACAGGGTCCTTTTGCAAATTATTGTGCCAGTGGCTCAATCATTAGCCAGATCATCACTGCACATAGCAAGCCTGGCCCGAAACAAATGCAGTTTTGCTCTTATTGATTTTTAGGAATTTTTTTTCAAAACGTGCTTAATGAAAAAATTATAATGTGTAAATAAAAACTTTATTTAAATATATTACATTTAAATAGTTCAATAGTTATATACAGTATAAAGTTGAAATAAAGTTGCAATAATCAAATAAAATTATAAAACTATTAATAATAATGATGTCACTTGAATATTCTGATCAAATTATTCTAGATTCAAGATTCATAGATATCAGTAGACAATAGTTTATAATAGAAAATAGTTAAATCTTAATACTTAAAAAATATATACTTGTCATTAAATTATTAAGAAAAGAAAATTTATCAACTTTTTATAAATTTTATTTTATAATACTTAACTTAGTTATAATAAACGGCTTACATCTAATAACTATAATAAATTGTTAATCTAAACATATGTTTTTATTTTAGCAAATGGTCCACATCTACCATGGACATCTACCGCTCTCAGAGCAAAATGGTATACATATCCTAAAGCAAACATTTCTAGTTCTAAACCCATAGGCAATATTAGTGGTTCAATTTTGCTAACCTTTTTCCACATTGACGAGCATGGATATTTATTTGTCTGTTGGCAGGCAAAGAGTTCATACATTTTGATTTTTGCTACATGCTCAGTCAACCTTAAGTTAAAAGTAATTGTCACCGTATTTCCTGAAGTTACAATCTTCATATTAGGTTTGGATGGCACTTCTTTCCACCACGGTTGAGTATTATGTGGTGGCGTACTGGGATAAGGTGGTGGATACACAAACCTTGAACGCTTGGAAGAAAAATGATAAACATACCTCTCAGGAAGTTTTAATTTATTTAGTGAAGTACGATTTGATAAATCTGTTGTGTTTGATAATTGTTTACTTATAGCTTCACAATTTTTGTCAACAGTTTCCTTATTTTCAGCTTTAGAAGGAACCTTAGCATCTGCAAGCATAGACTTTGATTCATTTACAGTATTGATGTTCTGTTGAAGTATAGTAATGGATGAACATTTTTCATTGCTTAAAGTATTTCTGGCTTCAGTATTTGGGAGCACTTTATCGTTACTATTGATTTTGACATCCGGTGTAGTAATATTTATTTTTGATTCCAGGCCACTGTTATTTGTTACTAATAATTTCTCGGTTGGCAAATCTAAAGCAGTTGAATCAATGATATTCATTTGTTGAATTTTTGACTTATCAGTTGTGATGATGGTCTCATCTTCTCCATCTTTGTATTCATGTTCCTCGTTAGAATTTCCGTGTGCGTTAGCCCTAAACAATTGTTAAATTGTAATTTAGAAACTATAATATATTTAGATTTATGGACATTTATAAACAATTTATTTTTGCATGATCAATCTAATTAACAATTGAAGTTATTTTTAACTTTTGAATTCCATATATAAATATTACATAGATTTATTAAATATTGTTTTAAAAAAGGAGGCAACTGTTCATACAGTATATGTCAAATGTCTGTTTAGCCTCATTATCTAGCCCAGCCATACTCAACTTTTTTTTTATTTGGGCCAAATAAAATGTTTTAAAATATTAAGCGAGGTGCAAGTTGAAATGAACGGAACAAGGGCTAAAAAAAAAAACTTAAAATACATTTATATATTGTGTACTACATTTGAAAATTTAGTTAAAAAAAGTTAAATATTTTGTTTAAATTAGTGTACATTTTGATGTTTATATACCAAAAACATAATCATCCTTATCGCAATCGCTTAAGACACACTTTGATTGTTCTGTTATACTTATTTTATACTTATATTAGTTTTGAAATGTCTTTATCAATTCAATGAGTTTTGCATGCAACTCATTCTAGCCTGTGGCTGTAATGCATATTTTATATTTGAATTCAAAGGTAAATGATTGCATATGAAAAACGATTCTGATCAAAAGTAGACTACTTTTATGTTTGTCTATATCACCTACACCTTCTAAGCATATCTTAAGATATATTTATGTTGCTAGTAAAGTGATTTATTTTACTTTAACTACTACAATAGTGAATTAATTTTCAAAAACTGTATTTGAAAATAACTTTGTGAATATAAAATAGTCATTATCCAATCAATATATGTAAATGTATATATAAAATGTCTATGAAAAAATGTTATAATTCTTAACCACGAAATTAATTGGAATCATTATGTAATTTTGACGAATTTCATCTAAATTTTAAGTGTAAACACTATAAAAGAATATTATGACTATGTGTTAGTAGTGTTTTTAAATATATTTAATGGTATTCTCATGTACAAGGAACTCTATTAAATTTTCAAGTTTTTCGAAACAACAAAAATTTGTTTTGACATTTATAAAAAAAAATTTGAAAATGTCTACAAATAGCTGAAATCAACATATTAATCATGTATTGAACATGCTAAGTGTACAATTGTTTGTTTTTGAATTTTACCAAAAAAACCAAAATGATGTTGTCAAATACAGTTTTTGAATAAAACATTTTTTTCCAATTATTTAATAATGTACTGTGAATTTTTACTTTTGGCCCACTTAAGTACTAACTAGATCCAATTTGGTACAGAAACCACATTAAAAGGTAAAAATCGAAGCATTTTTAGTATCCCGTATGGTGATGATAGACAGAAAAAATCACATAGGTACCTACATCATTGTAAAATCAATACATTCATTACTCCAAATCTAAATTTTTTTTAAATCATCAAATCGTGTAAATAATTACTTATAGTAGATATTTTAATAATTTATATACATAACTTACATGTTTAATATAATGTGTAGTGGTTCTATGAAAATATTTTGAGCGCACGGAGAAGTAGTATTGTCTGTTGACCTTTTATAGTTTGTACGTGTGTTGCTGACTAAAATTGGCAAATGAAAAAATGTGGCTTCAGTTATCAGCTGTCACTGACTGTACACGAGGTAAAGACAATCTGATAGACGTCACGGCACTCGGTTGGACGACAACGATTCGTCAAACAATTAGGTTTAAAGGTTAACACGATTGGCAACGGCAGTACTGCGAATTAATATTTCGTTGTTACATCACTGTATTCATGGATTTAATAGTTGCGACGTACACAAGGACACGCGGTACGCACTACACAGAGCCCGGGATTGCGTATCAGAGGGGCCGGCGTATGACGTTGTGACAGGAGCTCAAACATTATTCCTTAAATTCAATAATGATTTAAGCAAGACAGTTTGTCAGAGGAGTAACACGATTACACGACGATGTGACACATAATAATTCAATAATTCAATTAAAAAAAAAAAAAATCAGTTACAGTCGCACACTCGCACACCACTTTTATCAGCTCCCGATAGCAAAGTCGTTAGTGCTTATCGTCGTGCCCAGCGCTCGATGTAATATCTAAAACCATCGGTAATGTATAACTTATCGTACATTTCAAGGCTAATACGTTTTAATACTAATTCTTAAATATTGTATTTAACCAACTACTAAATTATCGATTGTCGTGTCCTAACACCAGGGGAACGTCGCATACGTTGACCCTTGGACTCAGATAACTATGCCTACTAATAATAAACCTTCAGCTATACGCACCGTGCCACCTATAAAAATAATTAAGAACAAAGTCGTTAATAATATAAACACAGATAACAACTCACAGTCGCAATCAGCAGCTAACAAACGTTCTCTACCTTCTTCACCGATCACCCCCTCTAACACCGCCAACTCCTCCACTACTACTGCTACCAAGAAATCAGGATTCTTTATCTCTCCAAACCGCTACTCTGTCCTTGCCGATAATGAGACCTACTCCACCAACTTTAACGATAACAATCCAATTGACGTCGACACACATAGCCAGGGGTCCATGCTCTCTACCAAACAAACACAAAAGAAAATAGATCTGCCACCACCAATATTTGTTGAAGGCGTAAAAGATTTATTCGAACTATCCAAAGAACTAGCCATTATCACTGGCAAAGATAGTTTCAGCTGTAAGTCAACATTTTCGCACCTTAAACTCCAGCTCGACACCCCTGATAACTACCGAAAAATAATACACTTTCTGAAAGACAATGATGCAGAGTATCACACATACCAATTAAAATCTGATAAAGCTTTCAGAGTAGTATTAAGAAATCTCCATCCATCGACTCTCGTATCCGAAATCTCAGCAGCAATTGAAAAAATTGGTCATACCGTCAGACAAGTCACCAATATTATTCACCATTAAACCAAAATCCCATTACCTATGTTCTTTGTAGACCTTGAGATCGAAGAGAATAATAGTGATATATTTGATGTCACATCCATACTTTACACAAAAATAAAAGTCGAAGAGCCACACAAACAACAGATTCCACAGTGTTTAAATTGTCAATCTTATGGTCACACTAAAAGCTATTGCAGCTATACTCCACGTTGTGTTAAATGTGGCGGAAATCATCTCTCCACGAACTGTTCCAAGTCACGCGAAACTCCTGCCACCTGCGCACTGTGCAATGCCAACCATCCAGCAAACTATAAAGGCTGCACTGTCTATAAAGAACTCCAGCAACGACGTCGCCATCCCGTGAGCTCCAATCATGCCCGTCTACAGCATCCACAACAGCCTCAACATCCTTCAGGCGACCAGTCTATCTACCAACCAGTCAATCAACCAACCTTTCATGCCACTAATAAACCTAGTACTCGTTCATACGCTAATGTAACAAGTAACGACACCACTCAAAATAATTCTGAAAATTCTTCAGGCAATTCAAGTGTCAATGTCGCTCTGAATTTGTGCTTATGTTTTTGAACTTTTCGGTGTAACCGTTGATGCCCAGTGACATTAGAGTAGGTACAAAAAGTACCTGTAGTCGCGGGTGTGAAAATCGCCGCTTACCGTGTTTAAAGCAATTAATTGAAACAGGGACTCGCAACTTTCTCACAAGTCTATGTGCGGCACTTGAAACGTGCAGTATGTATTCCACTGAACCTCATTACTCTGTCTGTATGTCATCGTGATCAGGCTAAACACGGCGTACATTTTCTCGTGTAATTTGTTCATTATTACGGCTAGAAGATAACTTGGACGTCCTGAAAACGAATGAGAAAAAAGACATACAGAACAACAATCAATTATAGGCTACCGCATTAACTATATTGAAAATTAAGATATACATTTGAATAATACCTACTATAATAATAATTATATTTATTTGAATAAATAAATAGTTGAATGAATCATGACAAGTTCTAAATTAACCTAACCCAACCTTCAACCATAGAACATTAGTGTAATATACTTCAGCAAAGCTTTTCTTATACAGTTATAAAAGTTAGATAATTCATTGTTTATATTAAATAATAAGGATGCATTAAAAAAATAATATCCAAAACAAAACTAGGTATTAATAATTATTGAATAAATATCTTAAAAACTATACTACCCGTCTATGTCTATCCATCATAATATAGTGTTGTTATGAACCCTCAAATATTAATTCTATATGATATTTTTATGAACATCAGGATAGTGTGTCGTACGACGACGACACCTATTAATTCGCCGAGACAGCGAATCGGATGTGACTCGGAGTGTCGACAGTCGAGGCACTACGGAGGGCAGGCAGTCTTGGTACTACATTCTAACTATGCATACGTTATTTGTCATTTAATAAAATTAGATAACAGTAGTAGTTATTTCTGCAATTAAATTATTATTTTGTGTTACGTGAAATTCATAACAGTGTAACATATTTAAAAAAAAAAAACAAAAAATTGACATAATACTATGATAAAGTTATATTTTATAATACTCTTCACTAAAATTATCAACAAGAATGATGTTGTAAGCTTGGGGGTAAGATATGAAGTTACGAATCATTTTAGGGCCACGTTAAGTGCATACATAGAACGTACCAATATAAAATGCCAACTCCAAAGACTGATTATATAATCAACTTCAATCAAGTTATTGGGTCTCCAGGAACTATTGAAACAGGTACGGATATTACAATTTTTGAGTTAAAACCCACCACTCTTTTATTTGTTAACTACTACGATTAACAAGAGCATTTTTTTAAAATTTTAAATGTCTTCAGAACGAGTAAAATTCAGTAGCACAGAATAAAACAAAAGCAAAAGTCAAACACTTAAAATTGGAAGAAATTCCAAAGTATACTCATAAATTATTATATTACTCAAGAAGAAAATATAAATATAATTACACAATACCGATACAAAATATTTAAGTTGTTAATATAGTAGTTATGTCAGTTGTTTATATACTAAGCCTAGCGATTTATATTTTGGTTTTACAAAGATTTATTAATGTGTGCTTTTTTGAGTAAATATTACATTACATTTTCTGGTAATAAAATGTGTGCAAAAGTGTCATTTTATAATAATGCCGTTATTTTAAATCTGGTTTATAGAACTTCAAAAAAAAAATATTAAGAAAATATTTTCAAATTCTTAGATTTATTGTACTCTTTAAGGAGTGTCCTGTGGCGAGATACAAATTTTTATTTTTTAAATAAGAACCCCTTATTTTAACTGTAAATTATACGATGGGTAATTTCTCTGTACAATTTGACGTTTCAGAATCAAAATTTGTATGAATAGTTTTTGAGTTACAAAGATATAATGTCTATAGTAAATAATATTATAGGTTTATAACATGTGGGGACTATGGTGATTTGAAAATTTTAATCATAAATATTACTTAATCAACATTAATAATTTGTAAAAATGGCCTAAGTATAATAAATACTAATTTCAAATTTCCAATATTACATCAATTTTGTATTATAGCAATACCATTTTTAATGACTATGATTCTTGGCAAGCCTTGCCATGAACAAGTTAAGAAGTTTAATTTAAGTTAATTTAAATTTTTTAACTTCACTTTTTAAAATTTAATTTTCATTAACTTAATTTTTAACTTAGTGGATTCTTATTTATATAAACTTAACAAATAACGAGTTACTTATAATCAAATATAATTTCGTTCATTTATAAATAATTAAATAATAAATATAATAAAATTATTATTGATGATATATATTGCATAAACATTTACTTCTTACTATCTTAAACCATATAACTAGCTGCTTATAAACAAAAATAAAAATAATAACTTAACTTTAAGTTAATAAGTTAATTAAAAGTTTTCAAACAACTTTTAACTCAACTGAGCTTAAAACAAAATTATGATAACTACTAACTATTAACTTTTTAATATGTTTTCCATCAACTTAACTTAACTTAACTCAGTTAAAAATCATTTAATTAACATTAATATGCCCAGGCTTGATTCTTGGTACAAACATTTTAATAACTAAGAATCTACTCATTCAAATTTTGATAAGGAACATCAACATTTTCAAAAAAATATCCACGAAATAATTTACATCTAAAAGGGGATTCTCATTAAAAAACAGAAGTTTGCTTACTAAAAAAAATAAAGAATTTGAAAAAAAATGTCCGAGTATACTCGTATTTCAAAATTCCAAAAATTAGAATTTGAATAAATACATGATTAAAAGAAAAAATGGGTGCATGGTGAATCACTCTGTATATACTATATACATGTAATAATACCTCAATTTAATAGCTTATCATCTTCTTGGAGATCACTGTATTAATCATAATACAATTTTAAATAGCAATTAAAATAACATAAATCTTAACACGGAGCAGAGCATTGTTGCCGGTGCCCTGTTGCCACTCTTATGTCGATTGTGATTTGGTGTCGACGACAATTACAACATTTTTGAATCCTTATCATCTGCATTTGGCAATATCGGGTGACGTCATCTGCGTTCGAAAAAGCCATACGTGAACGCGTCCGTCGCACATTGGTGGCATCTGTCATTCGTCTGTACTCTATAGCGTCTACAGCCACAGTGGTACAGCAGTGCTCGTAACGACGGCTTCGCAACTGGACCAGACACGTTTGTGTTC
Source organism: Myzus persicae (assembly GCF_001856785.1). Taxonomy (NCBI): domain Eukaryota; kingdom Metazoa; phylum Arthropoda; class Insecta; order Hemiptera; family Aphididae; genus Myzus; species Myzus persicae. The sequence goes on along the minus strand of NW_019102632.1, from coordinate 340,966 downwards.
AATTCGATATCAGTTTATAACTAAACATATAGCTGAGCGGTTCGACGTCAATCCAGATTTAAATATTCCATTGTAAATGCTCTCGTAAGTAGGTACTGACAATTTTATATTATATTATAATATTAAAATATATTATTTCGTATTATTAGTTATAGTTCTAATTATTGGTTGTAGAAATATCGATACCCAATGTAATAGGTTGGTAGGGATAATGATATAATTGATAACTAGCTAGCTCAGCAAATTACGCTGAACTAAAAATTAGAGTGAATTGGCCTTTTAATAGTGTTTTAAAATTATATATTGCTTATACATTTATACATCTTGAAATACTCATAAAACACTTTAAAATTAAAATATTATATGAATCCCATGAGATGGCCTAGATAATAATCTTACCTTAAATTGTTATAAGAGGTCAATTCTCTCTAATTTTTAACCTAACTGAGCTATAAACGTGATCTGCAGAGTGTAACATTTGCATGTTACGCACATGTAAGACGGAGACAACACATGCGGGTCTAACGTCCTCCTAACCAGTTTATGCTGCTACTTTTATACATACACAGCTTAAACCTTTTTACCTCAAGTCAAATTAATCTAGTAGTACCTACCTATCAAAATCATGATTCACCGGTAATAGTTTAGTGTTCCTTTCACATCCATTTTGCACTCACAGAGTTATCTATATTTTTTCTTGCCTATACATTTCAAATTTGAATTGACTAAGTAGTTTTAAGTAAACAGAATTTATTTTTAAACTACTGAATAACAACAGCCGTTTACATGCATTTAACTCCGGTCTCGGAGAGTAAACTAATTCGAATTAAGGTAAATCGGTGTAAGTGAGTTTGTAACAGTACCTACCTATGGTCAGTTGGTTGGAATGTATTATATATATTATAATAATTGTTATGGCTTAATCAAATTTATAATTGATTCCCCAGCCAACAATACATTTGTAAATATAATTTGTGTGTATGAGATAGCAGCTTATCAGTAGGTTTCGATATCAAAGTAGTAGTCGTGAACTGTTCGCATGCGTTCCTAACTTTGTATTGTTCATAATTCAACAGATGTGATGCAGCAGTTTTACGTAGTCTCGTTCTTTTTCTTTTTGGTGCTTGAGCAAAACGATCTAGTGTACACAGTTGCTGGCATCAGTCTTTTTAATTTGGTTTTTTCATGTTGTTTTCAAGCAACAATTCAAATACGTTCTGTATTGGCACCGTCTGTGGTCTTCGTCGACAAATATCGTTCTCTATTATTAGTCGATGACATACTTAACATTTTCTCTCCTAGTTTAGGATGATACATCCAAGTATATTTTGACTGACGGTCCATTCGTTAACCTGCATTACTGTTCTGTGATGGTAGGGTCAACCCTCAGCGTTCCCATCACTGGCAGCAAACTCAGCGTTGTCTGTGGTGAAAGGTGACTTCAGTGAGGAGGTTAGCAGTGGTACTGTGTGTGTGCGGGATCACACCTGTTATTTTTATTGTATTTAAATACAAGATTTTCAAAAGAAAAATTCGATACGTATCGATAAGGAATAGTTAAGTACCACCTCGTTTCGGAGTCCGAGTCCGATACGAGTCGGTACGTATCGCTTGTACATTGCACGTGTAACATCTTGAACGCCCAAAATTGACCCGATACGTACCGATACACTCCAAATTCTTTCTTGAAAATCTTGATAGTTACCTTCTGATCCCGGCACCACGTACCCCATAACCTCACAATAGGTAGGTGGTGCACCACAACTAAAACTTACATGTTACACTATCTGTGCCGTCTAGCCAGAATCGTTGTATTTTATAGTCTTTATATTATTACATGTTACATTATCTGTGCCTCAAGCCAGAATCATTGTATTTTATAGTTTTTATATTATTACATTGCATTATTATCTGTGCCGTCAGGCCAGAATCATTGTTTAATTATTATCTGTGCTGTCAGACTAGAACAATTATTTATTTGTACGATTACTATTTGTGCCATCGGGAGAATTTTGTTATTGGTTATTTATAAGAAAGGAAAGACGAAAGACAATTAAATGCCATCTAATTTATATGACAACAACAGCATTAATTCTATCTCACAAAATACAGTCCACTAAACCGTTCCCAAAGCCCGCCTAATAAGCTCTTTGGCCTTTAACAATAATATTATTATAATTGATGTAAATCTTGTCACAGTGGTTCTCCTTCACATGGACTCCAACGTAGCAATTAGTCCCGCAGACCAGATAGCTGCGGCCAAAGCGTCCGTAGCGCTTGTCATGAGTCTGTGCTCGTTCGCCATTGGTTTGTTGCCACTGAAGTTCGCTGATCGCTGGCGCTCATCCACGGAGCTTCCGGCACGCATCTCACGGATACCGACGGTTGCGTCGATGCTGTTGTGTTTCGGCGGTGGTGTGCTGCTGTTCATCACGCTGCTCCACATGCAGCCTGACGTATGGAAATCGGTGCGTGTGCTCCAGGTGGCCGGCCAGCTGCCCACCACCGACCACCTTAGTGACCTAATATTCTGCGCCGGGTTTTTCGCCGCATTCATCATTGACGAGACCGTGAACAAGGTGCGAAGCCGTGGACACAGAACTGGCACTCTAGCAGCCACCGCCTTCCAGCCTTCTCCAAAATTGATCCGCGGCTTGTTCGCTGTGATGGCACTGTCGTTCCACGAGGCGTTTGCTGGTCTGTCCTTTGGGCTGCAGTCCATGGGCCCCGACGACGGCGAGTGGGGTGCGTACGCCACAGTGGCCGCTAGCAAACTGATTGTCGCTTTCTGCCTCAGCCTAGAACTGGCCTGGTCTGGAGCCCGGAATCCTGCAATAGTTGCATGCTCCGCAGTGTTCGCCATCGTCACTCCCGTCGGAGTTGCGGTCGGGATGGCGCTCACCCAGTGCTGCACCGACGTCGTGGCTGACCATTCACCTAGCATCCTATACATCGTATCACTGGGACTGGCCTCCGGCTCGCTGGCGTTCTTGGTGTTCTCCGAAGTAATGCCCAGACACAAGCAGACTGGATTCATGCACCTGTTGTTCACCGTCGTCGGGTTCTGCGTCATGCTATTGCTGCAGATTTCCAGTGAGTATACAGTAAAAAAAGGTACTTGTAGCGGAGTTTACATGCGCCCTTACATAATATATCAATGTGTATGCGTGATGATATTCCATACATATATACAACATGAATAAATAAATGATATTATTATTTTCAAAAATCATAGGGAATCGTGGGTGGTACTAGGTCAGTAAAAGTGTTTTTGTCGCACGCATTGTAAATGAGCTTAAACTATTGTCTATATTATACATATGAATGTCTTTAAACACAAATAATACATTGCTTTTGCATTATTCCGACCTTTTATTATATTACGCAGATATACACATACAGGTTTTTAATTTTTAATTCATATATTACAATCTAGTTACTAACTCGTTTTCATCCGACCGAACAAAATTACCTAGATTTTAAAAAAAATATGTCACTATTGGCTACTATATAAATAACTTGATACGACATTCATAGTTTGTATAATCAATAATAATTACCTATACTTTATTAATTATTAGTATAATTTGGACTGATTCGCTCTATAATAAAATAAAAGGCTGATTCTTATAAAATATGGGAATATACCTAATATCTTAATATTATAAGTGGGTTGTCCAAACTCTGAACTCACAAGTCAGTAGTACCTATACAGTATACAGGACATAATATTAAATGGAACCCTATTAAAAATTCCATATAAAAATATCCTATTAATTTGAATAATGTTTTTGACTTTTTGCTATCAAAAGCTTATTAAAATAGTAGATAGGTTCTTATAAATATACACGAATGTGTTTTGACTCGTGTTGAACTATAAATAGATGAAAGGCATGTGATATTCTTGATTATTATTAGTTTTTTTAAGCTAATGTCGATTAATTTTTACGGCATTGGATATTCACAAGATTTCTCGTGTACCGATTTTCTTATTTTGTTGTAATTCAAAAATGAATAACTGTAGATTCTTGAAATTTGCACCATGTGTTTATTTTATTAATTCATATAGGTACTTGATAAAATGTTCAAAAAATGTTGACTCGTTCTGAACTGTTTACTGTCATTTTAATTCATAAATTGTTTTAGTTTTTTTTCTATAAATGCCAATACAATTTTATTTGTTCGTTAAAAATGCTTGAACATTTAATACAAGACTCTTGATGTATTTTTTTACTATCAGTTGATAAATATCAAAAATACATGACCATGATTTTGTTTATGAGCATTTAAAGCACAAAATCAAAATCTATTGTACAGCGTCTAAGCGTAATCGTCTTTTTTTATTTATGACTTATTAATTTAGTGACCTAGTATTATAAATTGTTTCATAATTATTTAAAACTAAACTATATTTTCACAATTATAGTTTTTAAATTATAGAAGTGTAACGTGTTAGAACTTTGTAAGTTTATAATTGTATAAAGTACCTAAGTATATAAAAATAAAAGTTATACTACTGTATAACTAATAATTCTATAAGTTAGTTTATTTTTGATCACTTAAGATTCTAGTTTTTCTGATATTATTTATAATTTATAATACAATGAATAACAATATACACCGTATTTCATATACTTATACATTTTTAAAGTAACAAAATTGAATTTATAACCATTAACATATTATAGTAATTCTTAAGCCTTGGTTTATAAGTTCCAACTTTCCAAGTTATTAATTCTCAATGTTTTCTGTGTATTATCGGTGTATTCTTTCTAATAGTCTATAACTTTAAGCGAAAACAATTTAAAAAATAAATTTTTTTTCATAATTGCATTGAAATATATTACAATTAATTCAGTACTCTAATTGTGCAATGTTCAATAAACACTTAAAATTAATAAATTAAAAAATAAGAATGTCTAAAAATAATATTGAACATGTGAAGTATTGTAATATGTATAATATAATATGATTATAATTATTATTACGTTGCTCCGTTGTTCCGGTGGTGGCGATTACACGACGGTGGCATAATACCATTTTAATCGAAAAAATTAATAATTCTTTTATTTTTTTTCCTTTTCTCTTGGGTATTTTATATCACCCCTAAGCTAGATCCATGTCACCTGTTGAACAACATATCAATCTGGTCGAGAAACACTGAAATAACCAATTGCTAATTCTTCATTGATCCATGTAAAAATTTTGTAACTATAATAAACAAAAGTATATTATTATTTGTTAGTATTATTATAAAAATGTCACTAATTTGCAAAAAAAAAATCGGATAAGTGAATATCGTTCTGCTATACAATAAGTTACTAGAGGGTCACTGTGATGGATGGTGTTAAATTTTAATTCAATGATATACAACCATTGTTTACGAAAAGCGATTCCTTTTAAAAAACTAAAAAACCAGAATTGTTCTTATGCTTATAAATGTCTCAAAAAGATTGGTAATATTTCTTAAATTTTATGGTGCTTATAGAAATTTCTTTCATAAAAATTTCGTGAAAATTTGATCTATGTATGGTTATTTTGATAGAGTAACACTAAAAAACAAAATCAATTTTTTCAAAATCTGGTTTGGCGTAAAAATTCCTGTTTTTCTTAATTTTTTGTTTTTTTTCTTGTCACTTTTGAAAACTATTGAGAATTGGACCAACTGGATTCACTTTCCTACCAATCGAGTAGATGTATTGAATGTTAACCAACTATTTAAGTTTAGTTTAGTTTCCATCAACTATTCAAATCAAGTCATAGATATAGTTAAGTAAGTTTCAAATAAGTTTAATCAGAAAGCGGTCGAAGAGCATAATGTTATATATTTGGTGTGGACAATGATTTACGAGAAGTACTACGAAACTACTCCTTTAAATACGTTTTTATATTTTATCTGAGAATTTAAAATACTATTGAAATATTTTATGTTTTGCCAAGGCCAACAACGAATTAAAAACATTTATGTCCTAAAAATATGTTAAAATAGCTTATCGACCAATATTTTAGTGTTTTATAGATGTGCAGTACGTATCATTATTTTATTAATTATTATATAATCATTATTCATTAGGTATACCATCTCTTGATAATTGTGTCTCGAATGTCTGATAAAATACCAATACTTATGTACAACTATAATTACAAGTTGCTTATTGTATTCTAAAAAATAGATCAAATTAGGTATCTATTATTATTATAAATTGGCCAATGGCCATAAAATTATCTTAACTACGTATAAATGCTTACATATAAATTTGTCTGTAAATGATTTAATAGAGGCTTATCAATTTTATGCCTACCAAGATTTCTCAGAAAACAAATATATAAATATTCATATGAATTATTATTTATTTTGATATTATTTATTTAAATATGAATGTACTGATGTCATTACTGTACGTTTAGTCGTATACATTACATTTATCGATAGTCGTCCTGTATCAGCAGCACACCAAATGAATTGACCCCGGGATCCACACTACTAGCGTATTTAAATAAAAATTAACCATTTTATTTTACTCACCAATGTAACATTGAGTACAATATAATATTATCTTGAATATAAAAATATATGTACCTATCATATAATATCATTGAGACATTCAGTATAATATACTGAATATATATATATATATATATATTGTACAATATAATATCGTCAATGATAATATTATGTTTATTAGTAATTACTAGTACCTAGGTATAAATATTTTTACAATTTATGCTCAATGGTAATACATAGTTAATAATAAATAACAACCTATATTATAAAAATATCAAAATGTACATTTCAATATTTAAATACATGTTTATAATTTAAATTATATCTAATGGAACATTCAACAAGGATCTTATAATTATATTTAATTATGTAGTATATCAGAATATTCCTAAAAAAAAAAATGTATTTGTTACGAATACGGCGCACAATCAGCAACCCATAGGTAAAGAATAATACCGAGTAGCTAGATATTTATTAGCTTAGCTCAATTACAAATACATTTACGTAATAGAATCAATCATCTAAACGGTATTAATAATGTTAAATATTAATGTATCAAATTGTAGCAAACAAATTTTACTGCTTAATCGCGAATAGTGGAATGCATATCGAACATCTTAACAGGATCTATTCAACCGCATCTTCAGGTAATTAGGAATAGCGCAACATCTCCCATTTTAATCAAAAGAACTTTAATCAAATACCGCCTAAATACAAAGGAAAGATAACATCATCATATTTTTAATAACATACAAATATATGTAAAAAAAGAAACCATTGTCATCAGAAATAAAAATAATATTTACTCACTTTTCTATACATTATTAAATAGTAAAAACAAATTATTCAAATAATATGTGCCTACCTAACAAAACAATTTAACATGCATAATTATATGATTATATAAAATCATGAACAACAACTCCTTGATTCAATATTGACTCGAAAACTTGCTACAAAAACACAATAACATTGTAACTTGTACATTTTACAGTCAATCTACAAACAATTTACACTACACTTTAATTCGTACAAAATTATAAACCTCAAAGTATCTAATGAAATAAAAACCATATCTAAATATGATCAAAATTATTATTGTCGTACCTAAAATAACTGGAGGTACAACAGTATAACTAACTTGTTTGTAGGTACAGTAAAAAACGCGGGAAATATTATCGGCAACCAATACTATATGAATTAAGTCTGATAACTAAGCTTACAATATTTGTAAGCCTCGTTCGTCAGATAATATCAAATAATATACATTTTTATCTCACTTCAAACGCCGAACCAGAAATGACCGAAATTAATATCCCTATTAAACTAAGCTTAGTTGGAGGCAACTAATTATTTAAAATTTTAAACAATATTGACATTAGTATTACTCATATATATACCTAGTGATTCTTTTATCATTGAACACTCATTATTTCAAAAATTATAAATGTTTTTCTCAAATATAATTGATACTTATTTATGCTAGGTCGTTATTACTATATCCTGTAACGGTAATAACTTCTACAAATAATTGATTATACTCAAAATATATGGTTTGTACTTTACTTTCATTTCATAAGATTTATACCACACCAAGCCAAATGGAGGTAGGGAGCTGAACGCTGAAACTTCCTTATAGCTCCCCCTGGGTACACCGTACACCACTGCTTATAACTCATAAACTAACCCAAATTGCCTTTATATATACTCTAAGACTCACATATACGAATATACGATCAATTTTGGAGTAAGAAGCTATTATATCTGGTCTCCTTACACGATTAGGAACACTCAGAGATTTTAAAGAGTCCAAAACCACTTCTTAAGTATCGCAGGGCATAGCCTCAATGTAGCTCATCCGCCTCAAGATTACAGGATCATTACTGACATATTTAAATAATTGAAGTCACTTTCTGAACATCATATTATTTCTACTTTTCGTTTTATTCAGCCATTGATTGATGGCAACATCGACGCATCTCGAATACTGGAACGAGTGGAACGTCTGGAACGACTTAATGTCCTCATCTCTGGTAATACAAGTACGAGTACCTAGTAAAGATTTTTTTACATTCCACTAAGACGTAACAATGCCCCCTTAATAAGAATAATGTCCATATTTAATAATTATCAATAATTTCGTACTTAGAAACACTCGTCATTTTTATTTATATATAACACATAAATGTTTTATTATAGTTTACTTATACTTAGTATTGTATCACATTACTTTTTTTGTCAATATTACTATAAAAGCAGACTCGAATTAATTAATCAAATAAATACATGTCCTAAATCTTATATTTATGTATCAAAATACTAGGGAAAATATTCTTTTTTCAAAAATAAAATTAAAACTGAATGTAGTAATTCAAAGAAGTTAAAAGAATAAAGAATAAAAATATAATCATTAAAAAAAAAAAAAATGTGTGTGTTGTAACAACTTGAAATCACGTGCAATAATATTTTCAAAAATATTAATACTTTTTGAAATAATAAGTATTTTACGTTAAATGAATCACCAGGTAAAGTGATCTACCGTTTGTATATGATTACAGTGAGAAAATATAAGCTATCGGCCTACGATTAACTTTTTTTCTAACATCGACCCGATAATTTCCATTGATAAAATATAAAAACCGCATACAGTTTAGTCTTAGAATAATAAATATCTCACCGTGGACAATTCGTTGTTGAAATATGATTAATTAATTATTGATTCAAATCAATTAATCAATTTTTTAGTGAGATTATCAAGTTAATGGTTCCCTATGGGCGATGGATCTTTTAGAAATAAGAGTACTATCTAGTGAATCTTGTAGGTTTTGTATATTTTAATTTTAAAGAGAGTTATGAGTATCTTAAGAGTTAAGATGCACAAACAATTTACAATTATGAATATTTGTATCAATTGTATCTAATGCTGATACCTACTGATATTTGATGCGTGTCTAATCTACGCTCTACGCTCACCATGAACGGTTATTAATCATACAAAAATATTCAGTACCCGCATAAAACGAAAGATTAATCCATTACTTATTATTATAGTTATAAGTTATAACTGTTATTAAGTAAATAAAAAATGAAAGGTTTACAATGAAATTAAAATACAAATATTAAATATTATAATGGTTATTATTATAATGTAACCGTTTCTAAGCTAATGATATCTTTGTTATTACATTTTTATTTATTTGATAAATCAAAAAATTTCTATATTTTTTCAGCTCATTATCAACAATACACCTAGGTTGTGAAGAATTTGGATCACAATCTGCGAGCTGGTGAATCTCAAAAGCACGTTTTTCTATTCTATATTGTATTATGTTTATTATCCACTGTTTTATTTATCGAATTATCAAAAAAAAATATTTTATAAAGCTTTTTTTAAGTAATATCTGTAAATATTGTGTTATAATTAAATGAAATACACAATTAAGTTATAAAATAACTAAGGTAATTAATACATACACATCATCATGTTATATAAAAAAAGTCAATTTTCAATGGACAATTTAGGTATTATATATGTAGGTATATTATAAACCTATATATTTTTTTACCTACTCTCCTTTTTACAAATTATTTTAAAATATATTGAATTTATAAATTTGGTATTTGACATTTATTTGGTTATTTTAATGTTGGTAAATATGTAGGTCTTAAAAGTTTCTAAATATTTTTTCTGGTTTAAATCAGGTTTTTTAATATATGTAACCATGTAAGAATTTAATGTGTGTGGGTAGGTGTGCAGACTATGTCTTTATTCTCTTACAGTATATGCGCGTAATACATCTTTGACATTTGTTTAACATTATTGTTTATAATTTATTATGGGTTCTTAGAAAATTGATTTGGGTTTATTGACAAGTTACGATGGCAGTGGCGTAGGTATTGTTCAATTGTTGTGTTTAGAATTTAAATTTTTTCCATAATTTATTTTTTTACTTATGGTCAGGAAAAAAAATTGAATTGAGACTCATAAGAATTCAAATTATTTTTCTAAATTAAAACTGGATCATAGGAAATGTTTACTATGAAAATATATTATTATAAATATATTATTATGTTCATTTTTCTTTCTTTTGTCACTGGTCTATAAATGCAAACAAAAAATTAACATATTCTTCCGATCTCCAAACAGTGGTCCGGGCTCTTACACTGTTAAACTAAACAGTAAAGAGTAAACAGCAAGAAATAATAATAGGTTATAGGTATTCACGTTTTCTGTGGGTAGTTGTGGCCTAGTGGCACTGTATAGCATATCATCCACTGCTGCTGCCCAGGTCGGCCGAACTCCATTTTGGCAAACTTAAAAAGAACACGATTTTGCAAAACCGTTCCCGCACCGGTCACCATCTTATAAAATATGCAAAATGACATTCTGGGGATGAAAGATTGCGAAAAGAGGTGGTTCATGTACCAGGGATCCATGCCCTAGTCGTATTACTACCCTCGCTGGCCGCCCATCGTATTATATCGTCTTAGTGATAACCTCAGATCATATGTATATGATTTAAGATGATAACAATACACACAAAATTACTATCAAAATAATTTTTCTAACAAATTTTTTGTTTTTATTTAGAAGTCGTCAAAAAGTCATTAATATTTGAAAAGTAAGTAACTAAATTAAAAATGTTCATACTCATTAATCATATCAATAACTTCATATGAATTAATTATTTTAATCATAACTGTAAATCTTTTGTTATTGAACTTCTGGTGAAACACTTAGTATCCAATTTTAAAAAAGTCGGATGAACAGAGAACCTCAAAAATCCAAGAAGTTACAGAAAAAAATTAATTGGTCGCTATAATTTGAATAACACTGAATAAAATTTAACTCTAGCAGTTAAATCCTTAAATAAAATCAACTTTGTTTACGAAAACTCTTTAATTCAAATTGTGTAATTATTAATTTGGCTAGTTGCATATAATATTATGAATAAATGTGGTCCAATTATTATTTTTAAATGTAATTTAGAGTAGTCCATTTCAAAACTAAAATTGACCTAAGTAGTTTTTAATGAAAATCATTTGCCCGGTTCACTTGCTCCAACATTTTCAGAAAAAAAACCACTTTTTAGCTCAAAAAAATATATAAAAAGTTTATAAAAAAAAGTCATTCATTATTGCATACATACGTATGGGCTATATATTTCAAGTTTCAATCATTTTGATCAGATGGATTCTTTAGAATCTTAAAAAATATATCAACAACTGGCCCACTTCATCCCTTGTTATGGTATTTCTAAACAAAATAATCTGAATAAGATAGACAAAAATCCTAACAAAAATGAATCACTAAAACAGATGTATAACGTTTACCATTTTTATTATAAGTTGACTATAATTATACTGTTGTGAAGTATAATTAATATTCATACAGAATGTTTTATTATTAACCTTTGCGTTTATTTATAATAAATTAAATTAAATCTATCCAATATCAATTATATTATTTAGTGTTATAGCTTCCTAAGTAACTCTCATACTAGCAAATTCCTCTTGAATCAAGTTGCATTGAAATTGATTTTCACCAAAGATGAATGTTACCATATAGATACCCAAACTCAGATTCCAACTTACAATTAAACAAACTTATGTTAGACAAACGTTACGACTGTAGGCACTGTAACCAATCACTCTCCAGACCTTTCCAGACTCTCTGACCAGACCAACTCAGTCAAAATTCTTCAAGGTTGGATTAGAAACACATCTATAAGCAAGCCACACTTTAACATGTACTTTGAACTTCTGTCTAAGGTATCTGAAGTTGAGAAAAACAGTTAGGTACTGTTGATAGCAATTTATACTTTCAATGGGGTATTTTTTTAAAGTGTATTCTCAACATACTTTTTTTTATAAGTAACTTTTAACTGAATGGGTTAATTTTTTTTCTTTGTCAATTAACTTATGATTTAATTAATTGTATTGTCAAGTTAGGTTAATTTTTTTTCTAAGACCACCGATTTAAAATATTTTCTATTTTGTAACAATTGTTTAAAAAATAAATAACATTAATTGGATGTATCAAATATTATTAGTAAATATAATAAGTAACAAATAATAATTTATAACAATGTTTATAATATTACTCATTCATAGAATATGAATACTGTACAATATGTTATAAATAGAAAAGATATACCTAAGAGTAACCAATTTTTTGAGAAAATGAAAAATATAATTATTTACTTTTCCAGTATCCTGTACACATTTGTATACTCATTAATTATTATTAATCAATAGTTATGACTTAGGTATTATTTTATTTTTATTTATTTGTTGACTTCCAACTGAATTGAATATAATATTTTTTATTATAGTATGCGTAAGTAATTAATTATATTTGAATAATTTATTTGGTTATTATAAACATAGTTAAATTATTGCTAGCTGTTAGTTACTTAAACAAATACATAAAACTTATTTAATTATTTTGTTTAGTTTCGTCATTGATTAAAGTATTAAAGTATATAAGTACAAATTATAGACATATTTTATTTAAAACTGCAATAATTTAAATAATTTCTATGTTATTTGTTCGCTTAAAAAAAATGTGTAATTATAAATTTCATGTGAAAAAACTATCTAAATTTCAACTAAGTCACATTAACTTTCTAATTATAATGTAGTTTAGCAAGTTTATAATAAGAGAAAAGCAAATTTTAGACTCTGATCAAAGTGATGAATGAATTGATTTTACAATGATGTGTGTTTAATTATTTTATTTTTTTTGTGCCTGGCTTCATGGTTTGGGGCAGTAAATGTGCTTAGTTTTTCTTCAACAGAAATTTTTCTGGTAGGAAAGTGGATCTAGTTCGTGCATTCAGGAGGTCAAAATTTGAAATTCCCAATTTTTTTTAAAAGTGACAGGAAAAACAAAAAATTAAGGAAACACTAGCATTTTTAAGCAATACCAGTTTTCGAAAATATCTATTTTGGTTTTTAGTATAACTCTAAAAAAATTATCATAGACACATGCAATTTTTACTGAATGGTTGTGTTAGCATTTTATAAACACCATACAATTTTCAAAATATTTTGACTAGTGTAGAACTATTTATGGGCTTATGAAATGTTTGATTATTATTATTTTTTTTAACTTATGTCGATAAAAATTGTTTGCTGCCTTAAAATACTTGTAAATGTAATACACGGTTCCTCTTAGGTTGATGTTAGTAAAAAAAAAATTGAGCTTAAGTTCACAATAATTTTTTATGAGCGTTTGAATTTTGACAAAAATCACAAAAATTAGCTAATTAGAGTTAGAAATGCATAAAATGTTTTCTTTATATATCTATGATTTTTGAAATTTGATGCAAGATTATTATAAGTTTGCCTACCTCTATCAAACAAAAACATTTCTTCTGAAAAGTCTAATTAAATGTTTATGAGCGTTTGAAGTTAAAATTTTTACAACATTTAATATTCACTCGATTTCTCATGTAGCAATTTTCTTATTTAGTTATAATTTAAAAACAAATAACTATAGACACTTAAATACAAGACTCTAGATATATTATTTTAATAGCAGTTGAAAAATATTAAAAGTACATAGGTTCAATTTTTTTTATAAGAATTCAAAGTTCAAATTTTGACAAAATTTATCAAATTGAAAATTGAAAAATGATTTTGTAGTTAAAAATATATACAATTTTCAATTTGTATAGCTAAGGATTGAAAATTTAAAACAAGGTTCCATTTAAGCAGTTTTTCCTTAACTTTAAAATCTAAAAAGTTAATAAAAATACAGTTATTTTTTACCGACATTCTGAGTTCAAATTTTTGACAAAATTACATATTAACATAAAGATTAACGATTTTTGTCATTTTGTTGTAATTCAGTTCCAAAACAAACCAATTTTACATAAGTTTATTTAATATTTTTAAAGCATCATTTTAAGCTTTAATTTTAAATCAAATTAATTTAAGAATAATGTTAAATCAACTTACAGTCTACCGTAGGTATTAAATATTAATAGTAAGTAATAACAATATAAAATATCCTAAACTGATATACCGTCTGCTCAGAATCGTTTTTTGTGTACAATGATATTATATACTTGAATTCAAATTTAATACAATCCAATACAGTGACCTCCTAGACACCTTATTTATAGCAGAGTGACATTCTTTTACTCGATTTTTTTTATATTAACTTAAATGCATTAGTACAAAAAATACAGAACTTTCCCATCTTTGATAATATGTGAGGTAAATAAAAATATTTCAACTTTAATACCAAAAATAAATGTTTTAGTTGGAAGGGGAGGAATTCTGAAGACTTATATAATAATTAATATTCATGAATTAGAAATATAGTATTCAATAGGTCAGTGTAATCAATGTTTTCCAAATTATATAAAATTATAATGTAAAATTCGATAATATATGATCAGGAATACCCATGGTGTCAATTACAACTATACAAAAAAAAAAATAAAACGACATTGAATTTATAAAATGTAAGATAAGCACTTTTTTGTTTAATAAAAAGTGATTTGCCCCTGGCACTGTAAATATACCTGTAAGCAGGTACTTATAATACACAAAAAAAACTTTTAATGAAGCGTTAATAAAAAAATCACTGTCTTGGAAAAATATCCAGTTAAAATAAAGTTTAATGTTGATAGTTGACAATATATGGTACTTACATTAGTTAATATGATAGAGATTATAAAACCATTGGTAGTTATCTATAGTTTCCCCATTTTCTTAAGGTATCAATATAAAATGGAATTGTTTTAAAATATCACATAATTATAGCTAAAATATTCAGAACTAAGATTAAAATATTTTACAATAATTGCTACAATACATTGATAGCTATAAAAAATACACATAATTCTAATTTAATTAATGTTTCAGCCATATAACTTGAACATCCCAGTGTTACAATACGTTTAAATTTTAAAATAACAAACTTTTATTATTAGTTCTATACATATATATACCCCCTAATTCAGTTTATAATACTTTTGAATTTACTATATATCAATAGTGAAGACGAAATAGGAACCAAATACCCCTCTTCAAATATTATTTTACAAGATGATTTTAGTTTACCATATATTTCATGGTCTTGGAAAAATAATAATAATTACGTTGTAGTTCCATTATGCGCTTTGAAATCAGTTCAAGCTTAATTTATCAACTTATTAAATTATTTATACTTTCCCCAATTTTACCTCAACTTTAACTAATAAATTAATTACTATACCTTGTATTATGTAACTCAGTATACTCAAATGTTATTGAAATATATAATTTGATTCCTTCTTTCAATGAAACTTACTTTGATTATACCAATGGAGATTGTGTCAAATTAAATAATTATTTAAAATCTATTAATTGATATTTAGAATTTTCTAATTTAGACTTGAATCATGCCATTAATCATTTCTATAATATTATTCATAAGACAATAAGTGATGATATTCCTACATTACCTATAACTCACCAGAATACAAAAATTGGTTTAGCAAAGAATTAAAATAGCTCACTCACGTTTCAAGAAACTGTGTTATAATCAAAGCTATAGAGGTATGATCTTTTTTTATTTACTTTTACGTAAACTATGTAAAAATAAAAGTAGATTACACTCGAAAAACTACTTAAAAAACATTCAAGGCACATCACTGATCAGTCATCAGCTACAACAATAAACCATTCAGGAATTCTATTAAATCAAAATCATCCCTCTGCTCTTTACCTCAAACTATTAACTTGGATGATTATAACATAATGCAGATAACTGCCAGATAAAGATATTTATTCACCAAATATTACTCCAGTGTGTATGTAAAATATAAGTTACCAGTAAATAAATAAAAATGCAATTTATTTGTTGGTACATACAATTCTATTTCTTTAAACATGAAGAATAAATATCTGAAGATTCTCGTGATTCTTGTGATTTTAGTGACTTTTTTGTTCAACCTGTTGTGAATGGTCTGATGTTGGTACCTATTTGTTTCAAATGTTCCAAATAATCCATTAATTCATTTAAATATCATGATTCAATTTGTGATTGAGAGGATAGAGTTGTTTTTATATTATTTACAAGCAGTAATGATGTCTAAGGTCTTATTTTTGTGAAGTTTCTGCAACCTGTCGAACAAAATTTAAATAATTGATCAATCAAAAAAACTTATAGTTTATTACATGTTTACTTACTATATTCCGTGTCTCAAAGTCAGACTCAAATACATATGTTTCAAATGTAGTTGTGCAATCACTTCCACCTTCCTCAATAGAAAATGCTTCCACTTTTCCAAAGCATTTAGGACTATTCCTGATATTACTTCCAAATGACCTACCATTGCCTTCATTTCTTATCCTAAGAAAACCACAGAAACAATTATGAATAAATGCTACGTTTTATAACAGTTACATTTTAAAAGTATTGCAACACATACAATTTAGTTGCTTCAAGCTCAATAACAAGTTCATCGTTTTGATCTCTAAGACATTTATTTTCATTTTTCAAACAATCAATTTTTTTCACGAGATCAATAATTTGTTCATGATTATATTCCGATTCAACTTCCTATAATTCAATCAAATACATTGAAAGATTAACTTAAAATATAGTTCATTTTTTTTAAGAACACTTAAAAATTATTTGTAGTAATATTTAGAATAATACTTAGTGTTACTTAATACTTTAGATTTATTTAAAATTATATGTTAGAAGTTTACCACTATGACTTCACATTTTTCTGAAAAGCTAAGGGAAAATTAGACAAAATATGGTGGTTAGTTTTAAATACTTAAAACAATAAATGACACATTACCTTAATTTTTAATTTTGAAATTTCTTGAACTTGAACTTCTAATAAGACATATTTTTGTTTGGTTTTATCTAATTGTTCATTTAGTGCAGTATTTTCACTTTCTAACAAGCACTGTTGCTAAAATAAATAGCATTATTAAATTAATACTACATAAAATTATCAAATAATTGTTTGTATCAAATGTACTTTTTTGTTGCTTAAAAGTTCAGATTGTAATTGGTTTTTATATTTTTGTGCTTGTTGCAGTTTATCATTGAGTAAAACATTTTGGTTGAATAATTGATCTTTTTCTGAACGCCATTGATCAATGAGTGCTTTTTGTTCTTTATGATGTTTATGTTCCAAAGCACTAAATAATTTTAAATTTCTCCATTAGAATTGTTGTGTACTTTATTTGATATAGGTATTGACAATAAACTATATATATTCTCACTCAATTTTGTTTGATGAAGATTGTTCTATTTGCATATGGTTTTCGTCAACTACTTGCGCTATCATTGCTGCTCTATTGTTGGCAGCATCAAGATCATCTTTTAATTTATCCGTTTTACTATTCATTTCCTTAACAATCATTCTGCAAATAAATTGTATTATTAGAATTAAAATTGACATAAAAAATAGTTTTATTTGTAATAATCTTGTTCTTACTTGAGCCATTTAACCTGATATTCATTCAATGAACTTAAAGCTTTTAGCAAAACAAATGGTTTATTAAGATGGTTATATTCTGTTAATGAAGAATCACCAAAATTATTTTGAACTTTGTCGAGTTGATTGCTGACAGTAGTTATTAGATCTGGTATATAAACTGAATCCAGAGAAGCATTAATCCCTAGTTCTTGTAATAAGTTAACAGACTCTGGTATACCACAGTTTTTCCAAAGTTCAATAATAAAGCTCATACTCAGCATCCTAAAAAAAAAGCATACATGTCAATATCAATTCTATCGAATGTGTTATAAATTATAATTATAAACACACATTGAGTTTGGTAAATTATCTCCTCTAAGATAATATGATGTAGAGGAGACTTCTGATGTTGATGTTTCAGAATTTGTTGAGACAGATTGGTAATATTTTTTTTTGTCAAAAACATGCTTTGGAGATATTTCTCTAACTGAAACATAAGAAAGTAATTACTAAATTACCAAAGTACCATGTAAAATTTAAGGTTTTAAATGAGATAGTAATTTGTTTTATAAGAACACACTAAGCAAACGTAAACTAAACTAATGTTTAAACTTTTCATTATTATCATGCTATAAACCTAAATTATGATAAATGATTTAAATATTGGTCTTCATATTATTTATTAGTTTTTAATATATTAAAACGAGTTGAATATGTGATTGTTCTCACTAATCAAAAAAAAAAAAAAAATACTCAAATATTTAAATCTATAAGAAAAAATTATAAGATTTATGTAATTTCAAATGTCAATACCCAATTATAAAAAAATGTATCTTTTTAAACATTTTCATATTATTGGGATACATTAAAAAAAAATTTTATCCAATTGGTAATGTTATAATATGTAGGTACGTATTATGAATGGTAGCTGTAACATGATAGTAATACCTATTCTTAAAAATAGTGTTACAGTATGCCTTAAATTACATACTAGTTTACTACAAACGATTTATTTACTAAAAAAATTTTTAATTTGCTTATGCATGACAGCTAATACATATGTATGTTTTAATTTCCAAACATGAAGCTTATTTTTAATAGGTAGGTAGGACAGGAGGTGAAATAATTTCTTATTACTAAACCTACCTTCAGTCCTAAACTTGTATTTAATATAGTATATATCCAAACACGATTGGCAATCGATACTGATAAGTGAAATTTTATGTATTTTTTCCATAAATACATTGTACTTATACTGAAATAAACAATTTTTTTGCCCCACGTAATTTTAGGTTTTTAGGACATGTTCTATACTTCCATATTTATGTACATCATTGTGTATTTTTATTACATAATATAAATCCGTTCCTTAATAATAATATATGGATAAAGTAAAAAAAATTTAGAAAACAAAAATGCAATATTTTAATACTTGACAACAATTTCATAGAATATACCTACCTCGGAATATAATATAAATAACATATTGTAGTAGAAAAATAACTTTGCGTGTACACGTATTAAAAAATATTATAAAACTGTGTTCTTACCGGGAGAGACGTCTCTGGAACAAGTTTCATATTTTGATCCATTATTGGTCAAATAAACAAGAGCATCACGGAATTGTTCAAATGAAACATTAGAGTTCTGATCCAAGAATGACCATAATTGTTTACGTTGGCTAAAATCCAATTGTAATGTTTCACAAAGAGCGTTCACCCCCTTATGATCCAACTCATCATTTTTATCATTGACAAAAATTTTGAATATGTTATATAATTTTTTTTCATACGTTTCTTCCATTGTTGTGTGTTCAAATCGTCACCAGTACTGTAAAAACAAAAAAACATGAAGTAAATACTGATTGTTAATATTGACAATCAATAATATATTATTTTCTCAACACCAAAAACACGATTTTCGTATCTATTGATTGTTGGTAGGTTCTTCACAACAATTAATAAAGACTATCCATATTATAAAATGGAGAATGAATTACGATTAAAGAAAATTGATGTTTCAGTCTTTCTCGTGCGGTGGTTAGCGGCCAAGCCCATTCTCACTGGCAACTCAATACTGTTAGAGGGTACTTCATTAAATATAACATTTTGGAAAGTGTTGATGGTACAGGCTAGGAGCACGGTTCAATGCGCAACTACATTTACCTAATACAGCTCGAGTCAAAAGTCGCAAGGATTACGTACAAATAAGGAACGACGTGAATATGGTACGACATCACACACTTGGGAGTCGACGATATACAATTTTATTAAAAACGATAAAAAATAATAAATTTAACATATACACATAGAGTGCTTTCGGGTTCGAGAACGCCAATCGACTATGTGTACGGTACTTTCTGTAAGCAGAGTCAAAAGTGCACGAACTACATTGGGTTCATGAAAACGGTACCAATAAAAATCACAAAATAAATCGAGACAAAACGATCAAGAACGAGGCGACTGGTTTATGCGAGGTTAGTAGGTGAGAGGATAAGCCGCAGGCTCAAAGGTCGTGACGTCCCGGCGACGGCACGCGTGACGTAGAGATTGCGTTTTTTTCCGCCGCGTTTTATTTGAAAGAGAGAGGGATTGGAGATGGGCGGCCTATAAGTGATTGTTGTGCTTCTTAAGAGTAGATTTAGGTTTGTTTTAGTAATAGTTGTATACTTGTACCGTTGTTTATCAATTGGGTAGTGGGTTCGTTGCCGGGTGTTTCATGCACGGCGTATAAGTCAAATGAACTTTTTTATTTCGGGAGTGGTATTTATGTTGTGATTTTCTTGGGGTTTATGAGCGGTGGAAAATGTTTAGATGGTATCTTGAATATTCTTTGTCAGAATGCTTATTGCTTACAGAATTGTCAATATCTTTTGAGCTTTTTTAAATTTATATTAAGAGAGGAGAGAGTTTACATAATATTTCGAAACTTGTTCCAATCTGGTCGGAATTTGATGAATGGGCTAAAGTTTCATTGGGAGGCTTCAATTTTGAGGATGACTAGAGTGTTGGCTGGATTGTTTAGATTTGTGATATTTATGTGTATATGATTGGGTAGGTTGGAAAGGAAGAAGTCGAGGAAGTAAGGATATCTGTGTCCATGAATTGGCCAATAGGTTGGAGAAACTGGAGGAATAATTTTGGAACGCTTATTTGTGATAAAGCTGCGTAGGATACGGAATCTCGTGTTCGTTGAGCGACATCCTCAGTCTTCGTGCTTCGTACTTTCAAATCAGCATTGATGATATATGTGTTGTTAAGTGATTGAAGATATAAAGCTCAATTTTCTGCAAGGAAATGGCAATCGGGGTGAATATGGCTGATATTATTGAATTAGGTATGGAATTTATATTTAAAAATTAGTTGTCAGGCTAGTTATATGATTTGATTTAATTTAGGAGGAAAAAGAGAGTGGGATTTTTGAAAAAATTAGAAGAGCAGCACCAGTGTGGGCTTTATCTTCGGGGTGATTTGCTTCAAAACAGTCGTATCCGATTATTTTAAAATTTGAGTTAGAGGTGAGATGAAACTTCGTTATGAGGGAAATATCTACATTGTTTTCTTTTATGGCGATTTGAAGTTAATTTGTGTTATTGGAGATTTCGTTAGCATTCCAAAGAAGAATGGTTAGGCTGGATAGTTTATTGGAGGCCATTTATGAGTTTGTCGATGATTGTTGTGAGTAGTGATATAATGGTTGAATTATAATAATCTTAATTAATTTATAAAAGAGAAGATTTGTTCGTTAATACTGCTAGAGGCAGCATGAGTGGGGGAAAGTGTATTCTGCAGGATATTAGTGTGTTCATTGATTTTTGGAAGGGGGAGGGGGAGAATTCAGTTTTGCTTGATAGACTAACTTTGAAGATAACGAGAAGTGAGTAGTTCTAGAGAATTTGAAATATTTTTACTCCAAAGGTTAGAACTTAGAAGGTTGGAGCTTTTGTGTTTTGACGATGCTCTTGTGGACAGTACAACCTTCTTAATTTGCTGGATGCGGGCCACCGCATAAGGTACTTTCGACAGGTTCATTTCGATTTTTTAAACATAAAGTAGAGTCGTTCAGTCTGCCATCTAGGTTGATGGCTACAGTATGAACGTGTGTAGCCTTAAGATTTTTAACGTAGGCATTGTTCAATGTCTTTCTTGTCGTAAGGTGCTTCGGTTTTTATTTTTGTGAAGCAGGGTGAGGTTAATTTGAAAATTGCACAGTTGGTTGGATCGGGTTCTAAGTCAATAAAAAATACTGGGAGATGCAATTTGGATTATCTATGGCGTACATTATTTATATTTCTTGCTTGGAAACCAAAGGTTGAAACTTTTTATGAATGAAATATCTGTTGAGGGGTGAAGATTTTTAATCACTACTCTGCACGGCTTATCTTTTTTGTTCTGGAAGGAGTAGTGGCTTCATTTTCTTTAAGGTATTTAACGACAGCTCTATATGAATCCGAGTGTTTGTGATTTCAAGCCTTTGGTAGAAGCTATACCCTCAAAACAAGAAGAATTGGTTAGTTCGTTAATTTTAATGATAAAATTGTTGAAATTTATCTGCGATTCGATGAATACATTCGGTGGGTTTGGAGGTTTGATTACGCTAGGTGTCTGCGGCTGGTCACTGACTTTCGTGACCATTTTAAGGGGCTAAAGAAGAGAAACGATTTGAGGGGATGAAAATATTCGTGTCTTTTTTCGAAAGTGGAGAGGAGGTGTGGCCTAGAGATCTCTAACGTTTGGTTGAGTCTGATAAGACTATTTGCCAGTCGTGTTCATTGTCTGAAAAGTCTGATGGGGAGTTGTTCCGATTTGATTTGATAATGATGTTGGTAGCATTTTTTTTTGCTACATTATTGGTTGTAAGGTTTTGATTAGCAGGTTTACGATTACGAGAATTCATAATGACGTATATAAGGTACAGAAGTAGATAGGGAAAAATGGTATTATAAATGGATTTGGTAGATAAATATGTTTATACATTACCAGTAATTAGAGGTCCCGCAACTTGCGCTGTTGACCGTAGTGAGCACTAATGACTTTGCTATCGGAAGCAGATAAAAGCGGAGCGGCGTACTGTTAATATACGTGTAGACTGTACGGTGTTGCAACACGTACTGAGTGAGTCATCTTATTTTATAAAAGAGAACAACTCTGAACCGATAAGTATCCCCAATTAATATATGACAGTATTTAAATTATGAGTGCATAGATATTTTTTTATTTATTTAGAAGCAATATCTTAATAAAATGCTTCTATGTATTCCGGTTCACCCAAACAAAAAAATCTCTACCAGAGCGGGCCCCGACAATTAGAGCACTACTGATTTGTGTATATTTTATTATGAAGTGCATACAAGGCTTGATCGGGACCGTTATGTGACAATGAAATATCGTCCAAATCAATAATTATAATATTAAATGTTAATTAGACTATTCTGATTCGCGTTACTAACATAGTGAAGGAGTAAAAACGTCGGACTACCATTGCATCCTTGCAAGACATGTGGAACTTTCACAACTGAAAGTGCGGTAACATAATCAATCATTTTAATGTGATGATTTATTAGGTGAATAACCAGGTCGATATTTTGTATTGTTATATACGTTTATACATCTATACATGAATTTTTATTATTATTATTATCATAACAAATGCTCGGTGATCGATGAAGTCGCGATGACCATGAAATTGTGTGTGCATATAATACTCCGATTTTTATTTTTATGTTTTAATTCTTATTTATATTCTGTAACCGATAAAGATACAGATGATCTTTAATGTTTAATGTACAAAATGCAAGAAAGTTTTTCGACGTCAGCATTAAGAACGTTATTACAATGGATTTTTTTGTTTATTCTTATTATTTTGGCCGAGTTACGCGCCCGTAGAAGCTTTCTCGGCCCTTACTTAAATTCTAAGGTACTCTATTTTTCTATAAATATACTTTTATGTATTAAATTATTATCAATCTTACAAAATTAAATTCAATCTAGTTTCCTCGGCCCTGGGTAATTTCCTCTCGTCAAAGGGCACTCCACGCTGAAACTTAGGCTAGTATATCTGCAAGATTTCACAATATTGCCGTTTTAAATATTTCAGGGACTGAGAATTGAGCATACTATACATCACAAATTTTTAAGGCACGCTCACGCACTCGACAACCACAAAAACTTTGGCAACTATGCGAAAAGCAATAAATATAGCCACGTGCCTATATATGTATGCCATTTTAGGCGGCACGCCTAGTCGATCTCGAGGCACAGTAGTGTATAACGGCACACCGGTTGAGAACCACTGGTAGTGTACAGAATAAAGACGGATACCACCAATGTGATGGTCGCGCGCACGGACGGCTTTTTCGAACGCAGATGACGTCTCCTGATGTTGCAGAATACAAATTATAATGTGCAATCAGTTATATGGTCTCCCTACCAGTCGGGCAATATATCTAAATTGTAAAATGTTCAACAAAAATGTTTACGCTATATCTCAACTAAATTCTCCATTCTTAGAGAACCCCACTCTTCTTACAATCCATTGTTACCTATATTAAACATTGAGACGTTGGCACATGGACATATAAGTATTGACTTATGTTTCCTGTATAAACTTTTGGCTGGTAATATTGATTGCTCTTATTTTTGATGCCTTTTATCTTTCTATACACTTACTCTCAATACACGATCAACAAACACATTTCGTTCAAGCCTGCAAGTTACAAACTATGAAATGAATACTCGTTGCAGAATTATGCAAACCTCCAATAAACTAGAAATTGATACGTTCAACTCAAAAAACTTATAATTATTCAAATTGTATTGTAATTCTTGAATTCTTAACTCATAACTACGCTACACTGTAAAAAATAGTTTTCATACTTCTCTAGTAAAAGGAACGTATTCTTCAATACGATCATGAATTAATAATTAATAAACAATAAGCAATTACATCTGTGAGAGATTATGATGCTTCAATTTCCAATTGAACATCCACTGACGAGGCTGATTCATTCTGTTTTGATGTATCAATAACTATAATTGGAGCGTTCGCTGGTACAGTAGAAGGACTCGATATCGTTTTCCGTTGGATTTTTGTCACAGTATAAAATATACTAAATAGACACAATATAATGTGAATTTTATTGAAACACTGAAACATATTTTCAATAAATATAAATTACTGAGTGACATTATAGCATAAACACTTCTTATACAATTTGAAGAGAAGAAGTTTTTAATTTTAAATTTTTTTAAACTTTTCAAGTTCTTTTATCATGGATTATAAGGCTGCAGAGACGAATAGATCTTCGCAGGAAAAAATTTTTGTGTCCGTATATAATATTGCCTACATTTAGCCCCTTTTTTGCAGTTGATACTGTTGATTTGCACCCAGATAGCAATTGTGTAATGATATTATTATTATTATTACAGTACACAAATATTGTTTTAAAAATAATGTTATTAAAATAACATAACTATTCAACTAACATAATATTATTTTATAGATATTATATTATAATTATTTTTTATGTATGGTAATAATAATATTATTTAACAAATATAATAATCAAGCTATTAGGTTTTGATTCGTTTGTAAGTATAGATACTATACTACCATCTATACTGCTTTCTATTCAAAGGGTATTAAATTATGTTCAAGATTCATAATAATTATAATAATATACTTTCTTTATTATAATAGCTTGATTATTATATTTGTTAAATAATTTTATTATTACCATACATAAAAAATAATTTTATTATAATATCTATAAAATAATATTATGTTAGTTGAATAGTTATGTTATTTTAATAACATTATTTTTTACATTTATACTGTACTAGCTGACCCGGCAAACGTTGTTTTGCCATATAAATTATTTCTTGGTAATTTGTAGTGTAGAAAAAAATAACCAACTTATTGTAAGTGTATATAGGTAGATCATTTACCCGGCGTTGCCCGGAAACAAATTCGTGATAAATGAAATAAAGCCATGTATTACCATTTACCTTCTTAAATACATAATTATCGATAAGACATAAAGTTAGGATACTAAACTTAAAAAAAACTACGTTTTTTGAAAAGTAATTTTTATTATTTTGGAAAAATACTACATAACTACCGATTAACCAATATTTCTTTATAAACTATATTATTAGTTTTTTTACCAGGGGCATAAATGTATAAGTTTTTTTCTGAGCTTACACGGGAGCAGGCAACATAAAATTGTCCGTGAGTGAAGCATGGATCGCTGATGTCAATTCCTGCAACTTTCATTGTCTGTCCTTGTGCCTTATTAATTGACATAGCAAAACAAAGTTTAACTGGAAATTGGACACGTTTAAATTCGAAGGGGTACTCGTTTGTTATCATTGGTATTCTTGGGATATATACCATTTGACCACTCGCTGAGCCGGTAAGAATTTCAGCTTCAATAAGGTTTTTTTTCAAAGATAATATTTTTAATCTGGTTCCATTGCACAATTTGGGAGCATTTAAATTTCGCATGAGAATAATAGGCGCACCGATTTTTAAATCAAGTTTGTGTGGGGGGAGACCTGATGGATTTAATGAGTTAAGAAATTCAGTCGGGATATCTATAGCTTCATCTTGATTAGTAAGTGTATCTATGGAAATATAGTTTTTTTTATCAGCTTCGAACATGGAAAGAACTTTTTCGTTTATGATGTTGACGATGTCGTTTTTAGGGGCCAAAATTGCACGTTCACGGAGCCATTCATTGGATTTATTGGAAAGATGAGAAATTTCAGGATAAACTTTGTTGATTAAGTTATTTTGATCAAGAACCGAAATTGCAAATGTAGAATTTATGTGTATTATTTATATTATCATCATTATTATCGCTGTTAATATTGCAGTTATCTGGCGAGCCATTGTTATTTTGACTTAATCTAAGTAAACGTTGACGTTTTATTATATTCGATGAACGACCTAAATTAATTTTCCTTTTCATTGTGATAAATTTTAATAATTAAAAGAAACGAATAAAAAATAAAAAATTATAGAAATTATTGTAATTTACTTATTATTAGTACTGTTACAGGCATCTTGAATATTCGACAATTCATCGATAGTCGATACACAAACATTAAGCAGCGTTCCGACTTTTACGAAGCTTCTCTTAAAATGTCGGTCGGTCCGTCCTTCGTTCACCATAATGCGGTGAATTTCTATAGAATATGCGAGAAATTGTGTTTTTTTTTGTACTTACATAGATTATGTTATTATTATATTATACACATTATAAATGTTAAAATGTGTTATTTTATACATTTAATCTATGGTATTGATTTAAGTTAGCAACGAATAACGCTATGAACTATCACGTCGCGCAACGGTGATATGGAAGGGGAAGTTTGGGCGGCCACGTCTAGCCGCCGTCCGTTGCCGTACCGCGAACCTCACCCACCCAGTCTACGTAACTGGTCATTATTTATGATTATGATAATTGATAACTCCTTTGTTTTTAAAGTTAGAGAATCTATCAAAAGCCATAAACCTTCTCCGCAATGAGCTCTTCAATTTAAAAAAAAAAATCATAAGGAGCGGTTCAGTAGTTTCCGAGAACATATCACTCAAAGGTTTTCATTTTCACATTTATATATTAGAAGATAATTGTCGCGCCAGAAGGGCCTTACACTATAATTATTGTTTTGTTCTTGGTGCTAATTGCTAAAGGCATCTTATATTTATATTATTTTACTGTTGTAAGCCATAAAGGCCAAATATTATTATATTATCGTTATCATCACTGTATATTTTTGCCTTTATTATTGTTAAGCTGAGAATTATATAGGCACCGGTAGCAGCTGGCCAGCGGTTTCGCCGACAAATATGTGAGTTTATATATATATATTATACTTTATTCTGTTGGGCCAGAAGGGCCAAAATATTATATATTTATTTGTCAACCACAAGGGCTGCACATTTGCAATTTTATATTTATCTTGTTAAGCCATAAGGGCTTGATTTATCACTATTATTATATTATTTTCATTGTGCCATAAGGGCTATACATATTTATTACCCCACAAGGGCCGTGCATTATTTATATTTATATTAGTTATTTTTACACGAGCATCAGTTCTAATAGCTGTGTTTATTGTTATTTGGTTTGTTCGTGTCATAAGGGCCGAGCTTTTTATTATACCTTTTTCTGTTGGGCCAGAAGGGCCACAATTTATATATACCATTATAGCCATAAGGGCTTTGATTTATTATTTATATTATATTTTTATACCTACTGTGTTGCTGTGATTTTTTATATATTTGTATCATTATTATTTAGATTTGTATTATACAGCAACTAGTTATTACCAGAAACCTTGTTACCATTTTTATTATTATTTGTTTTATTGTACACACATCTACATACATACACACATTAATACACAAATACACATAATCCACAACATACACTACATAGCTCGACAGTATTTGCCCGGCAATCATGACCACTGCTGTTCGAGCTATTACACCACTACACACCCAGCTTGTACTCCATAATATATTTTATAGTCCTAGGTGTTAGTGGCGTAAAAAAAGAGTTTGGTGTCCGGACTCGTATATTATTATTATAATATACTCCGGCCCGTACAGCTGTAAGTAGGCAAAATATTCAATTTTCACTGAATGTTTGTTTTAGCATTTTCTATAGACCATAACATTTTCAAAATATTTTAACTCGTGTTGTACTATTCATAGGCATATGAAATTTTCGATTATTATTTGTTTTTTTAAACTTATGTCGATAAAAAAATTTTCGCTCCGTCAAAAAACTTGTAAATATAATACAAGGTTAACAGTAAGTTTTTGTTAGTGGTATGTATATTGCATAATGCATAGGAAGGTAAGTAAGTATTAAGTATGAACATGTTAATATTAAGTAAAAATTCTATCAAAAAATATTCACGAGTCAACATGCAGCCGTTAAAATTACGAAATGTATTTGGGGACTGAGATGTGCCATATTTATTGCAATTTTAGTCAAAACGTATTAAAATCTTATTGTATGGTAAGACATAACAGTGTCATCATGGGGAATATAAATGTAATGAAAAAAGTGATGCCATATTTTCAGTCTTAAGTGGGATTGATTTTAGAGTAATTAAAAATGTGTATTTAAAACAGTTTAAGCACTTGGGTACTATTATAATCATTGATTGTTGACAAATGTCAATAGATCATTCAATTATTTACACATCAATTAAAATTCATTAAAAATTAAAACTGTACATAAATCTTATTTAAAAAGTATAAGCTACCATTTTAAATTTAAAATCTACCAATTATCTCTCTTTTGGAAGTTCATACATTTTGAGGAAAGCATGGTTCTAAATTTTTGAAAAAAAAACCTTGAAATAATCAACAATACTCTTCAATATAATCTATAATTATTTTACGTTAAACGAATCACCTCCTAGAATAAACAAAATTATGATCTTTTAACGTTATTATAAACAAATATTCATTCTTAGTTATAATTTGCACTAATATTCATAGCATTCTATAACTAAACAAAACCAATAATGGTTTGTAGATGAAGTTTAAAAAAATGAAAGGAATCAAAATAAAATGAGTAGGGTTTTCAATGATATATGTATCAAGAGTAAAAAATGGAAAAGGTGAACTAGAATTTTAATATTATAATCATTACGCAAAATAATTTGTAATCCTAACATTTTTATAGATGCTTTACGAATATAATCTGGTTGTCCTGGAGATATCATATGTGAAATAATAAATACCCAATGTCCAGTACTTGATTGAAAAATATTTTTAAAAAGAAGATTAATAAAAATATCATTGGTTGTTTGACAGTCAATTGTAGGTACGTTTAAAAACGCACTGCAAGTCGTGTTTTATTCGTTGTATTTTTGTTTTTAAAATGTACAAGACAAGTAAACATTTTAAAGTAACGTCATCCCAGGTAGTATCATCGATGTAAAAGATAATAGATATTTTGAAACTATCATATTATTATAATTTGTTATTATCAGAGTAATGGAATTTATTGGAGAAGAGTGGAATTGACGGATTTACCGAAATTAAAAAAAATGATAAACAAAGAGTCGAGTGAATTGTTCGGCGAGTTAGACATAGCACGAATCATGTACGTACAATATATTTGTGTGTATGTTAATTTCCGGATAGTAATTGTATAATATTTTAGCACCGATAACCCTCTGACTTTGGTTCAGGTCAATCCCAATGGAAAAATTACAATTTTTATGTCACTATCCGATCGCCCCAACATCGGCTGTATCGCGTCCGACGACTGGACAGAGTGGTTTAATTATTTTTATGAGTACTATTATTATTATTATTTAATATTTTTACGAACTGTTTAATTTATAGATAATATTATTAATGTTTTTTTTTAATATCGTTGCAATTTAATGATCACAAAAACATCGACTTCACGTGATTTTCAGGCAGAAAAACGTCGAGCTAAACAACACACTGTTTGTTAACGCGCTCCTATTCCGGTGCGTGGAGAGTTTAATTCATTTGCCGGTGCTGCTCGAAACGGTTTACGTCCAGATTCCACAGACCAAAAACATCATACTCGTCAAATTACCTGGAACGAAAATTTGTTAGCATTCGTGTGTACACCCGGGCTGTACGTGACATATATATATTGGCAATAGTATAACACAGCGTTTTTTTCACCCAATATATAGGCGCAGAAATATGTTTGCCGTTTTCCACTTTACTTGCCAAAAACGTCTCCATCGATCCGGAATTCGGAGGTCCCGAAATTCTGTATCACGCCAGAGAGTTCAGCATAAATAAAATCAATTTACGAGTAGCCGAGTATATATTATATAATTAATAACAATAGAAATAATTGGTACTCGTTAAGTAAGTACTTATATTGTGGCACTAATAGCAAATTAATTTCGTTAATTTTGCATCTCTTTGGTTTCAAAAACACAACCAACTTAGGTACTTTATTATAACTTATGTACCTAGGTAACGAAATAAATTTCTAGTTGATGTTTCAGTTATTAAAAAAAAAATATTTTAAAAAACTCACGATAAACGTATGATTACACGGTAACACTTTTACGATAGGTTGCCTAATTTATATACGCTAATCGACAGTCGCAACCAATTGACTCGATAACCATACTAAACAATATTATATTTATTTATGATAAATTATTCTAAAACTTGAAACACATAGCTAATAAGTGTGAGGAACACATTGAAATAATATACTATAAATAATATAGTCACACTTAGTTGTTAATTTTATCCATTGTTCGGAATATTCACTAAAAAAATTAATTGTTTCAAGTTCAGTACATTAAAAAGGAACTTCGGGTGTTTTTCAAATGAACGCGTTCACGTTCATATTAATTTAAAAAAATTAATGCATTCACTGGGTCGTTCATTTAGTTTTTTTTTAATTTTTTTATAATAGAAATTATAATATAAAAATACTATTATATAATATAATCAGGCAATGATATTTTAAACATATATTTATTGAATGGTAAATAACATTGATATTTGTTAAAAATCCTTAAAATTCATTATAATACAAATGTCATGTCGAAAACGATTGACGTTAGAGTATCGTTCACTAAATATGAATGTGAACGTGTGAATGAACGACGGTCTCTCCAAACACTGATTTTATCAATATTAAATATGATAGTAGCCTCTAGGTTGTATGTAGGTATAAAAGAAAATTTTAAAAAGTATATCTATTTAATCAAAAATCATCGTATAGGTAGCACATTATTATACTTAACGAGTACCTACCAAAATTAATAATAAAATATACTTTATTCGTGAGTGGTTTAATGAGATGAACCAAGATAATAACATATTTCTACCGCTATATTGTCTCACAGGGTAGACGACTTTATTGACTTGAGGGCCTATTTGGGACATCGATTAGACTTTTTGGATGGTTTCTACGGCGAATATAGCTTGGCAAAAATACTAGAGTTCCCCGGTGAAGGCCGTATTAACTTAGTTCCTAACGTAAGTAAATCGCATTTTTTAACACTATGACACACGTAATATTCTGTTCAAATGTCGTACATACATAATATTATTACCTATTATGTTGTTACTTGTTGTATTCTTCACGACAAAAACGTTATAATATTATACACATGTACAAAAGCATCGTCAGCCGGAATGTTTTCATCTAAAAAAAAAATTTCGTATAAATTTCCCCCCCCCCTTCATATAATTTAATAACAATTTAAGAACCGGGAAATTACTAGCTGTTGCGCCACTGCTGTTTTTCTATTTTACCTGACTCAAAGTCTTCATAATATTATGTTTAGTATTTTTATTCAGTACGAAAAACTACTCTACAGTGCAATTGCAATAATAAAAATATTTTTCTCATACTGTACATGTATATATATACATATATTATGCAGAGTAATTGGTACGACAAAAAAGTGCCTCTGTAATAATATTTATTTATATTTAATATTAATATATGTTTAACAATAATAAATTAATAGGTAACCATTATGTTGTACTTGTTGATTAGGTCAAAACGAATGGGTTGATCACTGTGTACGTGAATTTGGATTATCCTTTGTTGGACAGCGTATTTGATTTGTATCAATACCCAGGATTGGTCGAGTTGAAAGACGAAAAAAATAAATCAACCGAGCCCCAGATTATATTACGATTAGCTACAGACCATTCCAGAATGACGGAAAAGGAAAAAATTTCAAATAACCCTTCCGAAATAAACGTCCAATAGTAAATCATAATGTTATATTGAGGGGATTTCACGCTATTGTTTCTGCTAACCACAAAGTTGATCTCATACCCACTTATTTGTCTTGTTATAGTATTATATACATTTTACGATGTATGAAAATCATTAACAGAATAATTGCTATAAAAATATTGAATTTTTAAACACGGTTTCTAGTAAAAAGAATTGTTTTCAGTTACCATTTCTTGATAATTAAGTTCTCAATAATGGGTTAGTGAATTGTATGAGAAAGTTGTGAAGCTGTGACGTGATTTAGTTAAGGGTTTATTAAGTATTGTATTAAATCTTAATATCGATAACCGTGTGCTTTTGTAGTGAGTTTATATCAAATCAGTTCAAACAGCTTACAGATAAATCAATAAAACCGTTACAAATGCTTTTTAAAAGTAATATTCTTCAGAAAGAAAGAGACACACATTCTGTCGATTCACAGTTGTCTCACAAACTCTCCGTTACTTCCAAAAACAAAAATAAAACCATGTATTCCGGAGAAATGCACAATAGAGAAAACAAAAGTTAGCATTTCTTTTTTTTTTTCAAAAATTAAATACGATTTAACAAGGTACATAAAAAATATAATTTTATACTGAATTATAATAATGAACTATTAATAATTATTACCTATATTATATAATATCAATTATTTTCATTATCATTTACAAATTACAGATATAATTAAGGATTTTCTAAAGTTTCAAAATAAAGAATCTAAAAAAACGAGCGACTCGTACTATGTTAGCAGTTTTTACGATTCATCAGAGAACATAACTTATACAAAAACAGACTATAAAAAAACTGCTTTTATGATCGAATTAATGTTGATTGACGTTGACGAAGAAAATAAGTACCCTGACACTGATTTTTCTTAAAATCATTGCTTTTATTGATGTCGATATCTGACAAAATGTTTTCAGAGCCACGTGGGACTATTTGTTATCAATTTATAGACATTTCACCGAGTTCCCTCAGTATGAATACTGTTTGATGAACTTACACACAATTGCAACTCCACCAGAACTTAAAAAGTTTTTTTGTGTATGTGAATATAGTTGGACGACACTGTATGATTTCTATTAGAGTTTTATTAATTCAACGTATGCATTTCAGAATGCCACATTGAAACCTAATCGATCTTATCCAATGGGATTACTTTACATACTGCATCGATCTTTTCTAACCGGGTAAGCATAATATTATATTGCTACTTACACAAAATTCTTGGTTGCTAATTTTTTCTTTCAGTTTCATCACTAATTTACTTTATTATTTTAGAACCTTCTCGTGTGTAATGGTTACCAAAGAACATTTGGAACTCATGGAACTCATGATTGAAAATCACCCCCTCAAACATGTAATTTCAAATAATATATCCAAATCGGTTTTTGAAGATACGAGATATAGAACATATATTTTTCTATGTAACGACCAACCCATTGGGTATTGTGTAATTCGGTGATTGCATAACTATTTAACTTATTCATATTTACATTCATACATTATTTGGATTAAAAAAATCTCTTGAATTTCCTAATAAGTATACTCACATAAATTAAGTAGATTCATAGAAATTATAGATCTAAGGTTAGAAGAATTTATTTCGATAACCAGAAAAATATGTATGTTTACACACTTTTGAAGACGTTTCTGTATTGACATATATAAGTTATTTTAATCGATACGTCAAAAACTCAATACAAACAAATAAAAATCCATCAGAAATTATATTTATTAAAATATTGATGATTTTTTTCACTTCTAGATTAAACGATGAAATTAAATTTTTAAGCAGTTACTTTGACGTGTCTCGTTATGCATACCCCAAACTGGCTCGTAATCACATGGCTGTTTTGCTGAATATGGATTTGCAAAGAACTTTCATTAAGAAATCCCGTGGCTTGCTCAAGTTTGTAATGGAACACAGTGACATCAATTGTTTGTTTTATAAACTTTATGCGGACCCGATAATAATGGAAGAAGTATGTGACTAATAATTTGACACGATTTTATGTTATACAAAACGTTGACGTTTCTGTTTTAATAATGAATTAATGTGTATTAATATTGACATTAAAAATTTGAGAATATTTGTTATTTTAGTGCGAATTGTCTTACATAACTGAAATAAAAGAACTAATACCTGTTAAACCTCGTGTTCCCATACAATACGATGATGAAAAAGTGACTTGTGAAAGTGAAAAGTTTGCTCTATTTCACATGAATACACGGTTGTGCAGTACTCAATCAATGTCAATAGATGCCAAGATTGTTGTGGTTGGAGCGTCTGTTGTAGCTCTATCTTTCTTAGAAAGTCTCTTGTTCAAGTAAATAATAACTGGATTTTTTAAAATTTTCATTAAAAATAGACCTAATAAATAATCATATAGAAAAAATCACGTGTATATGATGTCAAGTTTTCATTGGAAATGATTTTTTTAAATATCAGTACTTTTGCTTGTTAAGTTTAGTAATTATTTTACACGTTGAGATTATTCGATTGCGTTGTGCTACTTATTATTTTTCGAAATAAAATCTTAACTAATTTTTTAAAACGTATGAATTCTTTGACAAAAATATTTAGGCTGTTTATGCTGGCGATTTTCAATTTTAAAGAATCTTAAAATTAAGATATCATTATTAAAGTTCCACAAAATAGTTTTCATTGTATTTGTATTTATTTTGGGTGCATTAGAATTTAAATAGAGAACGTGATTCCTACATAAACTAGTATAGAAACTTATAAATTCAGTAATTATTTTGAAACTACAATCGAACTTCAGGAACTATGGTTTATAACTTACTTATTTAGTTGTTACTAATGTTATGAAAACAAAAATATATTATTTTATGGTTATAATTATATTATTTTTTACGACGTATTGATATGTACGTGCGCTTTAGAAAGTTAAAAGCGATAACAGATCACTTACTATAATGTTTATTTATTAGTCACATATTAACAAAGCAAAAATGTACATGTCATATGAATTGCCTGAATATTATTCCTTAAACCGTGCCCCCTTAATGAACGCCTTCAATGAAAATACTTAAATACACCATACTAAGTTGTTATCGTTGCATTGGTTATGTACAACTGTTTATCAAAAAGTATAAATGTCTTCTACGCTAATCTAGGGTTGACGGTATTAAAATTGGAAACCGGTATTTCGGTATTAAATTCTGGTACCGGCATGAAAAAGTATACCATAATGCCGGTATGTACCGAAACCAGGAACACCGTAATACCTGAAAACAAAAAAATACTAAAATTATATTCTGAAGGAGTAAACAATTTTTAAAAAGACATTATATTATAATATATGTAATATTGTAACATTATATTTATTATTTTATTATTTAGAAAGTGTATCAAAGACTTATATAACTTATTAAAAAAAAATAATAATACACAGTGTAGGTGATGTATTTATTTCAATTTACAGTAAGGTACCTAATTTAATTTGACATTAAAGTTAAATTTTTTTTTTTTAATCATCTTATTAAGACGATGAAAATAATAAGGATCTTTCCTTTTATAATAAGACAAGATAGATGAAGGAGTACTTTCCCACCTCAGGCTTTTTTTTTAAATTGATTTTATATAATATATATTCAGCAATAATCGGTATACTAAAAAACCATCACCAAACGGTACTCAGATATTACGGTTTTCCGGTATGTACCGGTATTACAGTATACCACAGCAGCGGCATTTGAGAAAAACTGGTATACTGGTTAACCGGTATACCGGTATTAACGGTATACAGAAAAAACCGTCAACCCTAGGCTAATCAATAAACGATTGTGTAACAAATTGTGAACATGAAGGAACATTGTTTATGACTTTTTTGCTCAAGAATTTAGTTAATTATTTTTTCATTAATCATGGTTAATTTGTTATTTTTAGCCCAGTTAATTATTACATTAGATTCGACAATATAGTACTCATATCTGACTGTGGTACTCCATATCAACTTAAATTAACTGACCTAGAGAATCGAATGACTCCAAAAATAGCACACTTTGATTACGAGTATATGATTTCTATTGGTTTTAAATCATTCGTGGATGTCATCACCGGTACAGTAACATCAATTAACAGGTCTGTACAATTTACTTTGTGTCAAAAAAAAATAACAATAATACAATTCTTGCACTGAAAAATTATATTAACTATTACCTATGTACTTTAAAATAGGCAGTTACTATTAGTTTAATCAATAAATATTTACTGTGCTGAACTTAAATGCAAAAACAGTAAGTTCAATTTGATTTTTTAGGTTTTCATTTATATTACCTACCAGTGCTTAATAGTCATAGAAACAACATATATTTTAGAGCTAACTCATTTTTTTTTAGAGCCGATAAATGCGTAACCATTAATGAGGAAGAAGAAGTATACTACGATTATTTATTTTTATTATATGGTGAACAATTTGGGTATAGTGCTAAGGAAAGTGAAACCAAATCTGATACTTCTATCAAGTAAATGGTTTAAAATATTTTATATATGCATTTAATATTTTATCGGATGTTATATTCATATTATAGATCGAACGGCGAAAATAACATACCTGAAAATTTATTTTTATTAAACTCTGAACAAGATGTCACCCATGCTTATAAATATATCAACTCAATTAAAAATAATAATAAAGGTAATTTTTTTAATTACAAAACATTAAGTTGAATAGGTATGTACGAACAAATACATTTACTATAATATTGCCTAATATGTACATGCATTGAATAAAATAATGTTAAATAATCTATATTTTTATATTACATTTCCAAAAAAATCCCAGCTTTTTAAAATGTCTTAGATAATGTTTAAAGTAAACAAATTAGTCGACATAAATTTTACCGTTATCATAACTGACATAACTATAAGAAATTGTATTGCTGATTAGATTCGTTATCTTTACTCCTTTTGAAACTAACCTGTATACATAAAAACGTTTTCACCTGTCTTAAAATTAAACATATTCAGAAATAATGTGTATAGTGAATAATTAACACAGTTATGATTTAAACATACCTATGGAACTTATAGTGTTTTTCTTGCAAAACAATAATTATTGTGTTGCCGTTTACCTAATTCAAGTGAAATTACTTTTTAATATCATATTCAAATCGTTATTGTATTGTTCATTTTTGGACCATAAATAAATATTTTTTTGTCAACAAATAGACATTATCGTATACGGAAAATACCTGGGATCACTATCGGTGATTAATGTACTTCTTGAAAGCAATATTGATAGATCTCGCATAGTTTATGCGGAGACTCATGCTAAAGAAAACATCCCATTTATTACTAATAAGTATGTAAGTAACTTATCCGGAAAGTCCGATTTACAACTATCAGAAATAAATTTAAAAGTGCAATGTAACACACCTAATTAGATTTTAAATGGTGTTTATAACGAACTGCACAAACAAGGGATACGTGTGTATAAGAAATGTGAATTTGAAAAATTCACATTCAACGGAGATCAAACGCGTATTCGAAAAATGACGTTTACAGCGGCCGGTAACGGACGACTTACCATTGATTGTGCTGCTTTGTTTTGGTTTGATCAGAAATTTGTTAGTAAAGTGAATTGGTTTAGTAAGTATTTGGTATTCGTTTTTCTTTAGTACGGCCTTTATTTTTAATTAACTCTGCGATGCAGGTCTGTTGGGATTCAATTATAGTTAAGGGTATCCAAGTAGATTCAACCTAATATTAATTAAAATTTAACTCAGCAATTGTTTGTTATTAGTGCAATGTGGAGTGGACAGTGAAACGCATATAATTTAATCTGATCTTTTTAATTTTTTATGAATAAAAGTTTCGAAAAATATTTTTTATGTGTCCTATAGTAACTATATAGACCTAACCTCTTATAATCTTAACATTTTTATCGTGTCAAATTTTATTTTAGTATTATAATCGAACAATATTATTAGAAATATATAACGTAGCAGATGATATACATATTAATTACATGATATGTACTATTGATCTCATAGGGGGGATGGGGAAATTACGTGCATTCAAGTTTATTATATTATTATTGTTGACTAATACTAATTACTAGGTACTAACTACCAGTACTGTAATTAGGATTTTAAACTGGATAATATGATGCTAGTTAATTATTATTTTCAGTTATAGTATTTACATTTCAATTTGTCTGATTTATGTTTTAGCAATGTTACAGTCCGCGTTAAAGTTTGACGGACATTTAGTGGTAAACACCTCGTTCGAGACCAACATCGAATATGTGTACGCTGCAGGGCCGATGGCGAGGTTCATGCATAATGATTCTCTTATTGTATCAAATCATATGCATTATAATAGATTAGAAATTGGAATTCGATTAGCCAACGTGCTGATGAAACGTTTGGGAATTATAGAAGATGACAAGTCAAACGATCGGTACGTTCAGCCACTTTTTGTTTACTGTCAATTACCTGGAAAATACTATTTCTTGCATACCGAAATGCCCGTTTGGCGATCGCTGAAGACTTATACCAGATCACTCAGTACCGGAAATGTCACTGATGGATATTTTGAAATTGTCATCAACACTTATGGCGACGTATTAGCATTGTCATGTTATTCAAATAAAGTGAGTTTGTATCGAAATGTTTTCCATACTTTAGGAAATAGTATAAGTTAATATGTGTTTAATATGTACTTAATCTATTTATTAATTTTGGCCCACTTCGCAGGATTTCAAGTATTTAAACCTAATAAATTTGTGCGGAAAACACGTGAACGATTTTAATGATATGATGGGTCGCTTCAAAACAAATTCTATTCCGTGTTTCTTTGATTACTTCAACCAACCTTGGTCGTACGTTCTATACTCGGACAGGTTTTGGAAGCTATTAGACGAAATAAAACTAAAACGAGACAATAAAGTACGAAAATATAATATAAATTTATTTTGAGAGTCATCATTCATAATTTGTATACATAGCGCATCAAAGAGTTCATGGGCCATGGTGACGTTGCCAAGTTGATGCCCAAGCTGAATGACGATACGGTACATTTTAAATACCTATTATTTGTACATTGTACAATAATATTATAGTTTATTGTCATATCCATATTATGAGATATTTACATAGATTTCACAGTTGTTGGGATGTTCCAATTACGACAGTAGTTTCGATAAGATATATGGGCAAAAGTTTAACACAATTTTGATGAACTTTGTCGTCAACAACGTGGACGATTTTCCAATGTTTTCTCATACCACTCATCGGAGGAAGACAATAGATGAATATAACACTGTGTAAGATCAAAGTACTCTATAAATTTATTTTAATACATCAGTGGTTGTCCAGGTAATTATTTCTTTACGAAATGTATCGTTCTGTAACTATAATACATAATGTAAAACCAATTTCATCATTTTTTACGTTCATGAAACACCTTATACCAAATAAAATAATTATAATTTGTAATGTCTAATATTTATCTGAGTCCAGTAGCGGATGTCATTGGGCCAGACTAAAGCCAAGCAGCATACTGTGTATCTTTATGTGAATCAATTCACCTAGTTTTTCTTATAATAATATCTATGCTTTCTTACATCTTTGGTTTTTAAAATTTGAAATATACATTAATTATATTAAGCCTTTTTATCAAGAAAGACTTTCAATGTTTATTTTATTTTTTTACCGATTCAATGACTCATTATTTCATTATAAAAAGTAAAGTAATCATGCATTCATCAAGAACCTAAAAGTTCATAAAATGATTAGTTAACAACCATTTTCCAAAAAAAAGTAAGCCTATAAAAGTAGGGATGTATACATCATGGGGTCCAAGCAGTGACTTGAAATTGAAGAAATTGAAGACAATACACAACTTATGTCATACCTTTATTAAAATATTATAAAATATGAGTATATTTACTTGTTTTTTTAAACCACAAAACCAATACATTTTTGACTTTTCATTTAATTTAATTTTTGTTCATTCCACCCACTCAGTTATACGAGATTTCACATTTATTAACATGAATAATTCCAACAGAATCGTATTGAGATTCGTATATTGACAACACGTTAACACTTTTACACTGATACACTATATAATAAATGTATATATGTTACGGGCAGTGGAAAATTCGGGCAATGTATACAATGCCCGGGCATTGTACACAGTGACCGGACATTGTATACAATGTCCGGGTATATTGGACAATGTAAATTGTGAAGTATTTATACAAATAATCTGCGTAATATATTTTGTAATATATTTTGATGATCCTGATATGAACTAATATGAACTTATAATCGCCATCTGATTATGCTTGCATGTCGATCAAGTCAATTTGACAGCGAGAATTCATTTCTGAAGATATGATTGGTTTTACAACCAACCCTTTTTTAGCTGTACTTCCCTTCTTTTTATGCGATTCGCAATTATTTAAGTATAACATTATTACATCTCTAGTTATATTTTTGTACTTTTTATTAATCTCGTGTTCCATTCTATTTCTACCTCCATGTCCAATTGACAAATGAACTTCATGTATACTATCATATAACTGAACATTATGTACATAATATTTTATTGCATTACCTTTAAATACATTTAAAATTTAATTTATTAAAAAAAAATTGTAATACTCTTATATAAATAACCATATAAACGAGTATAATTAAATTAGTATATAATAATATCATTGATTAGGTAAAATAATATTATGCAGATTATTTGTATAAATACTTCATAATTAACATTGCCCAATATACTTCGGCCATTGTACACAATGCCCGGTCACTGTATACAATGTCCGGCCATTGTATACATTGTCCGAATTTTCCACTTTGCCCGTAACATAATAATTATATATATTTAGAGTTTTACCTAAGCACTTTATACAATAACAATTTTTTAATTTTGGAGAAAAATTAGTAAAATGATGTGTCTTTGATTTGTCAATAATTTAATATAGAACTTATTTATGATGATATCTACTTAAAATTATATAAAATAGTTTTTGAAAATATAATTATGTCACTAACGTTGGTCGAAAATTGCCAAAGAGCCAACATCCTGCTTAGAGAGGGAAAATACCATTAGACAAGATGGATTTAAGTTGATAGTTAACGGATTTGTTCTATTTTTAACTTATACAGCCATATAAGACGGCAGTAGAATATTGTAGTTGCACACTCTTGTACAAATGTTATAACTATTGTTAGCTGT
The DNA here is from genome assembly GCF_001856785.1 of Myzus persicae. Taxonomy (NCBI): domain Eukaryota; kingdom Metazoa; phylum Arthropoda; class Insecta; order Hemiptera; family Aphididae; genus Myzus; species Myzus persicae. Next base: position 299,030 of record NW_019102632.1, on the reverse strand, counting down.
GATGAAATGTATTATTTTAGTACAAGGACCAACACAAAGGTGGGGGGGGGCAAAATATAAAACAATCATACCAATGGTAACAGGTGGAGTTAACTCTGTTGAAATGTCAGATTGGACTACTGAAGACTACCACCGGATTAGTCCACTTTGGGCCCATACTAGTGGATTAGCTCATCATCATGGTTGAACAGAGTCCAAGTACAATTTAGCAAGACAGATAAAATAATCGATCATGTGGTATTCGTGATTTCTCTTAGGACAGTAGACATGATTGATCAAACGTGTAGCTGGTCAGAGGTTTTTGGCAAAAAAAGAGTTGAAAATCGTGATTCAGGCCTTGAGAAATTGAGCATTGTCAAGACGACGGCGATTACCAGCAGACAGCTTACTTTGCGGTGACCGACTACTAGAGCTTTATATATTATATTAGAACAGGAGGGGAAAATAACACATAATACAGTTGAAACTATTTATATTGAGACTATTTACTTCATTAGTTGTGATAAAACTTTAAATTTATGTGTTAGTAAGGGAAAAATAGATTTTAATAAAGAAGGATTTTCAAAATTCCATACAAATTCCAACATAAAAGATAAACATCCAAGATGATCATCGGGAATTAGAGCAGCTTAGGATCGAAACCTCTACCATTCAACTTGTGGACGAATGACGATGAAAATACTAAGCTAACTGTGTGAACCTACGATGCCCGGACTCGCACCATTTCAAATACTTAAATCTGTCAATTGGTGATCAGACGAGAAAACTGTTCTACACTGTGCCATTGTGTGGATCGTAAAAAATACCAATGCTCTATGAGGACTCTCCTACATTGTTATGATGAGATTTTTCGGCTATAGAATTCCTTTGCCCAAGGTATGCGTAACGGTTGTTGGCAAACCTGTAAGTATTTCTCGACCGGTGATAGTGTGCCCCGACGAAGGCTTAATTGTACATCCAGTGCACCAAGTTGGATATGGTAAGAACTATTTTTAATGACTTCCAGGCTTCCGAGGGGGCCCAATACCTAAGTGACGCGGCCCAGCACCCTAACCTAACCTAATCTAATCTGGAACCTGGTTTGGAGAAGGTATTTGTGTGTATTAGTAGCCCTCAAGGTAAGGCTTGAGGAATGCCATTAACTCAGAACCATAATTGCCTATAAATGCAGCACAACGACTGATACAATTTGTAGGAGGCAAAGTTTTCATCTTGCGCTCCTATATGAGTAGTAGAGCTCTATGAGTTGGCAACGATATCGAAGACCCTATCAGGATGATTTATCGTGTGATGTCCCAAAGGGTTCTGTTATGTTCAAGGGACATCAGCCAGTGATGTGACTTAGCTCACAGCAAACTTTTTACTAGTAGGTATACTAGTATAACCTTAGGCAATGCTTTCAAATATAAGATGAGGTGCATAATGCAATAAAGAAAACCAAACTAAACAAGGGTGGAGGTTTCGATGGGGCACAATCTAAGTTTTTAATTTCGCAGGACCAAAAACTTACGCCTAGCCAACTACGTTCTACAATGATATTTTAGCTACTACAAAATTACAAAAACATTTTAAAAGAGCGAAAGTGATTGAGCTACTAAAACCTGGAAGGACGAATATGAAGCCACAGAGGCGCAGACTACCGGCGCGGCGTATATCACTGCTCTCTATAAAGAAGTTTCTCTTCAATAACGTTTCTATAGGAATATGAAGTCCAGATATTATGATACATTGAAATTATCAAAAAAACCTCCAGGTCTCTGCTGTACAAAGGGTAAAGTTTTTTTGAAACAAATTGCTCATCCACCTAAACCATTAAAAAGTGTTTTGAATTATTAACATCCTGATTCCCAGCATTTCCTTGAATCAATTTGTGCTTACAACTACGTTTTTCAAATTTATTGTCAATGAAGGCTAGCACGGGAATGATAGGCCTAAACCCAAACTATTGATAGGGCTCAATAAAGATGTCACGGAGAGGCAGCATGGTGTTGCTGTCACAAAGCTACAGGTTAAGAGAGAAATACGAGCCACTTTATAGAACCCTCAAGCAGGTATTAAATCACGAACCTCGTGAAGTCTCCATCTCTTAAGATGTGGGAAGAATCAAAGCGAGGGGCCACACATCATCGGCTCTAAATTGATCAGGTTTAGCGATCATGGTATTGCCTCAGTCGAGTCTCAATGTTTTTCGGGTTGACCTCCTCAATGACTGCTTCTGCTTTCTCCCCATCCCCATTGACGGTAAAAGAGTAGAAAAAAGTTTTAAGCGCATCGATAAGCTGTTCCGGGACGAGTTTACTCCTGGCGAAACCGATGTTAATGATCTCGAGGGTGAAAAAGGGCAGAGCTCAACCCGACCTGGATTCCCAAGAATGTTACCTCCTCACCCAGTCACCCTCACCCAGCGGGTGAAAGGAGGAACCACTCGAGTTAACTGCGGGGTCCGAACACCAACCGGCCGGTCGTCGACCAGAAAGGTGCAGCGATTCATACTTATCTGCATTAAGCCAGAGATCAAGCATGTCCAGATCGTCGTAGGCCTCGTCAATGAACTCTTGAAGCTCCCCCGAACTATCGGCTATAAGTAGTAGGCAAATGCAAGTACCCTGTGGTTCATGGACTCTTCCTGCAGGAGTACCATAACCTGATCCATAGTCGTAATGAAAAGGAGACTATTCGACGGCTCCCCCTGCTTGATGCCAGACTACACCAGAATGTCTTTAGCAGGGCTTGAAACCGAAAATTTTTTTTCCGGCTTAGGTTTCGGTTTTAGATACCGGTATTGATTTTTTCCGGTTTCAGTTTTGGTTTCGATTTCGATTTCGGTTTTTAACGGTTTTAACCGCTATTCAAAATCGGTATCGAAAATCAGTTTCAAGCCCTGGTCTTTAGTCATAAGTCTCCCATGATCACTGACGAAATAGCACCAATGTAGATGTACTGAGTGGAGAATAGAATATTCACACCAGCCCCACTCATATCAATTACAGCTCCAAAACGATGTGCGAAATCGCGCCGAATTCGTTTTAAAAAATGCACCAAGCAATTTCGTTGTCCACTCCGTAGATCCTGGCCTTCTCAGGCACTCCATTGAGTGGTTCCGCGTAATCTAAACTGCCGTCCAAACGCAAGAATCCTTTCTGGCATGAGTTTAGAACCTTGTTTGGCGTGAGCACATTTGTCAGTTGGTCGGTGACACATCACACATATAGTTTATACAGCACTCAGCTGAGTGAGATGAGTCGCAATTTTCCAAGGTGCTCCTTCGGGCTTTGCTTGTAAATTAGCACCGACACTGCTTTCGTCCATGTGGATGGAATCATCTTGTAACGGAGGCACATGTTGAAGAGTTAACAATATCCGTTAAGACTGTGCACTCCACGTCGAGTCTCTTCCAATACCACTAAGTTGAACCCCATTCTCTGTGTTCTCAAACTTAGTCCAATGCTAAAGCTGTCAAAATGTCTATCGTACATTCAAAATTGTATAATAAACAACCATTTGTTGTATCGAATGTATTTTTTAAAGGAGATAATCCTGTGCAATAGTGGATGTTATATCTATAAAGACATCCAAACAAAATGTAAAACTTTCCTAACAACCAAATTGAAGACAGTAAAAAAATCCTAATACCTCATCAACCCAAACTTTTGAAAACAATGTACAAGCATTTATCGGCAACAACTTTAAACGCGAAAACGTGAAAACCGTTCAAAATAAACAAACTAATAACCAGTTCCAACAAAACAATCTCGATTCTAAAATTTGATGAATCAACTGACTTCATTCAATAAATAACTTCAATCAATAATTAACCCACTTATCTCCCTGCTAACGACAGTAATCAATAAAGTTCCCTTAAAAAAAATAATTAACAATGTTTCTGTGGAACCCAAATGGTGTATTCCAACACAAAAATGAATTGCAATATCTACTCAATGAAAAAAACTCAAGTCCATTTCCTCAGCCTCCCACTAGCCATCATTATCGAAAAGCATCTCACCCAAAATTCAAACTTGAACATTATGTGATTACTCAATTACACAAAACTGAAAATCCCCTGGACCTCTGCTCATGCATGTATTGCGATAGTTATTTTTTTTGACATAGAATACCATGAATTTTCAAGCTTTCAAGAACTACAAATGCAAGCAACAATTATTTCTATGTGAACACAAAACATACAGATCGAAATTGCCACTATTTACTGCTCACTCGGTTACGAAATTAACAGCTAGGACTTCAACAGGTTTTTTTAACTGTTAGGTCATTCTTTCAAAACTAGTGTTGACTACATCGCAAAACACTCTATTTGGGATGGCAGGACCCCAAACCAAAGAATTTCAGCACACCTCAAGTTCTTAACGATAAATCTATTATCTTTCATTTTCCCATCCAACCCCCCAACACAATGACCAACTCACACAAATAGATTATCCGAAATACTTGATTCCTTTATTTTCAAAGTTCCCAAACATTTAAATTCCAACATCTAAAATATGTGTGATCTATCGAGTGATCACTATCCTATAGTTGTATTGATGGCTGGCGATGTGACACTAAACTCTAGACCTTATTTAAAAAATAAGCGGATGACTGGATATATTTAAATACAATTTGGACCAAAATATTAATCTGAAAATAGCACTTAAAACACATTCTAACGTAGACAACGCAGAAAAATGTATTTTTCAAACAATTCGACAAGTAGCCACTATGGTAACATTACGTATCAAGCCACATAACATAAATTCTTCCTTAATCTCAAGTCTCAATATAAAACCACTTATCATAAACAAACTTCGTGCTACAACCAATTTGCAAAATACACGATATCTAGTCATAAAAAAATGTTTAATTGTGCAACTAATCTTTTGAAGTATAAACTGCACATACATAAATCCGAACAGTTTCAATTGTACATGAAGTCTTTGGAACTAAATGACGGATCACTTTGGAAAACAACCAAAAGACTTACCAGACGCAGAGAAAATCTCTTTGACCTATCATACCGACTTATAAGTTTACTTCCAGTCCTTGGTAAACTTTTTGAAGAGACGCTCTTGAAAAGATTACTTACCATTTCCAAGATTATTCTATTATATCAAATAATAAATTTAGATTCCGCAATAGGTACTCTACAATTCAACAAATTCATCGTTTAGCTGATGAAATCTCAACTGATCTGGAGAGCAAAGAATACTGTTTTGGACTCTTTTTAGATATTGCGAAATCTTTCGATAGAATCTGACTTGAAATCTTACTTTATAAATTGAAACACTTATGCCTCCTCCCTAATATCTTATTTTAAAATCATATCAAAATGGATTCTTTGTCGTATGTCAGAGTAACAGTTTTTCATCCACCCACCCAATATATGCTTGATTTCCACATTGTAGTGACTTATCACCCGATATATGCAATGTTGGTGCAGCTGACATACATCAACCCACTAACACGATTCTTGGTTCATACAATGATGGCAGTGCTATTCTTGCTTCAAGTTCAAATATGAACCTAGTTTCAAAAGCTCTTCATGGTCAAAAAATAAAAATTGAAGAGTGGGAAAAAACGGAAAATCAAAATAAATATTGACAAATCTCTGCAAGTCACTTTCACATTAGAAAAATCTCTCCAATTGTGACCTCAATTACTCCATATAACATCCTCATCCCTGTCCGAACTTAAATTGAATACTTATAATTCAAAATACTAAATAAAAGACTAACCTAGGCTCCCTCACTTAAAAGAGAAAAAGTTAGCTAACAATAGACTTACCCTCCTCAACTCAAAAATAGCACTTCAAACAAGCTACTTGTACATAAGTCAATATTAAGACCAGTTTGGGTCTTATGGAATCACAATCTGGGGTACTTATTAGCAAACCTTCAAACATCAGACCAATTCAGGCATTTCAATGAATTACACTGAGCCTACTAACCCACGTACCTACATTGTATGTTCCTAAACTTTCTCTACACAAAGATCTAATAATAAGTACTATCACCAAGAAGTAACAAAAATAGTGTACAAACGCATCCACCAAAATTTAAAAACGTAAATGTTATTGAGACCTAACAAATTAGGAAAGGCGGTGTTACCAACGATTCACTTTCTCTTCACGTCACTTGTGTTATTTTAATCTTATTTCTTAGGTTCTTTTATTGTTAATTTGTTTAATGTAAAAATTGTGTACAGATTGTGAATTATCTTCAAGAAAAAAAGAAGTTTTATGTAAAATAATAATAATTTTGAATAATGTGCGTATTTATGTAAAAATATTTAAGAGGTATAATACATAGTGAATAGTGTTGTGAAAATATGATGTAGCAAGTGTGAACAAATTATTTTAAATAAATAACTACATGGTCTATGATTATGGCTTCTTTGTATTATAATATATATATAATATATATATGTTGGCACAAATGGCCATATTTAAATATGCTTATTTATTATTATTTGTTATGAATGTCACATAGGCACTTATCACTGTATTTTTATTATGTAGTGTGTATGCCAAACAGGCAATTGTATAATTTAGTATATTGTTATTAAATTGTTGAGCCAGAAGGGCTGAGCTTATGTTATATTTGTATGCTACTATATAAATTGTATATATTTTGTATCTACTCTTACTTTTATACCCAGCAAAATGTCTTACCGGAGACTTGTCGTATACGCCACACAAAGCTTGAAGTTATATTTCACAGATATATTTCGGTTTCCGATTCCCAAACCGTTAAACGAGTAAATATCGACACCTATGATAAAAGCTTATTTAAATTCCCCTTTTGGTGACCACTGGTAATGAGACTGCACTAAAAAATGATTTAACCAAACCCCATAGTATTTCTACTCATTAACTCTGAGGTCCCATTACTCTTGAACAACTGACTACGACAACGAGTGTTGGATTTTTGAATGTGAGATCTCATTGACCTAAATAAAGTCTTACTCTTTCTCAACGGACCACGATAACGAGTACTGGATGAGAAAGTAAATACTACAGTGTCTTGTTACCTTTTCCAAAAGTGATATTCACCACTAAAGTCTTAAATAAAAGTTGAACACAATTTTCGGACAGAAACACTTTTGTTGATATAATTTTAAAACAATCGTAAAATAAAACACTTAGCCATCGCACCTACGCTCACGCCGAATTCCAGACGTAAGTACTGACAGCGGTACTGCCTTGTGCAGTTGTGCAATCGTGAGTGCTCTTCTGGTAGTGGTGTTAAATGCATACAAATAACAAATTAGTGTCACCTCATCACATTTTAGCTTCATTCGTCTGAACAATCATTTATTTATTCACCAATATATATTTCTACATCAATACTATGCATTATATACATTATAATTTACAATTGTAAGGTTGTCTAAGGTAGATTCTACGTTACTAATAATACTAACAGATTCTTCTTACCTTTGTTACATTTTTACAGAAACACTCACTAATTAACACAAATTAGTAAAATATTAAAGATAGTAAATAATTTAAGATTAACCTACCTATACAATACTCAAAGAGAATACTTTGAAAAAGATATTAATTTTTAAATCAATAAGTGACTTACTCAGATAACTTTTTCATTGTTTAAGAAAAAACAATTTGTGGGAAATCTCCTTTTAAATATTCGTTAGATGTGAAAAGAAAAAAATTAAGGATATCAAACTATAAATAATTTGCATATTTTCGAGATTATGTTGAGTTTCTTCAAAATTTGAACTTTAAATGCATTTAAAAATACCGACACTGGTTTGGTCGTAATCTAAGGTATTTTATAATTTTTCAATTTTTCCGGGGCAAAGTCTGATTTTACTGAAAGCTAGTATAATATATTATATTGATTTGTATAGATCGCTGCAGTACCTATGTAACAATTGTCGTCATCGACATCTTACAGTAGTACAGTACTCCTTGCGTTAAGCACGGGTAATATGTTGAATGTTAGTAATGGAAAATGTGTATATATGTATGTAATATATATTATGCTGACGCGATGTTTAGCACACGTCATTTTAACCGACCATTACTCCGAGCATTCGATAGATAGAGTCAAGAGTTAATAGGTGGTGATGGTGGGTAGCGGAAAGTCGATAGATAAGTCAAGAGTCAATAGATGGTCGACAGTCGATGGTCTAAATTGGAAGTCGAGGGCTGACAACGACCTGAAGAGGACCGTGGACGACCAATCAACCCACATTGGATATCGGCACCCACGACACACTATGGCAGGATCGGTAACTCTTAGTTATAGTTTCTAAGTAAATCTGATGTTAAAACATAAATATATTACATTTATACATCAATATTAATAACAGATACATTATATATATTTACGTTGAGTACTTTGCTTCACATAAGATAACCCTGATCACTAACAATAATATCACCCACCGAGGTCGAGTCCCCGAGACCTCGTAAAAGTAAACAGATCGACACAGGTCGCGAGTAACAGAGCGATACGTGGAGAGAGGACGTTACACCTAGAATTTTTTTTTTACTTCGTGTTTCCGTGGGAGACCGATTGTTTATCTGCCACAAATCTCGGAAAATATTACTTTTGTTAATTCTAGAAATTAGTTCAGTTCATGCAACTGGAACTATTTTATTATTATTAAACAATAAGTTATGGATTCGATGATGTTAAACGACGCTTGGTACACGACGTGCCCTTTGGACGACTTCCGCTCGGTTCTGCGCCTGATATGTGTCGAGTTGATGAAGTTCGCTTGGCCCGCCATGACGTTGTTGTTTGTTCTCTTCTCTACGGTCAACGTAACAGCTAGGTTGGTAGAAAGCGTGCTGAATGTGTTCATCAGAGAGCCGGAGGTCGTGGCCTGTCCAGTGCGGAGGAAGGGCGTCTTGAAGTTCTTCAACAGGCGTGCGATCCGCCCGACACTCACTGCCACAGCAGCGATTCTATTATGGTGGTTGTACCTCAATACCGTTGTCAAACCCGTGTATTTCCTAGTCGCCGGGTCGGCGTTATCCGCATTCCAGTTTTGTGGCTCCATAATCGCAGCAATCCTGATGGGTGGTATTCGCTTGGGTAGAATATTTTTATAATCTACAATGATATACTATTTTTAAACTGCATGCATCTTTTAACATCAATAATTATAATAATGATTTACAAAAAAACGTTGTCTTTACTTAGGTACTTTTATTTAAAAATATGGGTACAACAACATTTATTTACGTTTTTACCTACGATTTTCTCGAGATATTACCGTTTTCATTAAGGTTACGTATTTGACTTATAGCATTATAGATTATATACATAATTATTGGATATCTCCAAGTTGACAAAACTTATATTAGTAAGTATGTTGTCTTGCCAAAACACGTTACGACTTTTTCAAAATTATTAAAATGAATAAGTTAAGTTTTTAGCGTAAATTATAAAAAATGCAGTATTTTAATAATATAATAGATATACAGGTTTGAGGTTACAGGCATACACAATAGAAGTGGCGTGTTAAACTAATTTTTGGAGAGAAGCAAAAATATATAAAAGGTACTGATTATGGATATTTACTACTTAATATTATATATCTTGGCATATCTCACATATCTCAAGTACGTAACTACTATTGTAAAATTTTAAATGTACAATGACGATACAATCGCTATAGGTATTTAATTAATTAATTATGTATTTTAAATATTGATTCCAGCAATTTGTTATTTCTTGTACAAATTGACTTATCATATCGATCAAAGTACCATTAAACTTGTCGGTTGACTCTGGGGGCTGTAAGCTATTATTAATTTAGTATTTTGTATATTCAGTGCTTTTAATGGGTCTTTTACTAATTTATTTGTAAAGTGTAACCAACTATCTCAATGTAGGTACTTCCCCTATCGCCCCGAACTGCAATATTACGTCTATGAGAAATGCTGCCGTTGATTTTGAGTCAGCAAGCCTATATGCCTTTGCTATGGCATACTTTGTAGTCGCGCATGTGACTACTAAAATGTATGAATATCCATTACTCGGAGGATTAATTGGCCCTATGTAGTCTATAGTGAACCTCTCGAAGGGTCTTCCTGTTATTTTTGGTGATGTTAACATGTGACCGTATCCGTATGTAGCCGTTTTATCAGTCTTTCGTAAGGTTCCTAAACCTAAATAAAAAAATATAAAATACATCCCTGTAAAATCGTCATCAGAAATCTTAATTTATATAAATAGTTGAAATTGAATGCAAAATGTTATTGTCTAAAAATATATCAACAATATCAAATGATGCACAATGCTTATATTCTAAAAAAAATAATATTGACATACCCTTGATTCAGTGTAATTAAAATTTTTATTTAATATCATATTAATTAGTCCTTTTTTCGAATAATTTATTCACTTTTATATATTATTTATATATTTATTTATTTATGTATGATAAACGGGTAATAACCCTTTTGTAATTGTACTCCGATACTATAACTCGTAAAAATATTGTACGTGTGTAGTTATAGAAAATAAATTTCATGATATTTTAAAACCATAAATGTAAGTCAGTGTAAAGATCGTCGTAGTTTTAATTTTAAAATTTGAAAACACATATGGTTTACCATTGTTTTACTTTCCCATAATTCAAATTTTTATTTCATATTTTGGTAATTTTTGTTACATAATAATATAATATAGGTACATAAATGTACTATGTTTGTAATGTATATTTTTTCTTTTATATTACATATAAATCACAGCTCTCTACTTATAACTAATTAGTGAATTATATACCAGCTGTAATTCTGTATAATATACCTACTATTATGGTATTGATCATTGTTGATAATGTTTTTAAAATTTTTTTTTTTATAATTCAAATCACAACGATGAGGAACTTAAGTAATTATCAGCATCCTGCCTGTCTCCTGCTGCTGAAACCGTCTTTAACTCTCTGCCCAAAATGCCGATTGCCAGAAATTGCTGGTACGTCTCTATAAGTAATTATACTTCAAGTGTTTGGCTAGTCTACAATGTGTTCTACACTACTGTCTCATAGCTAACATATGTCGCTATAATAGGTAACCACGGATCAATAATAGGCACTATAATTATAATAATAACCATAACAATAATAATAATAATAACTTAATTCTTAATTAACAACTAAATTGTATGGATTGTATAAATGTTTTTTTAAATTTTTAATCAGTAGGTAACTTAAGAAAAAAATGCTTAAAATAAACAGATAGGTTGCTTACTAATCATTTCTATGATTTCTCAAATAATATTCCGATGCCGATAGCACGATATATATGTCGTATATATCGCAGTATTGCAGCATTTAATAAAAATAATTGTGAAAGGCCATAAGTCTAACTTTTTGAGTTTATGAGAGTATTTTATAATACTTGAAAAATGCATGTAGGTACCTACCTATATTCTAATAAGTAGGTATGTTCGGAAGTACCTATTTAAGTTCTTAGTTCCAAACTCATATAGGTACAGAGCTCTCAGAGACTTAGATTCAAACTTTAAATCGCTTTTTCTCAAAACTAAATTTTGAGTTTTGCCAGTGTTGGTCTAGAGGTGCAAATTATACACACATACACACACACCTTATTAGTTATTATACATGACTATTGACTACCTCACCACATAGCTCATTAGTATTTGTGCGGCGAACCCAACTAATTCTAGCTGAGCTATAACGCCCCTAAACACACAAAAACACATAGGTCGATCAGTGCGTGATAAAGTGAATGTCAAAATAAATCTATAAAAAATAAAATAATAATAGGTAAATAAATCTACTGTGCCACGATAATGTGCCCAACGAAGTATTTCGGAAACCGGTCGCCCTACCTAATATTGTTTGTTCCCGGCCCTAATAAGTGCCTAGTATGTTTAAGTATGTAAAAATATATAAATAGAACAATATTACATCTGTCAACTGATTCATCAATTTTTAGAATAGTTTATTAAGGTAAGGGAATTATAAAAATATGAACAACTATTGAAATGGAATACTGATATCATTGATATATGTGTTGTTTAATTATTATTATTGTCTTGGTAGTTAGTACTTTGCATACAACAAATGCACCAATGTACACCATTGTATAATTTATATTAATCTATATTCTAATATTGTATAGCATTATAAGATGCACAATGCGTCGATGCCAATTTTTAGCACCTCCTGGTCCAACAGTTAAAAATAATATATTAACAAATAATATGGCAAGCTATGTGAGCCGCTAAATATGTGACCCAATAATATATATATATTACAACTTACAAGGCAGCTATTAGAGCTGTAATATGATTTATATGAATATAACAATACGAATAAAGTAATAACTCACAGATTGTGGATCGCGAACTGGCCAGCTGTTACAATCGCTATAATACTGAAAATAATACTAACACAGTTTTCAATTTTATGATAAAAACATTTTTCTTGTCATGTTATTTCTCATTAATTTCTTATATTGGTTATACAATACCTAACTTAACCACGGTGCCTATGGTTATAGTGGCCAATTGATATACATATTGATATTATATGAATATTATAGTATTATACTATTTGAACATTTTGTACATTTCTTATGTTGTTATACATTCAGTGTTTTAATGACAGATATTCTAATATGTTTCCAAGAAGTAGGGGTTATAAGTATTATCACCTACTTACTTCAAAGTTGAGTCATTTGATGAAATTATTAGTTAAATCACCAATAATTTAAGACATCGAGTAATTAATTTTTGTAATACCTTACATATTTTGAACAAAAGGGTCTTAAATTTATATTTTAAAATATTAAAAACCAACTTCTAACTATTACTTTAATTTAAGGTTATTATTTTCACCGAACTTTAGAAAAAATGTAGAAAATGTCAGAAACTGACTTATATTCCGATTGAGTTAGGTTTTGTATTAAAGTAACTCAACTTTAGCTAGTTGAAAAAAATATCTAAGATGCCCAGCTTTGGTAATAACCATAGGTAGGTACATGCTTACTGTAATTATTATTATAAAGAGAATGCTTAACCATAGACACCAAGTGTGCCCGACACACGGACCTCAGAAGTATTCAAACCGGCCCGTGAAAAACTAAAAAAATTGAAAATTGCCAATGTTCTTCAACTGCTGAAAACAAGTCAACATTTTAAATACTTTCTGATTGGATAAATTTTTATCTGTATTTAAATACAATTTTAAAGAGTTGATATGTGCAGTTACTTGTTCCCATCTAATTTCGATAAGAGCAAATTTATGTTCGTCTCATTTACTTGCTCCTATTTAGTTACAAAGTTATAGTCGGGGTCACAATGAATTAGCATTGTTTGTCATGTGTCAAGTAGCATTTTTTTGATAGTGGTATCCAAATCACAAATTTATATATATTTTTGAAATAACAAATTATTTATAATGTGGGTGTTATTTTATTTAAATTTTTTATATAGTAAGGTTTTCTTTATTTTTATGATGATATAAATTAACATGATAGCAGTGTTATAGAAAAATTACGAAAATCAATAGTTAACTACAGTACTACAGTAACAACGAGAGCGAGTGTTCATTTTTCATGCTGCCGAATATAGTTAACGTTGACCACATTACTTTAGCTTCTATTTTTTTTATTATTTGACATAATAAACAGTATATACAATTTAGCACAGTAAGTTTATATGATAAAAGTAGAAAATAACAGCTATGGTAGCTGTGATCAAGCAGCCACACATTAGGATATTTGACTCTAGGCTAATGATTTAAACTTAAGCTTCTATAGATAAAATAAACTGTAAATGTGTACATTATAAGTATAATACATTTAATATGTTATATTTTATAAGTTCTAGATAAGTTGCAATACATTTTAAATTTATTTTCAGAACAATAACATTCTTACTCTCGAGAAGCACTATAATTGATGATTTGTTAATAGAAAATCAATCTTAACCAGTGCAACAACAAACATATTATGTACACACATTTTCTGTTTTTTTTCATAATATTAAAGAGGAAAATTACAACAAACTATAATATATGACACGGCCCCAGCGCCTCATCACTCTCTCTCAACCGTACACACTGCCACTCTGGCCTAAAGGGGGAATATCGAGATTTAATGAATAATTAGCAGGTGGCCCTAGTGTTACGCGTCCGGCAGTCCGACGCGTGGGTCGCAGGTTCAAATCCCGTACCGTGCAATTTTTTTCATTAATTTCTCGATACCTCTCCCAAGACCGGCCACATCACCTGTGGTCCGATCATATACTTTCTCAAATTGAATGAAACGTTAGCGTTGTATACAATAGCACTTATGGTATAATACAAATGTATAATTAATTTACGATGCATTTTTTTTAAAAACAATTTATATTCATTTAAATATTGAATACAAATCAGATTGGATAATTAACATGATAATATTTGAATAGATATTAACAATCAAACTCTTTAACAGTTAATGCTTTTGGCGTTTTCTTTTCTTTTGAACATTTTGTGTTATGTTGAATACCAATTCTTCCTCTTCTTAGCTTTTATTTATGAACATCAAAGGGTGAAAATTTTCTCGTACTAAATCCTATTTAATACATAAATTAATTAATAAATATTGTTCACTCATTTTAATACAGTAAATTTGTTACATACTCTAAATTCATTTGTTTGCTTAGTAGCAAGTACATTTAATTGCCTTAGGATAGGTGTCATATCACTGATGGATGATATTGGTTTGTGCAATTTGTACTAAGAATACGAGTGATCGGACAACTGGCTCAATTCCATGGTGCATATGATTTAACAATGGTATTAACGCTTCCATAAAATAACAGACGCTTGAAAAAGGCGTAAGAAATAAAACCTCTTCCAACTCACTAGAAATTAAGTAAATTATATTAGTTTAACTTTTAACTCATTATACAAATAATAAGAATTATAAAATGAGATTATTCTAGTAAATTCAATTTGCCTAGAGCGTATTGTTTTAATTATTTCCAATAAATAATTGTCAGTGGTTTTAACATTAAAAGCAGTGATTATTATTGGTAATGTTGGTTTGTCACCATCTTTAATTTCACTTTCTAATAGGTTATCTTTGTATTCTTTGATCACATTTAAACATTCCAACAATAATTCAGCCTAAAAATAATAAAATTAAAAACATTTAGGAACAATATTAATGAATTGAATTTGTATTACAGCTTTCTCTGATGAAATGGTCTTTTTTTGTCGGCAATGCGAGAACAGATGACCCTCCATATACATTGGTTTCTTCAGTGGCTAGTTCTTTATCATCTTTTTCCCGCTCATCTTCTAATACAAGGGGCTCTTCCGTTTTTTCAAATTAACGTATAGCATTGCCTTAGCCACAACTCACAACATAATAACCATTTCCGCTCACAGACATATTACGGCATTCACCTCTGTGACCCTAAGCCAAATTAAATACATAACATATAGTAACACTCAAAAATAATAATAATTAATTACTTGAAATGTTAAAACTCTCTCAAAAACATCAGCGTCCCAATGTTTAATGTTTCCATTTTCGTCGGTAATGAAAAATTGATGGGTCATAGGAATAAATTTAATACTGGTCAATGTAGACCTATTAAGCGCCTATGACAATCTCCGTAATCTAAGCACCAAATTCTGATTGTCTTATCAGCACTTGCAGTTATAATGATTGATGAATCATAACTTATGTCCATATCATTTACTGGTAATGTGTGTCCATAAAGATCAATGAAGTGCTAAAAAAAATATATCATTTTCATTGTTCTACGGTCATAAAAAGTTTTTCGTTTATATATTTAGAGTACAATAATAACATTCACCTTCAACGTGTCCATAAAAAATATTTTGACTGTGTTATCTAAAAGAGAAACTGCCAGCAATTTGTTATCTGGGCTTACTCTTGCGCACTGTACATTTTCATCTAATTCTAATGTCTTCAAGTGTAACTATGTTAACACTTTTTTATCAGAACTCGGCAATGTTACTAGGTCTAATTGCCATAGTTTAACTGTACTATGACCACCACCTGTTACACAACCCAACTGTTGTTTGTTTAAAAAAAAAATTGTATTAGAATGGTAAAAACAAAAGTAAATATTATTTTTTACCTCATCTGGTAACATATTAATTGACTTTAAATCTTTTTGATGAGTAGAAATGCTTTCAATTATATCTCCTTCGGCTATGTCAATTACCAACAATTTATCATCTTCAAGTCCAGCTAAAATGTGTCGGTCTCCAGGGAGCACACATAAACACTGTACAGCACTAGACGTCTCAACAGTTCGAATACAATTAAGTTTTCCTACTCCACACTTTTATAGACTCTGAATCTCCAGCGAACATTGCTAAATTATCTGAACTAAATGATACAACTCGAACATTTGATCTATGGTTGTGTAACGAAATGTTGCGAATTAGTTTTACTTCTTAGCCAACTGCTAATGACAAAGAATAAAACGCTAAATTATTATCTTCCATACTTATAACAACCTGTTGAAATTATAAAATAGAACGATATTAAATATTTGACCATGATATTTAAAACTTTAATTGATTTGACATTACTTTAACTTGAGTATGATTTAAAACCGAATCGGCAGACCCTGTTTTGTGGTTTGTCAAAATAGGAGGTAATCGTTAAATCATATCTTGTAGCTCTGAATTTTTTTCATTTAAAAATACTGTATCTTCAATATGTTCATCCCGCTTATTAAACATATAAATTAACAATTAATAAAGACGTAAAACCAACGAAAACTTAGTTTTAGAAGACAATCACTCCCACAAAAACTATTAATGCTTGTTTATTCTAAAAATTAAAAGCAGTATTCTTATTCTGCCAAACTACATTTCAATGTACATTTTAACATTGATAGTCTCAATATGTTTTATATATTTCAATAACATAATATAAATACAGTGTCTCTCAGTAAAATATCTGATATATACAACCCTCACCAGTGCCTTGCCAATTCAACAAAAACAATGGAAAACAATTTGAGTTTTATAGGCTATATACAGCTATTTCATAAATAAAAGGGGTCTTCATACTTGACGTGTGTTATGCTGGTGTATCATATTAGCATATTATCCAGAAACCAATGTATTATTATTATTAATTTAACTTACTTAGAAGCCTTCTTCCTGAATTTTTGTGGAAAATTACATAAACATTCTAACGCTTCGCCATCTCCACCAAAGATAAACAACTTCAGCAATTGCTCCAGCAATTGTCCATGGCCTTGAACACAAAGAACATAGTTTGAATTATCTGTAGCTGAAGATACAACACAATCAGGACATGCACTCATTAATGATCCACTTTTTTCTCATTTAATTGAAGACTAAAAATGATATAAATCATTATTTTTCTGTTTCGGGTATAATCATAAACTAGTGAAATAAACATTACCAGCAAAATCCTGGAAGTTATCTGAAGTCAAAAGCTTAGACATTTTAATATCTGATTCTTCATTATTCATTTTTGATATCTCCCATGTACATAGTTCTGCATCATTGCTTCCAGCAACAACAAAATCATCATCACGTAAAATAGACCAAGTCCTTACCTAAATAAAATATTGGAAACAAAAATTAGTTTAGTCTAATAAAGCTAACTTTTCAAAATCATTCTTATAAATTATAAAAGCATGTACTTGTACTTATGAGTAAAATAGAATAAAGAAAATAACAATATAGTTATGTTTTCATGCTCATAAATAAGGCACAGACTTAAATTATGCAAATGTAAATTTTTATGTATTTCACGGAAAATAATTATTCTGATTATAAAACAAAGTTAATATTTTTGCATATCCGAGTGAAAATGAATAATGCTAATTGCATTTCTTTTGGATGGTTGCACAAAAGTTGCATATTTAATCCAAAGTTATTGCCTGATAGTATTTTCAATAATCGTCCAATCTTAAATATAACTCCCAGCCTAATGCCATATAATGTTGACTGTCTAAACTTTTTCGATAGACAATAGGTATGAAAAAGTAATTTTTAGATATTAATAACTAAATAAAGGTTAAATAGGTTTCCGTAAATTTAGAATACTTTATACACCATTTGTGCCTGTCCATTAGTTATGATTGTTGGTATTAAGATACTAGCTGTTCTGCTAGACGTTCTCCGTGCCAAAGATTTTTTTCTTTAAAAAAAATGTGTATGCCATATTTCTACTGATTATAATATAATCATTATATTTATGTACTTATAAAATATAATTTTGTTTGGTTTTTTCCCATTTTTTGATCTTTCATTGCTATTTTAAAAATTATAGTAATTTCTTTAGAAACTTTCATTGAAACCACCTTTTTATCAAAATTGTTTTTGAACTCTCGCTCAATAGCACAAGCTTAGTTTTTTAAAGAGAGAATAGAAAACAGATTAATTTACGTTTATGTATTTTTTTATATATATATGTGTCACCGGCAATATAGACAATTCCGGTATTTTGCAAACTACCTAGGCATTATGCATATTGCCGACCCATTTTAGGCAATGTAGATAAAACATATCATTTTTAATATCATTTTACATATAACCTAGGTATTTTATAAAATTATGTAAAATGCCAATTTCTTTTTAGGCAGAGTAACAAACAATTTCTCATAATCTGTTAAAACATCATATTAATTTTTATTTATTTAATTATACTTATTATTAATTATATATTATTTATATTATAAATATTTTTACACATTATAATAGTAATATTATTTATACATTTTACTTAAACTAATAGCTACTTATTACAACATGTTGTAGAAAAATGACATTTTGAAGGGCACAAAACATTATTTTTAAGGCAAATGCACTTTATTTTGACACTTGGTCTTACAGACACATTTTAGGAATCCTTGGATAGTTCCTGTGGACTGTTCCTTTGCGACAGTTCGTAATGCCACTTCTGTGTCTATTGGAATCTCGTCAATTTGTAGTAGCTTTTACTGGCATACGGTAAACTGACTTCTGGCATATAACTGCATCAGAACTCCATCCCGAGTTCCTAATCAATAAAAACCATCAGTTGTCACCTAAAAAAAAAAATTATCTTATAGTTATTAATATTAAACGCATAATTTTTAAACTTATTTATTACCTCTAAAACAATTGCCAGTATATTTCGTGCATCTAAACGTCCTTTATCTACCTCAGGAACTGGAACACGTACAGGTGAATGAATTTCCACCGGTAATAGCTTCTTATCCGACCACGCCATCATTTTTTTTGCTTGATTTTCCAGATTTTCCTTGGCTCTAGTTCGCATGACATTGGCGTTTTCGTTATTTAATTTGATAGTTGTAGCTAATCGTTGTTCTGTAATTTGTTTTGTGTCAGCTGATACTTCATTTTCGATATTTTGTGACAGTTCTGTAATTAATTCAGCCAACTGTTCTTCATTTTCTATCGTACTTATTACATTTATTACATCGTCTGATAAATTTAAAGTGTTTAGACCAATTTTAATTTTGCAGCCAAATAAAGCTTCATATGGAGACATTTTAATACCAGAATGATAAGCTCGCTTTTTCATAAGCTGGATGAATCGAAGTTCTTTGCTCCAGTGTCGGTTTTTTTCATCTTGCATCCATGTTGTCAACATATTTTCAATATCTTGATTTGCACGTTCTACACTAACTTGAGATTGACTGTGCCTCGGTTTGCATTGAACTGTTTTTAATTCGGTCTACATGTTTCTTAAATTAGACACTATTTGGTTTGAAAATTCTCGTCCATTATCAGACTGCAAAATAGTAGGAGATCCAAGCAACGTAAAAATATCTATAATATTATAGGCTACCTCTTCAGCCCGTTTAAGTTCGAGGGACTTTAAATACCGTTTATCTAAACAAAGACTACAGTCGGGATGGCAAACGATGTTGAAATTCTTCCACGGAACGTTATACCCATTTTAAATGATTTGAAACTAAACAAAAATAATAATTATTATATCAACAATATTACCTATACGGTAACGTACTTGTCGCTGATTCGTTATCACTGCCACTTCCAAACTTCCACAGACTGAAACGAAAGAGACTTCTCTAAAGAGTAGAGAGAGTTCTACCTACGTCTGTTTTGACTGGCTACTACGAACGACGGCCCTCGTAGATTGCGAACATTAATTGCCTCTCGTCGAGTGATTGATTTACCTGAAGGAGTGAGAATCATGGCAACAGTGACACGACGATTTGAAATGTTTCCATAGGTACTTCGATGTAGATCGTAGGCAGTAGTAAGTTCGTAACGGTAACGATAAATGATTTATTACCCAACAATGCTAAGGGCCGCTGTCTGACGTCTTGCCGAATAACACCGATCGGTATCACGCACGTCTCGTCACACCAGTGCATAAACAGTAAACACAAAATCACAAATATTAGCATCTGACTTGAAGTGACGAACGTTGCGGTTCGTTCCGTTTGCGACCAGTCAGGATTTAAAATGATAAGAGAACACTATCTCTCGAATCGTTCGGCCGCCGAATCGCCGGGTGGTTAAAAACACGGTTGTGTATCCACAGGTATACGGTTGAAAATATCGATAGCATTTGAAAATATTTTCAAACGGAACTGATATTAGTTGTAAAATACATCAGATCTTAGAGATCCCTAGTGTTGCATTAACCTTTTTCACCGCTGTTAAATATTAAATTATTGCTTCCAATCACTTCTGTCCGTACGACCGTCAATGTGACCGAATTTTTGCTAATTGTGTTTTTATTTACATATTTTCAAAGTAATATTTTGCTCAAACGTCTTCACTTTTGTACTTTATCATGGATCGAGCAGCATATAAAATGCTGTGTAAAGAACCATTAGCGGATAGGGAATTTTCGGATTACCGGGAAATATTTCTTATTGCCTCATAACAGAAATAATGAAAAATATACAAAGGCATAATTTTGTTTTAAATAATTTATTATTTTTATGGTTTCACATGGTTACAATAATAATTATAACTGCATACAACAATACGAAAAAAAGTGATCTGAGACCAACTATTCCTCCGAGACTATAGTACACACATAATATATGTATATTTATTTATAATTATACCTAGATATGTTCACATTTATGTCTGTGTTACAAATATATTTTTTAGAGATTTTGGATACAATATTTACTCACGAGAAACTTTGCTTTAAATTTTCAACCGTAGGATATAAAAATGTCATTACTTGACAATATTTCTAACTTAAAATGCTTTTAAAAAAAACTTTATAGGTATAAACGTATTTTTAAAACCTGATATTAAAACGCTAATGTAATAATTTATGAGGATTGAAGAACCTTGTATTATATTTTCTATCTGTTTAGCAGATCGAAATAAATGTAATCGATACTTACAGAAAATTTTTTTGTTTATAAGTAAAAATAGAAAATGTCAATCAATATAGTTCAATTAGATTCGAAATATTTTAAAAATTATACGACCATGTAAAGAATAAGCTAATATAAATATTTAGTGAACATTTTGAGTATTTACACCTGATTGTTTTTGAATTAGAACAAAATAAAAAAATCATTATTTATACATCGAAAAAAATTGGTAGAAAAACTTATAAAGAATTTTGTATTCAATTTTCAACTATGAGATAAAAAAAATAAAACCTTTACGAATGTCTAACTTAAAAGAATTTGCAAATGTTGGTGATTCTAACTTTAGACGCTCATAAAAATTTGTTGTGGATTTATGATTTTTTTTTTAATTACTCTAATTAAAATGTATGAAGAACCTTTAAATACATTTCAAGTTTTTTAATTGGGTCAAACATTTTTCAACAACAATAATTTATAAACTTATACAAATCAAAAATTTCTTATTCATACAAAAAGCTCAGAGTTAAGAAACTTTGAAAATTGTTTATTATCAGGAAAATAATCATACAAACATTTGAAAAATATTTTGTGTATCTGTCATTTAAGCAAAGTCAATTTTTTCAAAATCTAGTTTCGCTTAAGAATAACCGTTTTTCCTTAATAACGAAGTTCAAATAACCCCATAGCTGTGCGCCCGTGTAATCACAATAACATTTAGCGATGCAATTTGCCATCATTTCGACTTAAGTACTAAACTCATATTGAATTTTAGTTTATAACAACTTTACAAATATTTTGCATTGAACACAATATTATTTAAACTTAAAACTAAAATATCTGAAAATAACTACATACAATTGTTAGTTTAATATATACCTTTTTTATGTTTGATGTTTAATTCTTGAAACAACTAGTTTCAATAGTTAAGTCTAGACAACACAGGGGCAGTGTAAATACTATTATATTCTCACAGCAACAGAAATATTCGAACTAAAAAAAAAGAACCAACTATCCAATTTTAAATTAAATATTTCAACAGTTTTAAATTGAGACCTATTGATTTTAAATGAATCATAAAAAATTACAACTAAATAACTAAGTATCTCAATTTTACTACTTACAATTTGTTACTTTAGAATTTTTAACGCTTAACACTGGATGTTTAAATCAATTAAGGTTTCAGTTAGTAAAAAAAAAAAACAATGAAACAGAGTTTTTAGTATGCAACATTAGCGGTGGGATTTAATTTAACTACCTATCCCATTTCTAGGTGTGTGGGAAGTTTAAAGTTTGACTGTTTCTTAAAAGTGGCAACTAGATAGTATGGATTTACTTTCCCATCCGAAAAGATACTGAAGCTGAAAATCGAAATTCTATTCCAACTAGATACTTATTGTGCACACAGCAGGGACATATTCACTGGGGATATCGGAAATGCGGGATGGATCCCCCCTGACCTTTTTTTTTTTTACTATTTTGCATCTCAAAAACATGTATGTTACTTCAATAAAATTATTTAAGTCTCTGCACTTGGCAGTCGATCTACCTACCACTAAAAGAGAACGCTACACGTACCTTTCTAAATTTTAAATATTTAATAAAATGCTAACGTTCAATGGGTACGGATTAATTTAAATTAATCTTAGGCACAAACTTGTAACAGATTTGACTTTTAACAACAAGTCATTTTTTTATTGAAATAGTTATAAATTTTGATTCTGAGAAAAAAACATGATATATTCTTAATATGTATTTAAGTATTTATTGTGTACCTACAATTAATATACAAAGCAATTATTATACAACTGCATGGCACATATTTATTTTTAGAACATATGTGCTCTGTACTCATATAATATTCTAAATAATGTCTATTAATGTTCGAAAGTTCATCAAAAATTTCAACATTTAAATTTTAGTCTTTTCACGGTTGTTGTTGTAAATTAAGGAGATAGGGTGATTTTATTGCAATTTCGGGGCCTATAATAGGTACCTATTAAGTATTCCAAATAGTAAATCTAATTTTATATTATAATACTTATTTTACCTATAGTCAACAGTTATCCATTCCTACATTAAAGTTCATGATACCTAGTTAACTTTTGTTGTTATATGTGAGTTGTTGAATAGTAATATTTTTTAACTATTATAACATAACATAAATCTAAAAAAATTCTGAAATGTATTGGTGGTACTTCTAAACAAATAAAAAATTGAGTTTTTAAAATTTTGGGATAGTTATAATTTAAACGTAGGCAAAAATTTCAATATATTAGAAAATAACCTTTAGGAATTTAATAATTTATGTGCTAATTTGAGAGGGTTAAATCTTTTATAAGAAGCATTATGAGTGATTCTGTCCTTAAATATTTTATATGTTTTGGAAAAAATAATGTTTGAATGCCATATATTTGAAATAGGAATTTTGTTTTAACAAAATATTTAATCTCAAGTAGGTAACATATTAACATGTATGTTATATTATATATCACTAAAATATTGGTAACATATTTTGTGTTGATGAAGTAAAAGAATTATTATAATTTAGGGCAACATTGCCGATGAGGGGAGTAACCTAACCTCGAGTTAGTAACCACTGGTGAGTTCATATCCCCTACTCAAGAAAATCCTATATACACCTCTGGTACACACACACACACACACACACACAATACAACTCATCATTGTAAAATCAATAAACTCATCTAAGATAACTGTAACTTGACTGAAAAAAATAATGGAGTCCTACAATAAACAAGTCAAGATATTATAATATACAACAGGAGAAACGATTTTATTTCTTTAACTGTTGTGGAATGTTTTGTCTTAGGTGCCGACAATCAACCACCATGCTAATCAAAAAAAGCAATTTCAGTACCTATAGATATTTAATTTTGATTAACTAATTATTTATATGCCTATCGCCTTTGATAAATTAATAAATGACAATATAAAATATTATGACATACATTTTTCAATATGTTAAGGTTTAATTTATAAAATGTTTGCTGATAGAAATTTTTCAATAACTATCTGAAAATGATATTAAGAATTTCTAGCATCAAAATAGTGTACAATGTGCATTTTGTTGCCAGCTGCATTTAGGAACTGTCTGATGACCAACTGTTGAGTCATTCTTCATTGAATCGGGAGTTAATAATAATAATAATAATATATTTCTTGCAAACAACAAAATACAAAAGAAATTACAAATTAATACAATCTGCAAACCCCCCTATAAGCGTAATGCTTGTGGTGGGGATTGAGAATTTGAGTTCAGCATATTATATTATATACAGTATAGTTAACAAAAAAAAAAAAAATTCATAGGACAAAAAAGACATAGTAAAATATTTTTTAAGTAGATAATAGAACAAAATATAAATACGTAGATAGGATTATAGTAGCTGAAGTTTAGAAAAATCTATTTTTTTTTATAAATAACTTAAACATATATAGATTAAAAAAGTCATAAATATTAATTTTGCATAATCTACAAATTTGAATGGCAACGGATATACAACATTTGAGACCAATTTGGTTTTTAAAATGATGCACAGGTATATTAACATTATCTTTATAACGTTCATTATATGAGTGATCCACCTGGGTAATGTTTTGCTTAAATCTAAATAAACTAATTAGGGTGTTACTTACACATAGATTATCGATAGACGCTACATTAAGTTCTAAATACGCTAAATTGTTGCTATAAAACATAGGCTTAAGTAATAAAAATTTAATTAGTCTGTTTAAAGTAATTTTTAAACGATACCTATGAGAGTCATATGCTTGACCCTAAATGCAGATTCCATATGAGATGAATGATTGAACGAGAGACAAGTATAGAGAGACTTTGTTGCTTCTTTATCGTCTTTATTCATTGGTTCAATACCTAAACTAAAATATAGATTGGTAAAATAATTTTTACTACTATATAATTAAATATAAACATAAATATTTAAAAAATAACAAAACAATATAGGAACATACCCTTGTCGCAATAGTTTCAAATCACTTCTTGAAAGAAACGGAAATCTATGATTTCCTGACTGTAAAGCATGTTTTATGTGTTTTAAATATGTAATCTTTGTCTCATAGATTGCCATGTACGATGTCTACATACCTAGAAGATCAAAAAAACAAGACTCTTGTTAAAAAATTTCAAAACAAACTTTAAATTCCATTAATTTACTTACGTTGTCACTTTCCATCTGTTGCCACATTACTCTCTCTTTAACATCTAGAGCATAATTGTTCTTAATGATATAATAAACAATACTCATCTCTTCTTTGTGGGCATAAGGACTTTTTGTGCTTCATAAAAAAGATTTAAACATTAAACATAAATACAATAAACAATAAACACATAATATTTACTTCTTCACTGAACGAACCTTTGTTGAAAAATTTGATGGCGGAATATCATCAACATCATTGTTTGATCTAAAATTATAATATTTTTAATCAGCAATATGCAAGTCATAATAAATATATCATTAATACGGTTAAGAATATTTTTAACACGTTGACTGCCATGAATATTTATTATTTGGACGCCAAGTTCATTTTTCAGTGTCATTATAAACTTGTATGTATACTATTGAATTTGAAAAAAAATTAAAAATACAAAAAAAAATGTTAAAATAATGTTTTATACATCAAAAAATTGCAATTATTCCTGTTACGCCACAGCGCATTTTCTAGATCAGCGGTTCCCAAACTTTTACGACCACGGCACCCTTAAAAAATTGTGTAGGTTTTGCGGAACCCTAATGTCTAATCCAACTCAACTACAATTTTTCTAAATAAAAAAAGGAAAATCAATTCTCTAAACTCTCAAGTCTAAATAATATTTTAATGATACTGTTAATGACTTTTCATTATTAAACTTAGTTTAAAAAAAAATGTTCAATCAAAAATATTTTAAATAACAAACATTAAATAAACATAATTTTCTCAATAGTTTCATACATCTGGCGGAACCCTTGACATTTGAAAAATGTTGAAAAATTGTCGTCAACGCTGTTCTAGATCATTATTGTAACACCAAGGAAAAGTTAATAATATAAATCCAAATTAATTTACGGCAGCCTGCTGACGTATGGCCTCCTACAAATAATATGGTGCAGCAGCCGGCGGTCTAAAAATTATCAATACCTAATTATTTTTATACGGACACTGGCGGCTGCATGGCAGTCAACGTGTTAATACAAGAATTAAATGTTGATAATAAACATAAACAAAGTTAAATCTTTTAAATTCATGAAATATATGACAATTTTATTATGAATACATATTAATCAGATGGATAGAGTAGAGGTTACAGAAATTACAAGACACATATAAAAGTGTTCTATTGGCTATAAAAATTCAATTTAACATCATGGGTAAATTGATACGCAGTAAACATTTATAATGATATTCAAGGAACCGCAGGAAAAAGGTCATGAACTCAACAAAAAAAAAGTTTAAACATATTACTATGAATTATATAGTATTTTAATCACAACATTTTAACTACATACCCGACACTTGCTTAGATCTCAACTTATATATATAATTTTTTTATTTAATTAACAATTAAAGTGTAATTTGTTTAAGATAAGATGATGACTAATGTTTGATAACCATACATACCTTGTTACTTGAGAATTAGAGTTGGTAGATGACGACTTAATTTTGATTTTACAAATATTATTTTTGGTTTTTGGAACCTGGGACTGAATCAGACCACTTTTTTTCTGATAGAGCCAACAATCAAATATATCATCTTTTGCATAATTTGAATGGCTTGTGTTTTTAATTCTATAAAATAAATATCAATTTTAATCATAGTAAGTATTTTGAAAAAAAAAAAACAGAATTATTTATCATTATAATTATCTAGTCTAACCGAAAATAAAGAGGAGTATTATTTTCCGTAATCTCAATGAAGTGCTTGATGGCAATAATCGTCATTATTTTGTCTTTGTGTATTTAGATTTTACTAACTGTTGGAAAAGAAATTATGTCCACGAAATTATGTGAAAAACTTATAACTGTGGCATAGTAGTAGATTGGACTTATTACATAAGAAAGAATGCATAGTAAAGCTATGACAAAAAAATCTAGGCCTGATGAAAAATTGTTTTAATTGATGACAATATGTGTTCAAAGAGAAAAGAACAACTATTAACTAACCAGATTGAACACAGGTTGACTATGTGAATGTACGTGGTCTCAGTCATGAACATAAGAGAAAAATTCTCTAATATTCATGGAGATAGCAACAAAGTTATCTACTAAAGTTGAAGTTGTGTGACTTGTAGAGTTGTATGTCTACTTAGAGAATTAATCATCCTATATATTATTAATCTTTTCGAGAGTTAATTTACTTTTATAGTCATCCTCAGGGTGAATTATTATGAAGTTACAAAATATTGTTGACATATGGCAGCACATATTTAATTATATCACGTTTGGTTTCTGTACTAGTTAATGTAGGTACAATCACTAAAATTCTAGAAACATCACAACTTAACAGTTAAGTAAGCATACGTCATTACTCTGGAGGACATACATACCAAATGATGTAAATATCCGTCATTATTATTCAAAAGGTTAAAATACATTGATATATAAGACAAATTGAAACTTTGTTATAAATATAATGAACTTGCAAAAAATTGAATTTGCCCAGAAATTTAGACATGTTTGAACAATGATCATATAATAGGTATTACTTATTAGTAACATTGTGTTTTATATTATACTTCAATTTCTCCTCAGCAATAAAACCAAGATGACAATACTCACAAATATTTGGTTGGATCTGGATAGTCTTTGATTTTAAAGCAATCTTCAATGTATCTTATATCAAATGCTGGGATCTTTTCATGAAAATAATTTGGTTCCCCTGGTCTTGTGAGTACCATTGAATGATCATTTGGTGTATCAATCACATTTGCAAAGGACTTCTATAAAAATAAAATTTAACAGAAGTTTAAAGTTATTATAGAATCTATACATTAATCACTTTTACTATAAATAAAATATACAAACAGGTGGGTAAGGATGGTTAGGTTGTACCTAATACCTACCTACACCAATAGCTATATAAAACAAGAATGAAATATTATTTTATACCTAGTAGATACATAAAAATTATTAATATTTTTAACAAAATTAAGAGTAGTGAGCAATATATTGAAGATCTTAAAGATGTATATTGTACATAGATTGAATCAGATAAACCTAGGCATATAAGCATATTATAGAAGTGGGTCAATAACTTTTGAATTTTGAAAAATTGAATCAAACTTTAGGTGTTTGGTTTGAGTTTGAATGTCAAACATAGTTTTAAAAAATTGAAACAAAAAGTTGGAAATTTTATAATTAATCCAAACCTTAAAATAGGTAGTTTAAATTCCAAAGAAAAAATATTAATATTAAAATATTAATTATGTGTGGTTCGAGTTTGAAATCAATATTGTACTACATACGCTTAACAAGTTTGGATTACCATATTTTTTAGTTTTACTCACCTCTGTATAGACTATATCAGTGGCGCCGATCCCTATATCCAGGTATTGCAGTTGCAATACCTGTTAGGGGTGGGTGGGTGTAGTAAGCCTGCGAAACATACTGGCTAATATTATTTTAATTTATGAAAATTATAAATTATTTTATTTATCATCATAGCTAACATTATGCATTATGATAAATATAAGTGCTAAACCATTCAACCATTGAGTAATATCAGACTTCAGTTATAAACACAGATAACGCAATAGACGTAATATCCTCATTTGATTTCTATAAATAGCTAATTTTATTGCCTGTACCCAGTACCCACTACTCACTAGTCGGTCTTCGGCTGTCACTAATCACGACGACACTACTACAATATTTTTTCTTTATCGTTGTTCTCATTATCGATATCGACTACTTACCAGTAATTCAGTCATAACTCATAAGTATTATGTACAATATACTTCTCGCCTGACTTGCCTCTCGGTTCTTTTTATTTGTGACCTTTTGTGAACAAATTTCTTTTATTATTGACTGCTCGACGCGCGTCTGTGCTGATATTTTTGGTTTATTGGTTTTTTCATTCCGTGTTATTCTTTAATAACAATGATTTGTAAATACTGTGGCCGTGAACGTAAAATTACTGATAATCATGTTAATTGGTCCAGACATACCGTCGCTTGCAAAATCAAAAATCTACCAAAGACGGAGAAAATTACGACGAAGAAATGCAAAATAAATTCATACTTTACAAAAAAAAATAAAGTGGATACTGGTAAGTGGTAATTATAAAATCAAATTGCTCCCATAAAAATAATTTTTTAGTACCCATCAGCAATCAGTTAATGCAGTTTCATGCATTATCTGTAGAAAATAAATTTGTTTTAATTTAATACATTGGTTAGTTTTATTTTTTAAGAAGTATTGTATTGCAACAAATTACCTATTATTAAATTTAAATAAATACCTACCTACCTAACTACCTACTAATTTATTAAAAAATAATTTCTTTACTTAAATTTTTAAAAAAATTTAACATTTATAAACACTAAATAAAATTTCTTGCCTGAAGTTTTAAAAAGTTCTAAATTTACAACTTCTTTCAATTTAAAAAATTATCTTCAGTTAGTAAAGAGAGGATTGATATTTTATTTAATATTTTATAAGAAATTTCTTTTATGACTTATTATTATTTACAAAATATAGAAAATTATTTTTTAAATCTGTTAGTATATTTGTGATATTATTGAATTTATTTTTCCTAACTTCATTAATTATATGCAATTCTTGCAATACATATTTAATACACACATGCTCAATACATACATATTACACTTGTATCTATACCTAGGTATAATATAATAAATTTAAAAATAATATGGAATACCTATTACCTATATTTACTTCTTACTAGTTTTGGCTATAGGTAGGTACCTAATAATATTTCGGTTATATCATATTTTGAAATCTTTATTCATATCCAATCACTTGTTTCAGAAGATGCTGTTGTAAATCAATTGCATATAAGTACAAACAATAATAGGATTGCACCTAATTTATCTTCCCCTGATGAATTTAAAGATATTTTAAAAGGTAATATAAAGTATTTTTCAATTAAGAGTATAATAAATAATTCAATTGGTTTCGAATATAAGCTATTATTTACTGTACTCTTATGACTTAGTTTTACAATGTTTACAATATTATTATGTATATATTGTTTTGGTTATTTGAGTTATTTCATATTTTGAAATCTTTATTTATATCCAATCACATGTTTCAGAAGATGCTGTTGTAAATCAATCGCATATAAGTACAAACAATAATATGATTGTAGACAAAAATGAATCCGTTGAACCTGGTTTGAAATTATTTCATTGTGCTGTGGAGAGTGCACCTAATTTATCTTCCCTTAGTGAATTTAAAGATATTTCAAAAGGTGAGATAATATATTATTCAAACCTATGTATAAACTTTAAATTATATTTTTATTTTCTCTTTAAAACTTGTATTTTGGCTACAGAATGGAAAAATGATCCAGTTATTTTATTAAAATATGAAAAAGAATCAATGTCGCCAGAGCTGAGAAATCATTTTTTTTCTATGGGATCATGTCAGCCGCTACCAGAAGAATTACCTGAAAATAAATACCCAAAGGACACACTGGGTCGTCGATTTAATCATTTATGGTTTTACAGAATACTTCAAGATGGTACCAAAATTCATAGAGATTGGTTATCTTACTCTCCCTCTGCGAACAAACTATTTTGCTTACATTGTTTATTATATGGTAACATCATGCATCATAGTGCTTCTAAAACTTGGACCAAAGATGGATTTTGTACATGGGTAAATGGTATTTTAAGTATCAACAAACATGAAACATCTACCGACCATATATTATCTTCAGTAAAAATAAAAACTAGAGCCCAGTGTGCTCCAATTATTCCAAGTTTAGAATATGGGCGGAAAATGCAGATATCCTTCAATAGGCAAGTGGTTTCTGAATTAATAGATATTGTAATTTTTTTAGCCCAACATAATTTGTCTTTTAGAGGACATAGAGAAAGTTTTTCTTCTACATATAGTTCAAAAGGCAATTTTAAGGATATGGTCATATTAATGGCTAAAAAATCAGCTGTTCTCAGTGAACACTTAACTAAAATTAAAACTAATGGTAAAAAAGAATTGTCTTTTATCAGTTGGGAACGTCAAAACCAAATAATCGATTGTATTGCTCAAGATATTTCTACAACTATTAAAACAGAACTTTACAAAAGCCAATTATTTAGTATTTCCATAGATTCCACATTTGACTTTTCACGGAAAGAACAGACATCATTTATTGTCCGATATGTTGATGAAAACACAGGACTGGTTTATGAACGACTTATTGCTATCGCAGAGTGTGCATATACAACTGGTATAGATCTTTTTGAACTATTTAAAAAGGTTATGAGTAAATTCAATTTAAACTGGACAGAAAATCTTATTGGTCAGTCCTATGACGGCGCAGCAAACATGAGAGGAGAATTTCAAGGATTACAGTCTCATATTAAAAATATTAATAAACAATCTACGTACATTTGGTGTCATGCTCATCGTTTAAATTTGGTTGTAAAAAACGTTGTGTCCTCCAATAAATATGCAATAGATTTATTTGGAAACCTTGAAACTCTATATTCATTTATTTGGTGTTCAAAAAAAAGAGTTGCAACATTCAGAGAGCATCAACAAAAATGGATAAATGATCGGAAAGATAATAAAATGATGGCTCTTAAAAGGGTATGCACTACAAGATGGTCTTCTCATTCTTCAGCTCTTGAAACTGTTTTAAATAGATTTGATTCTACTGTTGCTACTCTTGAAGTTATTTGCAAAACAGAAGGACCAAGTGATGCAAAAGTTGGTGCAACTGCTAGTGGGCTATTAGAGTATTTTAAATCCTATCGTTTCTTGTACACAGCACACATCTATCAAAAAATATTTCATACCCTAGAACCATTAAATAAGATATTACAGACCAAAGACTTAGATTTGCTTGCAGCAACCACATTAATAGAAAATGCTAAAAAAAAAATTGCGGAGTTAAACAACCGAGAAAATAATAGTTTTATTAAAATTAAATTAGAAGTTGAAGAATTTGATAAAAATTGTCACATTGAGTTTGTTCCGTTATCAAGACCCCGACAAAGAAAAGTTCGTAAAATATGTGAAGAATTGTGTCGAGATGAACCAATAATAGACCCCATAAAAAAGTTAAAAATTGAATGTTTCTACACAGCTCTTGATAAAATCCATACAGAACTAAACGAGCGGTTTGGAATGAATAGTAATGGATTGCTCAAGGATATATCACTTGTTTCAAAAAAAAGGATTCTAGAAATAAGAAATAAAACTAGTTGTCTTCCAAAAGATGCATTTTTTGAAGTGTGTAAAATATACAATAAATATTTAAATCGTGAACTTTTAATTTCTGAATATATTCAATTTTCTACAAACTTTGAAGAACTCGAACAATCTATAAAGCTTCCAAATTATTTACATGAACAGGAATCTGTTAATTATGAAGAAAGTGAGAAGGAATCAGATACTGAATATACTAATGATTTTAGTTATGATTTAGAGGATAAAGAAGTTTCAAACGATAATAATAAAAACATGGCTAGCGTAAGTCACATATACGTAATGTTTTGTACTGTAAAATTAAATAGCATATTCCCAAATCTCTATTTACTTTTTAAAATTATAATGACGTTACCAGTTTCTAGTGTTTCAACTGAACGGTCTTTTTCAAAATTAAAGCTAATAAAAACTAAATTAAGAACTACTATGAATGAAAATCGACTGCAGAATCTCATGATGATTACATGTGAGCCAGATTTACACATCAACGGAGAAAACGTCATTGATTTATTTTCCAAAAAAAGCGACAGACTGTTAAAACAATTACAATACTAATTACTAAACTCTACATTTTTTTTAATAAAGCTAATTTTAATTTTATTTTTTTTAAATGAGTTGAGAATTTTTGTAAGAAATTTAAACAATTTTTTGAATTTCTATTATAATTTATAACTGGTATACCCAACACAGTGTAAAAAGAAATATGTATGTATTATTAATATAATATAGGTAGATACAGAGTATTTAGTAGCAGGTAGTAACTATTTTTTTATAGTAAGTTACATTGTATGGACTTTTGTTAA
Organism: Myzus persicae; assembly: GCF_001856785.1. NCBI lineage: Eukaryota > Metazoa > Arthropoda > Insecta > Hemiptera > Aphididae > Myzus > Myzus persicae. Next base: position 265,477 of record NW_019102632.1, on the reverse strand, counting down.
ATAGCGGTTGGCCGTTAAATCTATATGACTATATATATATTATATAAACATAGAAAAAAATGTAAGTAATGACTGTAATAATTTTGAGGGTAGAGTGGCGCTGCAGCCCACCATGTCACCGGTTTATATACTCCACTGTCCGCTTTACACGGCCTTGCTGATAATCATTAAATTTACTTATTACTCGTAGTTATTAAAATTATAGATCTGATTGGTGGAAAAAAAAATCACTCAACCTACTGGGGGTAGGTGGGTGGGTATGCAGGTATGCTTTGCAATACCTCGAAAAACTGACTTCGGCGCCACTGGACTATATAATATATAACATTGTAAAACCAAAGTAAAAAATAACGATGCTTACAATTAAAAGGTTATAGTAGAATTTTTCTTGTGTATCCCAGTTGAGCACAAATGTCAAACTTGTAGTTTCAGAATTATGGAAATAAAAGATGTTTTCTGCCAAATCAAAATCCGTTAAAATGAAATCCATTTTTTCTGTAAGTACTTACTCTGAAAACTTGAAAACAATATTAACATATTATAAACAATGTTGTTAAAATGTTATGTACCTACTATCCATATAGTCACTACAACGCAGTCGCCAGTACTCACTATAATATAAGTATTAACTTATATTATTCTTTATAGGAGAAGCAAATAATTGATTGTATATTTGTAAAACTAGATTTTATTTAAGAATAATATCATCATGTCTATAACAGTTTTTTTTCTATAAATCAAATTTTGAACTCTACCTATTTACCTTCACTTAAAAAAAGTTTAGAAACTATATAAATACAAGCAACTCATGGCAAACAACTTTAAATACACCTTAAGTAGTGTCTTAATTGATGAAACAAATATAATGTACCTAACAACTTAAATCATGGCAACAATAGTTAGGTACCCCAGTTGGAATTATGATAAATTGCTATCAATTAAATTACCGTCTACATAGGTTAATTGACTAATTAGTGATTACCATTTTTGAAAAAAATAATATTAAATACAATTAACATAATGCCACAATATTAGGGCCAATAAAAACTACCGAGAAACATTGAAAAATCAAATAAAATGTTTTAAGTTTTAGTATAGGTTTTAGATACCTACATCATATCATATTGGATTAACTATTGTACTATTGAACTTTTAAATATTGTTGTCATTCTTACTTGTTAATCGTTGTGTATGTCAAGTTGTCGACTATGGCAATTCGTATTTCCCTTGTACCGTGATTTGTGAACGGCTGACGGTGTTGAGCGAGAAGTGATAAGTCAAAAGGGCAAGCTTAAGTTCAACTATGGTCAAAGATCTATGATATAATTGAAGATCTATCTATTGCGTTGGGGCAAGTGTGGCTGCACGAGTGGAATAAGTACCGATGCTTTCGGCAGGTAAGACTTTGTATTTACACAACAATAAAAATAAACCGACTTCCTCGTCAGAAGGAATTAGGAAAAATAATAAGGCCCGGTAAATAAACGAAAATCAAATGACGATTGAAGACACACACAAATGAGTATAGTTTATTGAATTTTGAAGGTGGTGGCGTATGCGTTACCCGGCGTGTCTCGGACGTAAAATCGCGGCTAAACTCGAACGACGGCGTGAGAGATTTGTTCAGTTGAGCGCAGCGGATGAATTACCTAACGCGCAGTTCGCGTCCTTGTCGTCCGGCCGGTCGTGGAACGGGCAGCTGGCAAGAAGTGGAGGAGATACACGATGCACTTGACGCCGGCTGCCAAGGAACAATAATTCTAGAACATGGATAATAATTGTACAAATGCACAGCAATCGTATACGACGTAAAATTTAAATTTAAATTAAATTTAAAATTTAAAATTAAACGAATACAATAATAAAATAAATAGTCGATAACATGAGTACAATAACACAATAAATAGTCCGAATACAGTTTATGTACCAGAAAGTTGTTGATAAAAACGGTTTAATCACTGTAAAAAAAACCGCTATACCTATATCAGTATCATAAAAATATACATATATCCGTTCGGCTTGGAGCAAGGTGAATATCCGCCCTGGTTTGGAGTAAAGAGTAAACATCAAACTACGTTATCAGCGGCCGGAGGTCAGCTGAGTTTAATTATATTAAAATTGTATTTGTTTAGTTAATGCATAATCTTCATAAGACCGCACCATGTTTTAAAAGTGGAATAAAATAAAAAAAATATATTTATATTAATTTTAAAAATGTTATCCTATAATGCCTTCCGTCTCAAACGACCATATTTTTAGATTGAGTCTACACGTAGGAACAAAAATTAATGTTTATTTAAGTAGATACTAAACTTGTATTGTTTTCTCTTATACTTAGGGTTGCCATCCGTCCCGATATTGAGCTCTCTGTCGCGTTGCAAATTTTGCTATATTGCATACAAATATGCATGACACGATCGACATAATCGTTAGGTATCGCTTGTATACGCCGGACGCTTTCGTTCGTTCTCAGAATTGTATCGGTCGGGCCGTAAAAAAATTTTCGGATTCGTTGTATTTACAAATTACGTAGGATACGGGCACACGGCATCGATAAATTGTCAGTCAGTAGCTATATATTATAATCGACGGTGTACGGTACGATTTTTTCTTTCGGCAAGTGCGTAAATTTAAATATACGTTTGTAACGTTTGTTTACGAAAATGTTTGCAGCGAGAAAGAGAAAGTGCCATTTTTTGGACGAATATATGAAGGAGTGGAGTTTTATAAAAAAAATAGCGTACGGATGAAGAAGCGCTTTGTATTATTTGTAATTGTTTTTTATCAGTTACTCTATGGACGTAAAGCACCACATTTCTACAACTAATCACAAAAAAAATATGTTGTATCGACATCATCGCCCATATCCAATTTTCAAAATTGAGTATTTTTATACACTCCATCCTAAAATCTCTAAAACGTCCCCACAAGACCCTAGCCAAATGTGGTGACCGACCCTACAGTCATACTCTAAAATCCATAAAGTCATAGGTATTGGTAAATGGTAATGTACTAATATACTATACTGAAGTTTGTATGTCACTATATGGTTACCTAATACCTTGTTTTTATTTGTGAACTTATGAATACTATAATACTATATTTGTACGAAATATTTTTAAACATTATATCATTATTTGAAGTAGAGCATAAACTGAACTCATGAATTTCAGCTGAAGTGCATATTGTAAAAAATAGTTTTGTTTTTATTTGAATATATTATATTCTTATAATTAGTCATAGCTAGGGATATAATATATAGGCTCTCTAGCTATAGCCATTGATTTAAAAAATAAAAGTAATAGATATGAAAGATTACTCAGTTATTTGATATGCACAAGTACTGTGTTTCAGACATAGGTGCAATTTCAACTTTTGACTTGGGATGGCTAACTTGGGGGGGGGGGCTACCTTGAGGAAATATATTAAAGGCAAGCAGACCCGTGGGGGTCTAAATATTGTATACGTATCTATCATATATCTATATCGTAAGTAGTTACCAAAGTATACATTGAGTATATACCATAGTCCATAATGATTATGTGACAGCAGTAATAAATAAAACATTGTAATAATAATAACTAATAATTTAGGGGCAAAACTATACATTTATTTCTATAATTTCAGCGATAATTTATATTTTATAATTAATATAGCCGTCTCGTAATATATAATATAGTGTAAATACAAAAAAAAAAGCAGGTAAGTGGATGTTTTTCTGCTGTACACAAGGTGTCTAGAAGGTCTAATGGATGGTAATAGATTTTAATTAAATTATATAATATCATTGTATACGAAAAACCATTTTGATTAAACAGTACATCGGTCTAGGATATTTTATATTGTTAATACATACTATTCATTTTTAATACGGTAGCCGGCAAAAGTTGAATTAATATTATTCCTAAATTATCAGTGACACTGGCAAAATATAAAATTTACTTATGTAGAATTTGGCTGTTTTGGAACCGAATTACAACAAAATGGCAAAAACCATTAATCTTTGTGTTAATATGTAATTTTGTCCAAATGTGAACTTAAAATGTCTGTAAAAATAACTATATATGTATAATTTTTTTTTTAGCTTTTTTATGTATGGAAAAAACTGCTTCAGTGGAAACTGGTTTTAAATTTCAATCCTTAGCTATAAAATTTGAAAATGTTATAAATTTTTAATTATAAAATCATATTTCAATTTTCAATTTGACATTTAAAGAAAAAAAAAACAAAAAAGAAATGTCCATCAACAGATTAAAACAAGTCAAAATATTTTGAATATGAATTGATAAAATAAATATATTGTGTAAATTTCAGCTGTCTACTATTATTTGTTTTTGAATTTCAACAAAATAAGAAAATCACTACATGAGAAATAGTTATTATCCAATGTTAAATTTGACTTTCCTGTAAATTTTTTTTTTTTTTGACAAAGGTGAACAAACTTATAAGGAAACTTGTATTCAATTTTTAAATCATAAATATTTCTAACACAAAATAATTTGTCAATTTTCGTAATTTTACGAATTTCGTCTAAATTCAAACGTTCACGAAATGTATTGTGGATTTTTGCTCAACTTTGCAGTAACTATAGAATATATTAGCTTTGGTAAGAACTTCATGATATTAAAGATTTGAATTAAAATGTATTACGATATTAAAGTTTACATGGGTTAAAATTGGTTGTTTATAAAAATACAATTTATCTGTGTATAACTGCTTAGTACCAGCCAGCACTAAGCATAACCTATACGATTTAAAGAATACATTATACATATGTTACTATATGTTAGAGTAATAGACAAAAGTGTTTTTAATATTTGGTCACCTTATGTAAAAATATATGTCAAAGTGCCACTGTTATGTAATAATAATTATTGTCATAATTCATTAATCCATCACATTAAATATTTATACTCTAGATTTTATCTATGACTAATGATTTAAAATACAATATAAATAACAAACAATTAGTACTTTGTACATTAATAAATTTCAATTTCAAAAACATGAATCATCTATTTATTATGGCTAGAAACCAAAAGTCACAAATAAATTTCGAAAAGTTAAGGTTTTAATGTATAGGTTTGATATATTATATGAACTGGACATGTTTAGTTATACATGTTGTACATACTAGTGAGTAACTAATTTATATAAAGAACAATGTTAATTATGAACATAATATAAAATAGGAACAGAAAATTCCACCTGAAGTGAATCATACGTTTGTAAGACAATGTACATTTGGCATGAAATATTAAAAAACAGTATATTTTTATTTTGAATGAGTGAATTCTTTAATAATTTTGTTTCTCAGCAAAGTTGTCTATCCTGCTAAGAATCCGCCGTCAACTACGAGGGACGTTCCGTTTATCATGGTAGAATAGTCGCTGAGCATGAAAATCACAGCGTTCGCAATGTCATCGGTTTCTAAAATATAGCATAAACTTAAAATTGAACATATTATATATTTTGTATACTTTTTTTTGAACAAGTGAGTACATCGAGATAAATTTTAATTTCAACACACTCTTAGAATTTCATTATACTCAAACCTGCAAATCTGCCCAGTGGGATTCGTTTCATTATTGGTTCGGATTTTTCGGGATCTGACCAGGCAATTTTACCCATACGTGTCAACACGACAGTTGGATTTACGCTGTTGGTACGGATACCACATTTACCAAGCTCGATTGCCATTGTTCTGGTTATTTGATTCACAGCCCCCTTAGATGCACAGTATGTTGTATGATCGGGTATGGCTCTCTAGAAAGTTAAACGTTAAAAAAAGTGTAAATCATATTATGGTCCAGTTATAATATTATGAGACACAAACACCCATAATATCTGATCTGACAACTATAAGACGTGTTTAATTTGTGTTTTTTAAAAACTTTTTTGATACTGATAAAATACTGTGTATAAAGTTCATAAGACAACATTTGGTGCATGTACACAATTTAGACAATACATTAAACTAGAAGTTATTTTTTCAGAACAATAATATTATCTCGTGTGGTAGGTTTAGGCTTATATACATCTTAATTATAGCCAAATAGCCTATATACTATAGTTGGGACAAATATTAAAGTAAGCACTTCATTATTAAAAACTTACCGCTGAAATTGTTGAAGAAATATTTACAATAGATCCTTTGATACCCGCATCAATCATATTTTTGGCCACTGCCTGACTTATTCTCACTATGGCTCTGGCATTAACATTCAAAGTCCTGAACAAAAAATATTTCATATATTTGAAATATTATAAAGTAATAGGTATAGAAATAGTAATGGCAACAGTGATTTCTTTTCAAATAAAATAATTTTGTCATAACTCATAAGTCACGACTCATGACTACTAGATCTACATTATGTTTCAACATTTCAGTCTTAATTTTATTGCTAGTATTTATTATTGATTGTGATCTAAAAGTGTACTCATATAATTATATACTCAGGAATCCTAAGAAAATGAGTATTTATTCTAGGGGTCGCCACAATTAAAAAGTTGAAGAAAACTGATCCAAATAACTGAAATTTAATTTATTTTTAACTTAGGGAAAAGAGGGCACATGTCCACAGAGCCTACCCAGCTACAGAAATGGTGAGGAAAGATAATTTTAAGTTCCAATAATCAGATTTCCTCGATGTAAATTCAGAACTCAAATCTTATTGAACCAATGTAAACAAATGTTATACAAACTTCCTTGTTAAGGGTTTAAATACTAGGTATATGAAAAATATTTTACTAACTTATCCCAACCATGTTTGGTGACTTCAAAAAATGGTTCTATAACAGCAACACCAGCATTGTTGACCAAACCATGCACTGGTCCGATGTCATACATTTTCTTATAAGTGTCTTCCCAATTTGAAACATCACAAAATATTTATTTTGTTCTTGGTAATGCTTTAGCAGCTCCCTCTTCCTTCTCTACCACTGCGTAAACAAATGCACCCAAATCAAGTAATCTCTGTGTAATTTTTTCACCCATACCTAAAAAAAAAGGTATATAGTTATTCATTAAATAGTTCACCAATCAGCTTCAAAAACGAGTTGATCGTTTATAGTTTTACAACTTATAATGAACATTACTTATAATTAATCAAAAATTAAATTCAGAGGTTATGACATAATGTAATATAGTATTATCACAATAAACTTAGGTTTAATGTTTTATAAAAACGAAAAAAAATAATATGAAAGATAAATATTTTGTTTGGAGTCAATATAAGGTTATTAACATACAATTTAGAATAAGAAAATATTTTAATATATTGTTATAATAACTTTAAAGAGACATATTCTGTATTTTTTACTATTAAGTTGATTTTAATTTGTGCACTGAAACTTACACAACAAAATATTTTGTTTAATGATATTAAATATTTTAGAGAATTTAATTTATTTAATTCTATTCAACAAATTTCTCAATATTTTACATTTTTATTAGTGCCCACGGGTCTTTGTAATATAGAATTTTTAAATTAAATTAAGAGTTGAGTACAAAGGGATACTCGTTGACACTCATCTTCACTTACCTACTAATTAATAGGTACTACATTTTATTGGTCCCATAATAAACATTTATATAATATCAAAATGCCCAGATAAACATTTTCAGAACACAAAATTACAATAGGGTAATATTGTAGGGTAATATTTAAAAAAAAAATGTAACTTACAATAATTATTAATTAACCATGCATATTAATTTCTCATATGGTCATACATTTGTGTTGATATTATGTTAAATGCTCGAGTATTAAACTGCATGCATATATTTTTTAGTATTATTTACAATACAAGTATGAGCCTGAGCTTAACTTTAATTTGTACACCTATGTGTGTATATACATAAACATACGGTGGCTTGTTGACAGCTATTTTGAAGGGCAGTTGACGATAATTTTAAAGTGTTGAGTGGGTGGGTGGGTGTGCTGGATTTAGTGAAAAATTGTAGTACAAGACTAACTTCATCTGAATAAGATATTTAATAAGAATAATTGATTCAATAAGTATTATATTATTAAGCAGTCAACTATATATAGTAGCCACTATATATATATATATATGTTACGGTCAAAGTGTATAAATCGAGCATTGTAATACACTGCCCGGGCATTGTGCACAATGCTCGTCATATTTGGGCAAAGCTGAATCTGATTTTAATTTGGTTACTTCGCCCGGGCATTGTAATATAAAAACCGAGCATTGTGTACAGTGCTTAATTGTCTGTGGGCAATGTAAGTTAATTGCGATTCCGCGTCTGTATAAGCTATAATTTTTCTTTATCGTTAAAACGATAACGATTATCGATTACATTCCCTCTACAATGGTATCTAACTGATGACTGTAGGTATTGTAACCGGCAACAGCTGATACTGTACCCATATGCGGTTTTGATATCTGTAATAATATAGTAAGGATAATAATTAATAGCTTATTGCTGCATGATAATTTTATCAGAGTTTATACCAACGACAATCTATACCGGAGATATAATATAGAATTTCCGATCAGTTGTATATTGTAATAACATCATTTAACGGATCGGTTGTGTTTAAACACATATTATTATTATTTTGAAATTTCTTAAAACTTGTATTTTTCTTAGTATTTAAAATGGTTGATTTAAAATTTTATGAAAAATTTAATACTCTTCTGAATGAAAAAAATTCGAATAATGTATTTATAAGTCAAGTAAAATATAACCAAGTATTAAAAGAAGTCAAACGGTTAAAAAGTGGAGCAAAATTAAAACCAAATGATTATAAATTATTGAAGCGCTATGATATATTGAATGTAAGTAATATTGATAAATTAATTGTTCCGGTAACTGATCCAAATACTATCAAATATTATGTTTATAACGAAGAGTTGTATAACATAATTCATGACGTCCATTTGCAAACTGGACATGGAGGTAGAAACCGGATGGAACATGAACTGAACGCAAAATATAAAAACATTACTAGGGAATGTTTAATGATATATTTAAATCTATGTGAATTGTGTCAGAGAAAAGGTAAGACTGTGAAAAAAGGGCTATTTGTTAAAACAATAATTTCTTCAGAAATGAATTCTCATTGTCAAGTAGATTTGATTGACATGCAAGCTCAACCTGATGGAAATTATCGATTTATTTTAGTTTACCAAGATCACTTAACGAAGTATGTTTTACTTAAACCATTAACACACAAACGTGCAGAGGAAGTTGCCTACATATTACTTGATATTTTTACTACATTTGGAGCTCCTTGTATCTTACAAAGTGATAATGGTAGAGAATTTGTTAACAAGGTTATTGAAAAGTTATGTAGTATGTGGGAAGAACTGAAAATCGTACATGGAAAGCCACGGCATTCACAAAGCCAGGGCTCCATTGAAAGGGCTAACCAGGACGTAGAAAATATGCTTGCAACCTGGTCAACAGATAACAAAACTAATAAATGGAGCGAGGGACTTAAATTCGTTCAATTTATGAAAAATAGAAGTTTACATCACGGAATTAAGTGTTCTCCTTATGAGGCTATGTTTGGTACACGTGCAAAAATAGGCCTGAAATCTACTTCTCTACCAGAAAGTATCATACATAAACTCAAATCTGATGAAGATTTAGTAACTGCATTGAATTCTATTATGACCACTCATGAAATAAATACTGAGAAACACATTGAAAAAAAATCTATTAATACATCAATTAATTAATTAAATGTAATTGCTCACTGTTCTCTGGTCATTCAGTATAATGCCCGGACAAAGTGTATAATTTTCCACATTGTCCATTGAAATTGGGCATTGTACACATTGTCCGGGCACTGTATTATAATGCCCGTTTATACACTTTGACCGTAACATATATAGGTACTTATATAATATTTATATAATATGGACTATAATTTCATTGTTTTTAACAAACCAGTACAAGATCCAGTCACTATAATTCTTTTGTCTTTGAAATAATCTTCCATTTTTTGTGGTACATTACAAGCCATATTCCTAGACATAATATTGACGACCATATTTTGTCCAGCTATTCTATGCGGCAGTTTTCTTAAAAAAGGCATCATTTTGAATACTTTGTTAATTTTTTGAGCGACTTAATAAATTAAGCTTCTGCTTTATCAACACTTATCTGTAATAAAATGAACATACAATAAGTTAATATATATTTTAATTCCAGGCAATTATATTATATTTATGTTGTAATCTTCTTAATTTTGTATTATCCACAATTTTAACATATTTCTTGTTATAGAGATTCAATTTTATGAATACAATAATTATATAAATATAACAAGTAAGCACCGAAGTATCATAATAATATAATATATAATTTAATATAATTAACTTAAAACAAAAAAACATTGGTAATTATATTGATTAAAGTACCTACTAATAATTGATTTATATTTAAATAAGTAAATTGAGTTGTTCAATTTGTATAGGTAGTTTATGGTAACATATTTCAATGATTATAAATCTTTAGATACAGGTAAGTCATTACTTATTTAATACCTAATAATTTATATAAGTACCAATTGATTATGATATATTGATTTAAAAATGTGATAACCTACGTACCAAACAATAAATAGTTACAAAGAAATTTTAAAAAAGAAACAATTAAAAGTAACAGGGTAGGTACCTAGTTGAACTATTCAGTTTTAAATGGTTTCTATTATATTGTACAACATAATATTTGAATCATAGATGTATAGATACAACATTTATCATTTTTACTCTTCGATATTATAGCTTTTTTAGTCGATGATATTATATCACATTTGAAAATATCATAAATAAACAATATTTCTGAATAGGAAATAATACATAAAAATAAATGACAAAAGAAAAAACAATGATTTCGAGTTTTTCTACCTAACTATAAATGTTGCAGCATTTTTTTTTTTTTAATCAGGTTCTACATTATTCACATCAAAAACTTTACATTTCATGTTTTATTTCTTTGGAAACACTTACAAGCAGTGGCATTTTTAGGCCAGGGTCACAAACATATCCCCTCAACGTATATCCAAATTAGCGGGAACACAGGACCTTAATCATTAAATTAAAAAAAAATTCTGACTTTTTTCAAAAATTTAAATTACATTTATTAAAAAAACAATTTGATTTGAATACGGAAAAAATGTGTACAGTGGTGGCGTTTATTACCTTGTATATTATCTAACTATACACGTCATTGGCTTTTAAAACGGCCATGGCTATACACATAAATTAACATAACTTGCAAGCAGTATAAATTGCAGCACAGCTATTTTAATAGAATATTATTTCTCATGCGACAACTATCATATACGCTTCTCAGCCCTATTACCTATTGATAATATTGTGATTTGTATGTCTCCTTACAATGCTTATAATTATTATTAGTTTCTAGAATCACTATTTAGGGTCAAAACTCAAAACAGACGATAATCCGTAAAATGCTACTAAAAACGTCACTGTGTGTTTACCACAATCAAACACAATAAATAAAAAAATCGAACGGCAGACGCCGGGCTGCAAAATCCGGTTGTCTGTTTGGACCCTTAAAAATCAATACTTTTTTAATAATTTAATTTCTATATCTTAAGGCCCTAGGGCCACCACCAAGTTTCTCGTTACGCCACTGCTTACAAGTTAGAATGTAACTACATATTTACGAAAGGTAATGAAACTATATTATCTTAAATGTATAATTATGTTTGGTTGATTTTAATAAAATATACAACACCACACATAAAATTATTAATTTGTGTAACTATCTATTTGTTTGATTGAAATGTCTACAAAGTAGAATAATAATATGCAATACAGGCGAAAAAAATTAAGTTGTAATACAAAAAAAACTTACCGCCAACCAGTAGAAGGTAATAATACAAATAATGCTACTTGCAGCGTACCGAAACACTACGAATACTGATAAACGTTGACGCAATGATACATCGGTAAAATGGTATCATCTATGGAAAAGAAAATCAGCTAAGTAGATGCGCTCTGGTGGATGATGACCAGATTACTGAATGTAGTTGATATAATAATATAATATGTGATAAAAAATAGGCTATTTACATTTTAATCTAGGTACCTACTTACTACTTTCCTAAATGAAAAATAAGTTACCGGAAATGTTGGCAGGTTACACGATTTTTGCGATTCTGGTATCTACGATAAGGAAATTAATAATTTTATCGTTGCCCAGGAATTGTAATAAATATATAATAATATGCAAATATAATTAAAATAAGAGCGTACTCGGACATTTTTTGTCTTACGTCTTACAAGTGCGTAACATACCAAATTTATATTCAGCAGACTACGTTTAGCTTCTTGTTTAGTTTAAAAATTAGAGTCAACAGACCTATTACGATTGATGAAACTTGATGGTAAGAACATTACCTGTGTTTGAATGTGAATTTGACCAAACTATTTTATACATCCTAGGCTTCATCGGTATTCGTATTTTTACAGTAACATGTTAAATATTATATACCTTCTCATACTATCGACTGGTAACTGTCCAGTGGAGCCATTGTGGTATATTATTTGTATATATATTATTGTATATATATTATAATTTTTATATCTGTTTGTATCGTCGTCTTTACGTATAATTATTATCTGTTGTATAAGTTCTAGTTTTACGCTCGTCACCAAATTAATATATCTGTAGGCGCCAGGTACGAAGCAATAATAGCCCGTCAGCCTGGTCGCTTTACTTCGCGTGCTCACTCACACACCGACCGACCTGTGTATTTGTGTGTATGTATGTATAGCGACTCTAAGGAAGTGGACGGGGTTGCCGAGCAAGACTAGAGAATGCTACTGTGTGTAGGTGTGTAGACTTAATACAAACGGTAGGAGGGTAACTCAAATAATTGGTAACAGAATTGATAAGTAACTGGTTGTTGTATTATTACTAGGGTTAGGATATTTATGCACTAAAAAATGTATGAATATGTATGCACTTATGCACTAAAGCACTAAAAATCAACTAAATATGCATGAACAATATGAAAATATGCATTAAAAATGAAGACATTTTTGGACAAAAAATGCAACAAACATATTTTATTATTATAGACAAATTGAAAAAAACTGAAAAAAATTAAATAAAATATAAAAAAATTAAAAAGAGTTGCATTGAATAATTAAAGTTTGTTTTAAATGTTCCGCTGTAAATCTTCGTCTGTTTGGTGCTAATACGTTTTTGAATTTATTGAACAAAAAATTTCGATGTAAAAAATTGTATTTATTTGAATTATTATAAGTTAATTTAGATTTATTATTATTTAATTATAATTTATATAATAATTTAATTTAAATAATAATAGTCACCTGAAAAAGCTCCTCTCCACTTCAACAGACGTAATTGGTGAAAACTTAAAAATAACGAAATCCTCCGCAGTTAATTCCTCTTCGATCCCCTCAATAATTTCAAGTTCTCCATTAAGTACTTTCGAAATTTGACATACTGTTTTGAATCCACTGTTTTTCTCTAGAATCGTTTTAAATTTACTACATATTTCGTTGCCGATTTGTCCACCGGCTTTGTTAATGTTATCTGTCATTATTAATGAAATTCTAAGAGTGTGTTGAAATTAAAATTTATCTCGATGTACTCACTTGTTCTAAAAAAAGTATACATAATATTTAATATGTTCAATTTTATGTTTATGCTATATTTTAGAAACCGATGACATTGCGAACGCTGTGATTTTCATGCTCAGCGACTATTCTACCATGATAAACGGAACGTCCCTCGTAGTTGACGGCGGATTCTTAGCAGGATAGACAACTTTGCTGAGAAACAAAATTATTAAAGAATTCACTCATTCAAAATAAAAATTTACTGTTTTTTAATATTTCATGCCAAATGTACATTGTCTTACAAACGTATGATTCACTTCAGGTGGAATTTTCTGTTCCTATTTTATATTATGTTCATAATTAACATTGTTCTTTATATAAATTAGTTACTCACTAGTATGTACAACATGTATAACTAAACATGTCCAGTTCATATAATATATCAAACCTATACATTAAAACCTTAACTTTTCGAAATTTATTTGTGACTTTTGGTTTCTAGCCATAATAAATAGATGATTCATGTTTTTGAAATTGAAATTTATTAATGTACAAAGTACTAATTGTTTGTTATTTATATTGTATTTTAAATCATTAGTCATAGATAAAATCTAGAGTATAAATATTTAATGTGATGGATTAATGAATTATGACAATAATTATTATTACATAACAGTGGCACTTTGACATATATTTTTACATAAGGTGACCAAATATTAAAAACACTTTTGTCTATTACTCTAACATATAGTAACATATGTATAATGTATTCTTTAAATCGTATAGGTTATGCTTAGTGCTGGCTGGTACTAAGCAGTTATACACAGATAAATTGTATTTTTATAAACAACCAATTTTAACCCATGTAAACTTTAATATCGTAATACATTTTAATTCAAATCTTTAATATCATGAAGTTCTTACCAAAGCTAATATATTCTATAGTTACTGCAAAGTTGAGCAAAAATCCACAATACATTTCGTGAACGTTTGAATTTAGACGAAATTCGTAAAATTACGAAAATTAACAAATTATTTTGTGTTAGAAATATTTATGATTTAAAAATTGAATACAAGTTTCCTTATAAGTTTGTTCACCTTTGTCAAAAAAAAAAATTTACAGGAAAGTCAAATTTAACATTGGATAATAACTATTTCTCATGTAGTGATTTTCTTATTGTGTTGTAATTCAAAAACAAATAACAGTAGACAGCTGAAATTTACACAATATATTTTATCAATTCATATACTTGATCAAATATTCAAAATATTTTGACTTGTTTTAATCTGTTGATGGGCATTTCTTTTTTGTTTTTTTTTTCTTTAAATGTCAAATTGAAAATTGAAATATGATTTTATAATTAAAAATTTATTACATTTTCAAATTTTATAGCTAAGGATTGAAATTTAAAACCAGTTTCCACTTAAGCAGTTTTTTCCATAAATAAAAAAAGCTAAAAAAAATAATACACATATAGTTATTTTTACAGACTTTTAAGTTCACATTTGGACAAAATTACATATTAACACAAAGATTTCAATGAAACGTTTAACTGCGTAGAATAAAATCTAACTTAAAATACCAAATGTAGTGTACAGAATTATGTAGATATAATTTTTATAGGCACTTAAATAACATCAAAATTATTACCTTATTATACTATAGATTCTAGGTACTAATTACCGACTTGCCGTTATTATTGTCGTATCGGGTTTATCATATACATTCCGATTAGAGGCTAATCAATAGCTGATTACGACAATGTTAATTGTGGTCATATTTGACACTAGGTAGGTACTAGACGTTGTTATTATTTTATGTATTAGTAGGTATTTATATTTAAAATTAACTGAATTGTTATATTGTAGTTTATATTTTTTATTTTATTAAATAGCTCATTAAAAATTGAAAACTTGATTGGGGGGCTGAGTGAGATTTAAAAAACCAAAATGGGTGTGAGTAAAAAAAGGTTGGAAAACACTGATATAGACCTATTAGCCTACTCCCTAGACTGTCAAATTTATTTGAAAAAATCCTACTAAAAAGAATTCTGAATATTACTGAAGAAACAAAAGTCTTATTCGAAACACAATTTGGTTTCCGTAGCAACTATAATCTATCAAATTCACGAAAAAATCATTTTTACTAAGAGAAAAGCAATATTACACTTGGGCCTTCTTAGACGTTTTCCAAGCACTTGACCAAGTCAGGTCTACTATTAAAATTGAAACTCATCCTAGAATCTAATTACTTCATCATACTTAAGTCCTACCTTGAAGATCGCTTCTTCTCAGTACGTCAGCTATCTCTTCACAAAAGCGAATTAATACAGGAGTCCCTAAAGGCGCAGTCACTGCTCCCCTGCTGTTTAATATTTTCATATATGGTCAACCCGAGCTACCCACATGTCTCGTTGTTGATTTTAACGATGACATTGCTACTATAAGCAATAGCAATTACCCCTCCGTTGCTTCCTTACACATACAAAAATATCTCTCGCTCCTCGAAAAATAGTACCCTTATATTTTTTTGCGGGGAGTGAAAATTAATAAGTCTAAATCGATACACTGTAAATTTACTCTTAGAAAGGAAAAATGCCCACCTATTAAATTAAAAGACCAAACTCTGATAGCCGCGTCGACAGGTCGTTAATTAGGAATCATCATTGATCAACGATGTTGAACATTGTGACGATCTTAAAAAAATAATTGAAAGATCTCCCAATCATCCAAATAATTTTATCATAACATACATATCTGGATATAGAGTAATAAGTTTTTTCACCTGCCAAGACTGTCAAAATAATTTGAAGCTTCACAACTTTGAAGAACTTAACAGAAAAAAAGTGTTAGAAGTACGTAGCAGAGAAGGATTATTATCTTCTAGCAATGGACTGAATGATTTTATTTCAACATTAGAATCAGTTATTATTGAATCGATTGAAACTAATAAATTAAATGTCTATACATTTTTTTTAAGTTGAAATTGTAATAAGAAATTATTGAAAACTTGCTACTTGTTGGTTGCATTGATCATTCATCCATTAAACACACATTGCTTGTCTAGTAGTATAAGGTCTATGGTAGTATAGGAACGGGGAGTCGTTAATCTAGTATTTTTTATGAGGACCACTTTTCCTGAAGTGTACGTCGTCGTAAGTAAATACCTATATATATTTTAATTAATGTAAGAAACGAAACGAAAATGAGTAAAAATCGTCATTTGTATATTAATCGGCTACTCAAAATTATAATAGAAATCCTTCGTCCTCGGCTGTTTCAATGTCTCCTACTCCCCCGTCCTCCATTTCACCATTTTCTATTCCTCCGTATTCGATCATTTTTCTTTCGACATCTTCGTCGTTGTCTTCGTCGTTGTCGTATACCCAAGTGTTCGTCGTTGTTGGGACCATGACCTTATCCGACGGCGGCACAGTAGGTACAATGTCATAAAATGACGTGCCAGGTGGACGAGCGTTTTGGGCAAATTTGAAGAGTTCGCAAAAGGCCAATTGGCGGACAACCTCAAACCGGCCCAGCACGTCCCGCTGGTATGCGGCCATCAGGCATTCGTTCACCCGATTCCAACTTGGCAGGGCTGTCAAGTTCCACAGCTGATAAGAATGGTACCACAGCAGCACACTATTTCTAGCCCTGCGGTACACAGCGTCCATGCACTTGGTGAATACGTACTCATCTCGGTGGAGTCGGCACAAGTCCGCGTCTGTCATGACCGCTGCCGGCGAAGACAGGGACGGTGATTTGCCATTACCGTCGTCGTCGCTGCAGCTCCCCGCCAGCTGCGCACTGCCCCACAGAAATCCAACGAACTGGTAACCACTCAGGCACCAGTTACCCATGTTACCACCGTACTTGCTGATCGATGGAGTCAGTTGAAAAGAACGAATCACGTTGTCCACGATGTCCAAGTACCTGCCAAATAGACTGATATGTATGATACTGGTGACTTCAGCTGAATAATGTTTTCCTCGTATCACATTGATTGCACTTCATTCAACTGCGATGGCTTTATTTTTTATCCAACAGTGACAATGCCATACTCGACTCATATACATACTATTGCGGCAAGTGGTAATAAACCAGCTTACAGAACGTACCCATTATCCAATTGAATTGTGGAAGCACCACCTAACAAAAACGTACGAACTTGTGGGTCCGTGGTTTACTACTGCATTAAATATTAACTAAAATGTATTGCTTTTACAATACAACAAGTAGTTGAGTGTATTATTTAATTTTTTTCAGGGGACATATTGTGCGTTTAGTTCGATTTATGGAGCCTTAGGTTTCTATCCTGGTCGTATCCGTCCACCCATCTGTTAGTTACCAGTTAAAAGTTACGATTGTTGATGAACTATTTATATTGTACATTAACTATATTAGTTGTTTAGAAGCTAGCAGTTTGGCATGCTCGCCAAGTCTCGAGTCTATACCATATCATATTATTCATATTGAATTGTATTAGTTTATTCATAATTCGTTTTGCTATCATAAAATATTAAATTAATCAAGAAAGATGTATACCTATTACCTACAATTGAATTTAAACATGAATGAAGGAATTCTGATATTGATTACTTTTGATTATATTGAACACAAAAATATTTTAATAGGTATTTAGTCATTTTTATGGGTCACATTTATTCTATCAAAATTATTTATCGTTATTTACCTGTCGAAGATCACGGACACCACGTACGGTTCGTCGGCCCACGTCAAGTGGTGTAGCTTGAACAGCGACACCAGGAAAGCACAGAACGATAGTTCGTGGGCAGGTCCGTAGGCCATCGTGAACGGGTCACCGAAGCTCCTTTCTAAGTAGACGGGAAGCAAAACGTCCCGGTAGTTGGCACGGCTACGACCGCCGTACGTCCGGTCAAGAAGCTTCCGTCCGTCGTCCCGCAGCTGGCATTGAAAATGGCAGAAACCTTCTGCTGCCGCTTCCGGGTTGTTGTCTCCGTAGCCCGCGGGCATGCAACGTTTAACCGCCCACTCGCCGACCGTCCGCAACACCGCTAACGCCCTGTCCACGTTGTCATTACGTGGCCGCCGACACCGCCACACAGACGCCGCCGCTGGGTAACGTTTGGCCACATCGTTCATGTGGCGGACGAACACCAAAACGTCAGCCCGAGCTTCGCTGCGCTCCCAGTCGAACATGTCCTGCGGTTGACATACCCGATGGCAAACCAGCTCCACCTGAAGACTGCCACCGGCAACCGGAATACTGGTGCCTGTCACCGGAACCGGAAACTTGAGGGTATCAGCGTAGTCTTCAGCATCCAAATCGGAGTCGATGCTGTAGGTCTGCATCGTGTTTTTATATTAATTACAAATATATAATATAATGTATTTCGTATTATTCGAACGTCCGCAGGTAACAATGGGATGCTAATATTAGTATAAGAGATTTTAAAGTGAAAATTTGAGGTAACTAAAAAAAGCTCCCGCATGACCTATATTCGACTATAATATCATCTACAATCTGTATTGTTTTTATCTATAGTAATATTACAAAGCAGTTGTTATGAAAACCTGTTTTTTTTATATAACTGTATATCGGGTGCCACAATCGTGGTGACGTAGTGAGAGCTAAGTAAACAAAAAAAAAACTCGAAGCGGATTTTACTTTGTAAAAAACCTTGAATGCTTAAATAGCTGATAAAAAAAATATGAAAGATAACTAACCAAGGTAAATATTAATTAATTTATTTGTTTTAAGAGTAACGCTAACCGTCTTTTACAAAAGAGCAAAAATAAATATAGTATAATATGATAATAAACAATACTAAACAATGAACTAAGTAACATTATTATAAATATAACAGTTAATAGAGAGGTAAATAAACAATAAACAATTAGAGGGCAACGACCAAACCATAATGGCAGACCTAGGGATTTTTAATCCTTAGCTATAAAAGTTGAACATTTCATACATTTTTAACTGCAAAATCATTTTTCAATTTGAGAAATTTTGAACTTTAAATTATTATACAACAAAAACATGCCAATGTATTTTCAATATTTTTCAACTCATATTGTAACAATATATCAAAGCCTTGAATTAAATTTTAATACTTTTTGACCCAACAAATACCATTTAATTCACATTTATAGAAAAAATGAAGAAAAATGACAATTGAGAATGTCCGTCAACCATTTAAAACATTGTAAAAAATACATTTGTTTGGATAAAGGAAGACAAACTTATAAGGACACTTGTATTACATTTTTAAATCTTCGATATACAAATAACAATTTTTATGAATTTTATCAAAATTCTAAGTTGTATTTACGCTCAACTTCTTTTTTAAATTTCCATTAACAACAAGTTACAAGGAACCTTGTATTACAATCACAAGTTTTTTGACCAAGCGAACATTTTTTTTATCGACTTCAATTAAAAAAAAAACAAATAAAAATCGAAAATTTCATATGCCTATAAATAGTTCAGCACAAATCAAAATATTTTGAAAAATTTTATGGTGTATAGAAAATGCGTACATAAATATTTAGAGAAAATTTCATATATCTAGGGTTATTTTTGTTAGAGTAACAATAAAAACCAAAATCTATTTTTTTCTAACACTGGTTTTGAGTACAAATTCCTGTTTTTCCTTCATTTTTTGTTTGCTTATCTTGTTGCTTTTGAAGACTATTGGGAATTTTAAATGTTGACCTCCGAATGCATCAACTAGAAATTTTCCCTTTTACTGCAAGAGAACGTGATGAAAAACACAAAAAAAATTAAAAACGCACATAATTTTAAAATCAATACATTCATCGCTCCGCTCAGAATTTAAAATAAGAAATAAACTTGACATTTTTGTCTGAAAAATTATATTTTTTTCAGCTACCTATGGATTATAAATACAAAACTTAAATTGAAATAAATTAAGTTTATGTATACATATAATATTACTGATTTCCGGAAATTGATTATAAAAATTAAAAACATGTCCTAAAAGAAGTGAAGATGTTTGCATAGAAATTATAAAAAAAAACAATTTAATTACATACATGAACCCAAAATTAATAAATTAAATTATTTTTAAAAAGTAGAATAATGACTGTCATTCTTTCAATTTTGAACTTAAAGCCAAGAATTATGGGTCAAATCGACTTTGAAAAATTCGGTCAATTCAAATCAAGTGCTAAAAATAGGTGTTTCCATAAAAAAAAATGCTCACAGTGGTAAGAATTTAAAAATGTCATAAAATATGTATTTCAGTATCTCTTAAGTTTCCCCCAAAATGTGGTCGTTGATTAATATTTAATCAGTAGAAACCTATTCAAGAATGAAATCACAAATGTTTATGATGTTTAAGTATACAAGGGAATGATAGTGAAATTTAGTTTAATTGACTCTGTGTAAAAAAATAACATACATTTAAATCCATACACTTTAGCGTTACCATTACTATGAAATGTACAAAGATCAACAAGGTGTTTTGAAAATAATAATATTGCTTTGTTAACCTTTGTTACATTGTTTTGAAATATTTACTGTTAAATATTATATTATTTCATGATATTGTTAGATATAAATTTTCTTTTAGATTACTATTTTTTTATAAGTACACTTTTGGCGTTTGCCCCTCCACGACGTGCGGTCGGTGTTTTCTCCTTTATCGCTTATCCTCTCCTCTCTTAACCGATGCATCGGTCCTTAATTACCGTCTACGTTACTCGCCTACTATCGAGTTGTGTGTTGTTTTTCGCGTGGGGAAGTCGGACCGTTGTTTCCTTGTAATATCACTATCAGGCTTGTTCAGCTACTTTCTTGTCTCTTGTGTATATGAGATGCTTATCATCTCTCTTTCCGGCGCTCTTTGATATGCCACTGAAATTAAATCCTTTTCCACATCCTTCGGGTTCTGGCAACAAACCCGTCACCCGAAGTACTTCTTCCTCCATCCATTCACATGATATACTAAAAGCTATTGCGACCTTGCAATGATCTTCTCATGAGAAACTTTTTAAGTTAAATGAGCAAACCGGTGCTAAGCACTCTGCTCAGTTTAATGAACTCAAGCTAAACCAGGGTAATATCTATTCCGAAATCTCTGATTTAAAAGCCAAAAACTCTAATTTCCATGCTGTATATTTACTTTAAAAAACAAAATACGCCTGCTGGAATCGACGCAAAGTGCGTCCTCCAGTGAACAAATGTAGTTATAATGTGATTGCCCGTCGTTTAATCTCAGAGTCTACTTCGCACACCCCTCAAGAAAGAATTGCCGATAATATGAAATCCGTCTCCGTTACTATGTTCAATCTTTCTGTCATAATATGCCCCTGACATTAAATTATTCAGGCTCTTGAAAAATTTCAACAACACCACTCGCCCTCTAAAAATAAATTTTAAATCGAAGGCAAAAGCAGTATCTTTTCTGTCCTCCCTTAGTAGCACCATTCTCTGCTTCCCCTTGTCATGAAATTTGTTCATGGCAGATCCAAACTTGAACGTAACATCCTGCATGATTTACACAAAGAGCTAGATCATTGCGAGCATAATGGGAAAATTAACTTATCCATCAAGTAAGTCAATGGTATACCACAAATCATTTTAACTTCTTCAAAAAACGGATCCGAAGGGCGCCTCAACCAGTCTGCCACTCTCTTGAATTCGCCATCTATCTACGCTCTCTCTGTACTCTTTGGATTCTATCAGTACAGCAGTGGCTTAAGAACTAAACTTCGCAATCTTATTTGGTAATGTATCTAAATTGTTTTATATTTATTTCTTTAACTGAAACTTACTTGGTTGAATAGTCATATTTCTTCTTGTGAACTAGATTTAAATAATTATATTGTTTATTGATGTGATAGAAGTAACAGTACAATTATTTTTTTAAGGGGTGGTGGGGTTCTCATTGCTTTTCGAAAAGATACAATTTCTTACCGAATCACTACCGTATCTAATAATTCCATAGAATATCTATTTGTTAGCTTTCTCTATTCTAACACCAACTATATTATGTTGTCTCTTCTGTTTATTTACCTCTCTATAGTCCCTCTTACTTATACGAATCACACATGGAAATCATTGAATCCCTAGTTCATGCGAACCCCAACATTTCATATATCTTCTCTGGAGACTATAATTTACCATGCATCACATGGTCAAATGAACCTGATGAATTAAAATTCTCTTCGTCCTCGAATACTGAAATACTTCTAGCTCTTGCTTTCCTGAGACTTTCACATTCTTAAACTTTTTCAAACATAACTTTGTTTTCAACTCAACTCAGTCCTTGCTTTACTTTATATTTTTTAATACTGCCAACTTTCTTGTTGAAAGGTATCTTAACTATTTCGTGCCTGTGACTCCTTCCGCCTAGTCTTAGAGATCTCACTTCAGACCACCCTTCCTCTCACAAATTTTTTGACTTTGTAAGGCAACCGACCAACTGCTCCAAAATGATATCTTCAACTAACTATTTCAGTTGGCCGCAACATTACAGAACGATACTAACTAGATGCCAACTCAGCCACTTATTGCCTAATTACACTTTGCATTCTTCCATACTTAATTTCATCCCCGGAATCCTCTTTGCCCCGTCTAAGTTTCCTCCGTAGTATACTAGTGAACTAAAATCGTAGGTGTTCAATAAAAAGTGTGCGCATGCAGCTTACAAGTCAATGAAGACTATTTTCAATTTTCACAGCAACGTACTCGATTTAAATATCTATCTAAAAAATGCCATAAGGACTACCTACTTCGTACTGAATCTCAAATTAACAGCAACCCGCGTAGCGTCAGGAAACTTGTACGCAAGAGCAGTTCTAATTCAGGATTACCCAATCTTATGCATCTAGACGACTAAGATTTCTCAGGAATTGAGCAAAAAGCCAATATATTCTCCACTTACTATTTTTGTACATCTTGTGTTGTTTAAAGTTGTGAAGTTAAGACTTAAAACTTGTGAACATTTTAATGATGTGTTGCAGACTGTCTTTGATATTATTAATGATGTATCAAAACTTGTTCAAGATTATACACACGTACGATGTGGCAAATTTTCATTCAAATATATTTAAATGCAAATACAATGCTTTATAATTTTTAAATCATTTTTATTTTAGTTAAGTTTCAAGTCCGTTAATTTTTGGATTAGTGTAACCCCATAATAACGTCATGGTCAACTGGTCAAGACACAAGACAACCTTTTTTCCACCTTTAATACAACATTCTACATTTCAATGGTACTCAATATCCTTCTTAAAAATACTATGAAAAATAATATAATAATATTCTAAATAAATTTAATGACTTTTATTAATTTAATTTCCACCTTAGCAAATGTTGTCACTGTTGAATATTAGATATTTTTGGTTCTCAATATGTTCCAAAATACTTCAGCCTCTACAATTGAGTTGTACCATTAATTAATTTAAATAATGGTGAACATCAATGTCTATTATATTCAATGATCAACTGAATATTACATTTAGACAGGAATTTAATATTGATACAAAATTAGATCTATTAGGTATGGGTATTAAAAAATACATAGACTATTTTTTAATACCTTTACAGATAGCACCATTTGTTATATTTTTCCTCGTATAATTTTAAAACACAATTATGAATTATTGCTTTGATTGTACGTACTATACTGAACTAATTATTAAATTAGTTAGTGTTATTTTGATTTTTAACAGAGGCAGTGAGTCAAATGGAGGTCTAACCACTCCATAAGCCATCAAGCCAGCTTCCAATAATATTTTTTGTTAAGTATTTGGTTTATATGTATATTATTAATAAAGAATATGATTTAATTTTAATTTCTGCATTTTATCTTTATATTTTTATCAATGTTGTATTCATCTTAATATTATGTTCCTGAGTAATTTTGTCCAAGATTATTGACAATGTACTCTAGTTATAGTAGTTTGAAACTATTTAAGACTGCAGTTAATTGAAATAACTTTTTTTTTCTATATACATAATCTACGCAATAAGTATTATAATACAATTGCATTAATTTAGTTGGGAACTAGTAAGTTCTAGTATCCTAGGCGTGTCCAGACCTCCATGGCTGGGGAAATAAATGGAAAAATTTTATTTTTTACATGCTACGTATTTTACATAACTACCTAATATTTGTGACTCTTTTCACACAGTATTACAATATAAACACCTATAACTTTGTATGTAAATATGTAAACACCTACAATTTGTATTGTTAAATAATTGCTAGTATATAAAACAAACCATTAATGTTATTTGAAGCTCAATTTAGCACTTACCCATTAAAAATTGAATATGAAAAAATTACAATAAAATTATTATTGTTATAAAATGATTTAAATTGGAAAATTGTTTCTTTTTTTTAAGTACAAGTAATTTTAATGAATAAGTGTAAAAATAACAAATATTAAAATACAGTCAATGAAAAAGTTCTTTTTACAATTCCATACGCCAATCTACAAGTTTTAGTAATTTTAAAGTTTCAATTCGATCATCAATTATTTTAGACAGATTCCCTATTCAATACTTATTATTAACAATGCCTCCAAATGCTCTTGGAGCAATGTGCTTCTAAGTTTTGTTTTAATGAAACTCAACAAAATATCTCTTACACAAACAATTTATACTGGACAGTTACTAATTCTTTTAAAACTTGATAGATATTTTTAAATATGGCATCTTTTCAAAAACAACTAAATACCATCCAATTCTCACATGTTTTTATTTTTTCTATACATATAGAATAATTTGCTTTGGAGTAAACTAATCTCAGCCTCTTGCTTATTTAAATTGCAATCCAAATATTAAGGACAAATTTGTTGACATTCTTTTTCATCTTCTTACAAGACAAACCTATTCATATTCAGATATGGTGTACCTATTTAATTATTATATTATAATATTCTAGTTTACAAATTGCATAAATATATATATATATATATATATCATAGACTAAACCTGATATACTTGGTATATATCCATTGAAAACTGGATAAAATTTTAATATTTTAATATAGATAAAGAGATGGTTGAACCCTCCAATACGTGGCTGGGTAGGCATCAGCCCACCTTGCCTTCCCTAGTAAATGCATCTATATCCAGCATAAGATTCTAACCAAATTTTTATAGGAGTTAATAACAAAAACTAATAATTTCTGTACAAAATTATGGATTTTAATATAATGACGAATCAGTGTCTTCTATTTGCTTTTGTGTACTAGCACTAGTTTTTATTTTTGTCAAAGCAGGGTTTAATTTTGATAATTTTTCTGAATACTGAACTCATGACTTGTAGTTAATAAGTGATCACGGCCAATGCAAAAGTATTTTGTAGCTAAATGTTACACTTAACTTTAGCTATATTTTTGAATAAAAGTACTAGAAGAGGTATAAATATTAAAAATTGAGAACGCTGACTGTCATAAAGCAACATTTATAGAACAAAACCAATATTTATTTAAAAACTGGCGTTTAACTAGAATAAATATTAGTCATGGGTAGCTAAGGTAATATTCGAGGAATGACCATTGAACAAACCAATATAGTTGAACTTGGTTAACTTAAACTTTTTTGGCTCAAAATCGTTAATTCTTGGAATTTTTTCAGATGAATGTAAGACCAAGCAAGTAAAAAAATACATATGTAAGTTCCTAAACAGATTCATAATATTTGAATAGATAAATAATAATTAATGCCCAGCGCACTCGGTTAGGTTCGCAGTACGTTATTATACTAAGGCAAGTCAAAAAACAAATAAAAATATTAATGGCATAAATGGATTGAAAAAATTAAGCATCGGTATCTGCAACTAGAGTTCCAATGTTGGGGGTGCTACAATTGCTACAGTTATGAATCTCTTACATAGCCCCCTGATAATACATATTAGTGGCCTAGGGCTAGGATTTTGTAGAATTTGCATTTTCTTTCATAGT
Source organism: Myzus persicae (assembly GCF_001856785.1). Taxonomy (NCBI): domain Eukaryota; kingdom Metazoa; phylum Arthropoda; class Insecta; order Hemiptera; family Aphididae; genus Myzus; species Myzus persicae. Next base: position 238,948 of record NW_019102632.1, on the reverse strand, counting down.
ACTCCAGGACATAGCTAATCAAAAACAAAATTTGATTCATTCATCACAGAGTTCAAATATGCAATTTTGTTTTTGCTTTTTTTTGCATTTTCTTATGATATTCGTAAATAAATGCTTTTTTGGTACTTTTTTTATCAGTTTATTAGCTTTTTAATTAGTTTCTATTAATGACACGCATATTTGACATTTTTAGAACATTTATGTACATATTTATCTAAATTATTATTTATTAATTAATTTTAATTGTATTATATTATATATAATTCGTGATTTCGTAGGGAAATATTATCGCCTTATCGGAAAATATTTCTGAAAATAGATTCTTAGATTTGTCAGTGATTACCGAGTGGGGAGTCGTGGTTACGTAATACGTTGACTGTCTGAACTTCGGATGCAATAGGAATGATATTTATTGACTTGTTTACTATGTCTAAATTTACAATAATATTATTTAGCATTTAGAATTTCTATGGGGGTTTATATTCATTTTAGATGATTTTCTTCGTACAACACTTTGCTCACTGATAATCGCAGATAATTTATATTTGAAAATTTGAAAGAGTCCCTAATAGTACAATGCAACAATAGAAATGAAATTGAATAGTATGTATCTATTAACATTAAATAATATTTAAAATTTTAAGTTTTTTATAATAATTTTTTTTATCATTTTTTTAGAATGATTGTGTTGAATACAGAAAATTAAAATATCTTATTGTCTTATTCAATATTTATATAATAAACAGGTACCTAAAATTTAATAAAACCATTTTTAATTTATTTTTTTCAATATTTATCAGCTAAACTTAAAAATGTTCATGTCTTTTTTAATTGCATTTTCCTGGTTAAAATGCTTTTTTTGTAGCTTTATTAGCAATTTTTTAATTCCTTTATTTTAGGTTTTTAGAGCTTCATTTTCCTAGCCCTACGATATTACCAATAGGCAATATTTAGATGATACTATTATTCACAACACAATTATTAGAAAAAAAATGCAATACTTATAATTTTTTAAGTATAGTATTTTATAATATTAAAATATTAAATGTTGAACATAATGTCCTAATGATAATAACAAAGTGTTCAATATTTCATCTGGAACAATGTCATTAGTTAAGTCTGGTAATGGTAACTAAATGGAAATTTATTAAAATATTTGGTTGAGTTCTTTTTTGTTTTGACACTTTAAAAATTATATTTTTAAATAGTTTGTCTTAAATATCATTTTTGTAGTATGAATATGAACATAGAGAGTTAGGCAACCTTTTTTCACAAAATCGTACTATTTTTAAGTCTTCAAAATAATTCTGAAAATATTTTATCTATTCTCATATTTTAAAATGACTCAATGCCACTATTAATAACAATTTCTGTCTTCTCTGATGTAACTATTTGGGATTGGAGTATTCTTCTGAGCATAACTATAACTCCCTTTTAAAACAATTACTAAAATTATAAATTTACATTTTGTAATTTGTGATTATAATACAATAATAATATTTCCATTAGAATAATTTCTAAAAGATATTTGTACAGGAATTTTATACTTGAGTAATTAAATATTGAGATAACACCTGAAATGGTGAAATATTATATTGTTTGATACACAAAATAAAATATAAAATATAAATATATAAAATTAAATTGTTATTTTTTAGTATTATTACAAAAATTCTCAATTTTGAATAAATGATCTTGGTTATTTTGTTTAATTCAAAAAGTACATCACCTATAGTACTAGTCACCCATCCCTAAACATCAATAGTTTACTATAATAGTGTTTTTCTTTTAATATAATTTTTCAATTTTTTCATTGTAAATTCTCCAGACTCCACATAATATTACATAACTGGCATAATGCACTTTAACATTTATAATTTTAAAAAACTTCAAACATTCATACATTATACATTTAACATATTGCAAACATGACTATTAAAAATAGTACTTAGAAGATGATGATTTAGTGACCGATTACATTTTAGAAGGGCATTTTATAGTTATTTGTGGTAGATTGTATAATATTGTACTAAAAGCTATTAGTTGATGTTTATACATTATACTGTTTAATTGGAATTTAGAAAAAGAAAGGCGCAAACATAAAATACATGGTAGCAAAATTTGTCGAAAATATAGAGAAATGTTTCTACCAAACACAAATGAAGATGTCGAAGAAAAAATATATAACTCAATTTTACTATAGCTAAAATGTAAAACATTGATGACCAATAGTTAATTCCTAATAATTAGGAATTCTGCCATCACAGATGGACATCATGAAATCTTGGTAAGCATCAATATTTATTACAATGCCAAAATTGAATTCAAATAGGTACAACCATGACCAAATAAACTGTATTTGAGAAGAATTGTCTGTTTCCCTCAAGTCTAGAGTACACTCTTTTTCTCAACATTAATTAATTAATTAATTTTTGAATTTCATTGTGTGTGATTTTATACTCACAAAATGAAAAATATTCATTCAAAGTTTAATGAAAAATGTTTTCATACTCCGTTTTTTTTTTCAATAACAAATGATATTTTCGTACAACACAAATTGCACATAATTTTAAATAAAAATATACTTTCATATCTATTTATAATACATTATGTCTATTAAATAAATATCCAACAATTGTGTCCCTCTGTTGTCTTCCAAGAATTAAATCTGTATTGCGATTGTTATCAACTAATAATGTTTGGTCTTCCATCGTTCCCAAATTACCAATTTCTTCAACATCATCAACATCATGCATTTATAATAGCAGTTGATTTTTCGGGTTTGCAATGACTTTTTATAAGCATCTAAAACAAAATTATTTGGTGTTAAAACTATGTAAAACAATAAAATATACAAGTCACAAGGGATGTCACCTGAATCAAATTTTTTAAAGTCCATTGCACGGTTTTACTGTGCTTCTAGTTGCCATTTGTATTTTATTAAATCATTCTTCTGCGTTTGTGGTAGAATTTGTTATGGGTGTTAACAGCCACAGACGTAAAGAGTACATTGAATCTCTTGAATCTTCAAATTTGATCACGAAGTTAGAAGAGTATAGTGACATTATTTTACCTAATAAGTACAAATTGTTATAATTTTGTCTATATAACTCTTGGAGTATAGGTAAAACATTGCTATTGTTCCATACGTGTACATAATGAGAACTGCCCAGGAAAAATTAGTTCACATTAGTATTTGAAATTTTTAATCACAAATCTAAAGTTGAAAATATTAATATTTAGTAATAAGCGCCTACCTACGTGGAATAAGTAAAACACAAAATAGATTTGAAGGTTACCAATTGGACATTAATAGAGTGGTAACATTTCGGGTTTACATAAATATGGGCGCTCGTGTTGTATGGTATCTACCAACAAATTGTCAATGTCGTATGCTATCTACATTCTACAAGTACCTACGTTATCTTCCGTGATCCCATATTGACGGTATCGATATTATATTTCTATATATTATATATATTTATAGAGAACAATTATTTTTAATGACAAAACTTGTATACAATTTTTAAATGATCCTGAGTTATTACCTAATACAAGACTGTGTACAAAGTTAAATTCTATTGGAGAAAAGGGTAATGGTGAAATAAAATAAACTTTTAAAAAAAAGCCGAAAACGTGATGTAAACGGAGATATGACTAGAATGTATACTACTATACTAGAATATACACATAGAATGGTGGAGGTTTGTCAATCAAAAAAATGTTTTTGAATGTTTTTTACAAGATATAAAAAAACATTTTTGTAAAAAATAAAAATAATATGAACAACTGTTAACAAACAGGCTATTTAAAATAGGACAACTGTGAACCAATAGGCATTGAGCAGGTTAGTTTGTAGATTTTTACATATGATATTTTTGGTAGATACCACACGACACAATGTGTAGATTTTTGTAGCTATGATTTTCTTGGTAGATAGCATACAATACGTGTGCCTAAATATGTTCTGGATTTTGGTTCTCATTCAAATTCAAATTACTTGAAGAAGGTACAATTGACACATCTGTACAGTCAATCACACCAATAATGCCAGGAAATCCAATTTCCCTGCAAAACCTTGATTATTAAAAATATTAAAAATGTATCATATGTTTCATTTATTACCTATTCATACTTCATAAATAAATATAAACATTAATAACTTATTAAAAACTTTGGTGAGCTCATTTATGTCTTTCGTGAAATATTTCAGAATAGTTTATTGCAGCAAGAACCTAACTTATGCAGTGAGATACAGTTGGTTGGGATACAGAAGTAAATCTACTGTTACCAATGCGTGACTGGTATGATCACGTAGCGAAAAACTTCAAAGTAACTAAAACCTAAATAATAGTCTTATATATAGAAAAGCAAATTAATATAATAATTTTTTTAATAAGTATTTTATTAACATAGCAAATAAAATGTTGATTAAAATCAACCACTTAAACAATCAACAAGCTGTGGATTTTATGGCTGAAATATATTCAATTGTAAAAGCACCAAATGCCCTTACACACTGGCATGCACAAAACTCAATGACCCAATTATCTTATATCATAGTGAAATTGAAATAAATATAACACTATAAAAAGAAAAATTAATAAAGATATAGTTTAGGTACTTACTTTTGTTTTTAAATCAATCGCAGACAAATGACCCATTGACACTACATGAGGTCTTACGAGTTAGATTATTGAAGAGTCGAACTGACAATAATTTCTGGATTTCGAATTTGTCTTACGTGAATCAATCATTCGTGTAGTTCAATATTTTCAATAGCAAACAACATTGCCATTTCATCATTATTAGCCATTGTAGAATGACTTTGATACAATGATACGAATATGCGGTTCCATTAGCACGAGACACAAGTTAAAAGTTTAATTCGTTATGATTTCAAAAATGGATATCACATTTCTTTATGTTTGATAACGTACGTCGCAGCAGTCGTAGGATAATAATGCGACTAAAATTTGTCACCGACTAGGTATATACAAAGTCGACAAATAGTCGAATGTTTTTCGTTCGACCACAGTTATACATTCTTCCAAGAATACCAAATATTTATTTACATGCGATAAAATGTTTATGGCACGCTACATAGTTTATCACAACTTCAAAAATTCAGTCCCTGTGCCCGCCCCCGAGTAGTCGACCACTTTTCGAGATATCATCCGATCCCCGCCAGTCGTCCGCGGAGAGAGAGTTGTTTGTTCCATGTTAGTATTACATAACCCATCATTTTATATAAAAGCATGATCTAAGAAGATCAAGATCAAGAAGATCTTCTTAGTTCATGTATAAAAGATACCAAAGCTGTGTCACTAAATAATGGTACTGTGTTTTGTGAGTCAATAGCTACACTCGCATTTTTAATACCTATGTCACAAACATAACTGCAGTACTCACCCATCTACAGGATTCGGATTGTACAAGCTTTTGAATTAATCGGGTAACTGCTACTACTATTAATACTATAACTGTCCTATCTATTTGTTTTACAATAATAAGTCTCTAATAATATGCTGTACAGCAGGTGTATAACTACTAACTACAAAGATGGTTGAATATGGTGTTCGGATACCCTTGAAGCGTATTGGCACTAACCTCGGATATCGTAGAATAAATTTACCTGTTCAACTTTGGAGAAGGTTGAGTAGCCATATGTCGCAGAACTCGGTGCCGTTTAAGGGTTTGGAACTTTCATGTATTTGGAGACCAGATCCGCGTTTACTGCTGTCCCGTGATCCCTGGGTAAATGAGATGCCGGAAACAACTGCTCCATCAGTGGTGAGAGATGTGGAACTGCAGGCAGCGGAAGAGTCAGAGGAGCAAGTTGTAGAAACGTTATCGGAAGAGCTTGTGCCACTAACGATGGAGGATACCCTGTTCCCATCACTGCAGGATATTTTGGTAGAGACGCCTCAGTAATCGTTGGTGGAGTTGGAAGAAACTCGTGTACAGCCGGCTTACCTAACTGTGACGCTATCACCTGAATAAGGTTTTCATTTTGACAGTAATGAGTTTATGTTATAGTATCTAATACTTATATTTAATTAACAATTCTAATTTTGTACTGTATTGTATTGTGTTAAATATATTTTTTTTCATTTTAATAGTTGTTCTGTGTAAGTAAATCATTGAAAAATATTATGATGTTAAGTTTTAACTTAAGTATTCAATTTTATATAGTTTGAATACATTACAGTTCCTAAAATATTATTTTTGGTAAATTATCCTTACAGTCTCATAACATAGTGCGATTAACAACTGCACAATTATAGAACAATAGGTAAAACATTTATTGACTATAGTAAAATGCAATATTTGTCAATAGAATTTGATCGGCTTTTTCACATTTAGTTTTTGCTGACTGCCGCATTCAGACCTGTGTGCTTTAAATTCGGAACAAAACTCATAATCTGCCTATTATATTTGGTTTTAACGGCAATAAAATATAATTAAGCAACTTGGTAGTTTGTAAAAACAATTAATTTCATGTTTTGTATTAAAAATAAATGTTTAAGTAAGGTTCAAAACTTCATAAATAACAAAGGTAGTTGCCGATTTGTTAATCAGCCAATACTGAGTAATAAAAACTATTATTACTTATTTGGGGGCGGAGGAGTTCTCACACTCAAAAGCCCTAAAATATGCACCCAATTTTTTAGAAGTTTAATTAATAAATATTATTAATAAGTAGAATAATAAAATGACATTTAAAATAAGAAAATATAATCAATTAATATAAATATATTGCATTCACATACTATTCTCAAATATATAAACACGATTTTTTTTATGTAAATGCAACAACTTTTACTGTCATTAATTCAGTACAGTTATATTAATTACAAAATTAAATTAGAATGTTTTTCATGTCTGCAACATGTATGCTTTTTTTATTGGCCACGGCTTAAATTTAAACAAATTTATATAATGGTCAGTGGTTACTAATATATGATAAGTATTAAGTTTTAAAATCTATAAAACAATTTGTGCAATGATTTACTTTTAAATGTTAATATGCACATAACAAATTTTTATATCAATTATTGCAACTTGTATTGCATTTTAATGTAGAAGTATCATAAATATTTATAAATATAGATACATATTTTCATATAATATACATTATTAAAGAAAAAAAAAACAAAATCAATTTTTCTAAATGATTATAACAAAATAATAATTTAAAAAAAAATCTATTTCTAACAATAACATGATATAATATTATATTTAATAGTAAATATTTCTTTGAGGGAACGCCACACAAGCATATTGTGTATACAAATGTACACTATGGTGCAAATTGTATTTTCACAATAGTCTATTTTACTCAGCTGTTTTAAAAATTATAGTGAGTCAGTCAAATATAAAATTTTAAGGTCAGATTATTAGATTATTCTGTAGGGCATCTTTAAAGATTTTATTGATGTTCTAATAATGAACAAATTAAAATTGTTAGTTGTTTGTGAATTTTAAAATGATCATAATTTGTTAAAAATTAAAATAGAAGATCAAAAATGTCCTATGTAAAAATGTTGCTGTTAAATTTTATTATATGACAATTCACTTCAAATTTAAAAATAACAAAGTAGAATGAATTAATGCAAATGTACATATTTTGTAAGACAGCTAACACATGCAGGTGTGGTGTCCTCATAACGGATATTATATATATTTAAACTCAACAGTTATACTGACAAATCATTAGCCTTTTAACCATAAAGATTGGTTTGAATTGTGTAGTGTAAATATTATAATACTTATTTAATATTCAACATTTCTAATTCAATTAAAAAAAATTTATCATATTAAATAGGTATTTGATATGTATAAAGAACTAATCAGTTTTTGTAGTTCTCTTTTGATTTGGAATTTACAAATATGCTGTAGTGGTTGGACGAACATAATAAATTCTATATCATTAAGTATTATTTCAGCATATTATGATTTTTGTTTTAGTATATCCTTCAATGACAAAAACAATATATTATTATACTACAAAAATATATAAAATATCTATAATATATTCCTATAAGATTACAGCATAGACATTCAGTGTTGATGTTTTTAATTTTTTTTTCTTTTTCCGTGGAACTACAGGTCATCATGAAATAGTTTTGGAACAATTATTTTCACAGATTTGTTACAATTGTCTCACCAGATACTTTCTTAGTTTGATTAGACAATCTATAAATCGAATAATAGAACAATTAGCAAACACAATTAAATGTCAAGTATAAATAAAAAATAACAATAATAATAATAATTTTTATACCAATTGATAACAAAAAATCAGCATTTAAAAGGATATAAAGTTCTATTGGTTTTTTTTTTTAATAAGGCTGTTTAATAATAAGCTTTTAACTGTTGCACTAGAATGACTTACATTAAATGGGTTCTTATTCAAGTATTCAACCACCCTCACACAGTAGATGGAGATAGATTTTTACTATAACAAAAATACAATTATCTTTGTTCAACCACTGTCTAGACTCTAGAGAGCCAAAGGAGTCGCTGTTACTGAAGTGTTAAATTTGAATTAAATTATTTAAATTATATAACACTATTGTATAAAAAAAAACGATTCTGAACGAAGATAGTCTGTCATCCTAGGATATTGTTGTTATTAAAGTAATTTATTTTACTAGGCATATTCAACATTATTAATACATTACTCTGAAGAAATTGCATTTCAACGTGTCATTGTGTATACATACAATATAAATATATAATAATATATTTTAAAAGTTTCAAGTACCTATGCATAATATTTAACAACATTTTTATGAATTTGGTTTACATTAATTGCTTATAAAAATGCGTGTATAATATTTTTCAACTGTTTTAATTAAAACACATTATGACAAATCTTGAGTTAAATTTTCAAATCATTTATATAAATTGAAAAAATTTCGTCAAAAACTGCAAAAAAAATGTTCTTATTTTGATTCAAAAATATACGAAACACTTCCGCCATAAAACAAGTATTACATAGCTAGATTCGGGAAACAATTTAAAGTGTATTAAAATCCCAGTTTATTATAAAGTAGGTATATTTGAATTGGTGACATTTCATTTTATTCTGAAAATTGAATGTTTGGTGCAAAGTGTTTTAAATCATTAAATTTATATCGCTATTTTTGTATTTAAAATTATAATTATTTTAATGAAATGTAAAATGTCAGTATTATTTATATTAATAAAATATTAGAAAATATTTTATCTGCAAGACTTTATTAGTAGGTACCACAACTAGGTTTTGCGGGACCCTGATGCGAAAAAGTATAATATTATATTATATATTAAAACTTTATTTACACCATTGTTTCTACATGGCCAATAGGAACCAACCTTTACAACTTAATTTACAATGTTACCTTGTGGTTATTGATTTGAGTACTATATTTATTTACAGTTAATAAACAGCAAATAATAGAAGAACTAAAATAACCATATTTTGGCAAAAATCATGTGTTTCATCGGCACTTACCTTCCTACATATTAAAAAAATGTTCATCAGAAATTAGCCCAATTATTAAATAAATCCAAAAAACTATAACCCTATTTAGCAACTAGTTTATTTGCATTAATTACGACAGTTAGGTCTAGTAACAACCGGGGACGAAACGCAACTTAATAGATAGTGTAATAATTGTTAATTGTTAATTGTTATTGATGAATTTGGTGAAGATAGTTTTTTTTTTAATAGTTCAGAATTTCCCAGAAGAAACGTGTAAAATAAATAGTTAATAAAATATCATTATACTTTTATTAATGTATTAAGAGAGTATGTCAGTACTGTGGATGAGGAGGATTGGTAAATACAAAAGAATTATATTTTATTATTTATTTTTTGAAAGTTAAATTCTTTCAGCACAGAGTGTAATAAAAGTGTTTGTACAATTTTAAGTGTTAATAATAATTTTATAATACACTAACTGATGCCGTGTACTTTGTTGCCCGTTAAAAATGCCAACTCTATATGAGACTCGATATTATGGCTACTCGCTGTGGATTGCGGACTCCGCTTAATGAGTACTTTATATAAATAATATGTTTTATTTTGATTTTGATTGTGGGCAAGCCGATGAATGGCTATAAGTGCAACTCAGCCATCTTGATAGGTAATGTGCGAAAATTCAATTGTATGCATGCTTACACCTGATCTGCTGAATGAACCACTGTAGGTAACCAATAAACAAAAAAAATGCCAATTTCTACTATATATATTATTTATATTTCTCCTATAACCAATAGAAACCATATACAAACAATTATTTCCTTCGTACATCTTAAAATCCCTGTTTGAGAAACTCTCTGGGTCAGACCTATTGGGTCCAATTGTGAATCTAAGCCATCCAGGGTGTCACCCAAACCCATACAAAAACATTCATTCAAATCGGTCCAGCCGTTTAGGAGTTCAGCGACATACGCATGTACAGTAGAATTATATATATAAAGAGATGTAATATTTTGTTGATTAGCATAAAATGGTATTTATAATGAGTACAGTTTGAAAATATAAATAAAATTAATTAAGGTAGGTATAATAAGTAGGTAGTAATAGTGGATAAGATTTTTTATTTATAATATTGCAGTGGTACAATAATAATTATTGTGGAGATATAATGCCTTTTGTGATTAATTTGTTTATGATTGAGGAAAAAAGGGATATTAATGAATTTAGAGTTGATATGAAATTCGAAAAAGTAATAGGGATTTGTTCTGTGTCCTTGGGCTTGGCAATTATGACAAAGGTAGCCTGAGCTAGGCGCATGCCTAGTTTTTATTTTATTTTATAAAATATAGGTATAAAGTGTAAGGGACCAGGCAGCCAAGATTTTGATTTTGTTGAGACAAAGTCTGCTTCGTTTAAAAGGTGAAGAACTATAAAGTTAATAAGTCTTGTGAATTATTATTACTTCTATAAATTATTTTAATAAGTTTTTATGGTTACCTAAGTCCTAAATAATACATTGTAGCTAAATTTATTTATTAAGTACATTGGGTACTCAATATTCATGATAATTAGATTTCAGTGTATTTTTACTACACTTTTAAGTCTCAATGTCCACCACAGCAATCAGGGCTGAGATCATTCTGGATTCAAATGATTTAAAATTACTAAAATGTATTTAAGTAGAACAAAAATAACTTTCTTAAGCTTGATTGTATACAAGTTTTTAATGTGCATAGGCAGTAATATAAGTTCAAATTATCTCTATTGCTTTCCAACCACAAAAATTAATTTGAAACAAAGAATTCACACTACAGTTACAAGTATGAAGTAGGTACCTAGCAGGTAGTTACCACATCCAAGTTAAATGATCCAAGAGCCAAAAACTGAATTATGTAGGAAAATACCGAATTTCTTGCTAAGGAAAATTGTTTGTTTTTCTTAAGGAAAAATTTAGAAATTATCTCATTTGTACCGATAGAATAATTTATGGATTCAAAACTATTGAACAACTATTACATTTTAAGCCTTAGATTTAATTGCTTATAAAAATTAAGACTGTTTTTTTTTGTTGTTTTATGATTAAGATATTTTGAACAAATTATGAGAAACCTTGTATAAAAATTGTCAAGCTTTTTATTCAATAATTTTAACATGCATACACCACATAGCTATTTTTTTCCATCGTTTAAAAATTTCGCTGCAAACACGATATATGGCTTGTTTAATAGAATCCAAGATTTCATCAGAATATTAATCACATTTAAACACCTTATTTATGTTATTTTGCACATATTGAATTTTTGTACTACTGTCACCCTCAATTGTTTGCATAAATTCAAAAAGATCGCGACGAGTTTCCATAATTCAATTATACCTACTAAACATCGAGTACAACTTTAAAAAATTTATAATTTATAAATAGGCAACTAAAGGCAAGAACAATTTTTACCATTTTTTAAATTATCAAATATAAAATAAATAAACGAAGTTATAGTGACAAGAGCTGCTCAGACTAAAAATATAAACTCTATTTATTAAAGTATACTGGTATAAAATTGAATTTGTTATAAAGATTTTAATAGCCTTAAATAATTTTGACTAAATTATAAATTATTTTAATTAATAAAACTTACATGTCAACTTCCGATGAGTTGGTGAAGAAAAAAAAAATATAGATTTTGTTCAAATTAAACTTTTAATGGCCAAATACTTAACAAGTAACAGACAGCAAACTGTCGAGCTAAATGAGAAGAAAACCAACTATAATCATCATAAATATCATGAACAAATATTTAATCGGAACACTGATAGCGTAATGGGTTTTTATTTTATAGTCTATAAGCTTATAGATAATCGAATAATACAGAAAAACCAACTAATAACGATAAGATTTATTTTAGGTTTTGACCAACTTTTGTAGAATTCTGGCCCACTGTGGCATAGGTTCAATTTCCTACTATAAATACTGTTTAAAAGGTGATAATCGACATTAAAATAAATAAATAAATAAAAAACCAAACATCCTTGTAAGACCAATATATTCAACGCTCAAAAACTAAAATCAATAAACATTAATAAGTTTAGAAAAATTAATTAAGGGGGTTCAATGGACTCCGAGTTATTGTTGTATTGATAAAAGAAAGTATAGTTTACATTACAATTTATGATATAAATATTTTTTTAAATATTGCCACCACTTCGAATTATAAATGATATTCAATTTTATTTAATTACTTAAATATTCAGTAGAAAGGTACACAGTCGAGTGGTAGAACTATAAATGATATTTAGTTGTATTTAGTTATTTTAATATTTAGAAGAAAAATACACAGTTGAGTAGTGACTTATGACATTTTTCTTGATATTTAATAACTAATTGTTCAATAGCATTGTCAAGATCTTCACTCCTGGACAACTAAAATGAAAATAAATTTACATAAATATTTTTAAAGATATTTTCTAATATTAGATAATTTAACCAAGGCAGGGCATTTACGAGTTATTAAATTAATTTTAAGTAAAAAGGTAATTAACGAGCTATTTTTTTTTTAGATGTGACTTCTAACTGAATTGAGTTACATTTTTTCAAATGTTATTCAGTAACTTACGAGTTAATTAATTTTATTTTCACAATAAGTTAATTTTTTTTCCTAGAGCACATTTTTAAATAAATTCAATTTTGTAAAAGTTAATTAAAAGTTAATTTTATAAAAATAGAAATCCGAAATATTAAATGTATTAATTAGTAAATAATAATTTATAATAATAGTAATATATAATATAATTTATATTATTATTATTTATTATATAATATAATATAATATATATCGTATATTCATAGAAGATATTATGCAAAATTATTATTGATGGAAATGTTATAGGGGTAACAGTGTCATTAATAAAAGAAAAATATAAAAATGTACTCAGTATCCCATATAAATTTGTTATTTTATTGTAGATTCATAAGTCATTACCTACCAAATCATTATTAATAATATTATTTGTTATAATATTTTTATTCATTCATAGAATTTATTATAAATTATTATAATTATATTTATTTACAAATTTTAAAAAAATTATTGAATTATTATGTTATTTGTTTGCTTTTAAAAAAGGTATGTAGGTATAATTATTAATTTTATATTTAAAAAAAAAAGTAACTTAATTTTAACTAAGTTAAATCACATTTATTTTCTAATTAACTTGTAACTTTTACAAGTTCAAAAAAAATAAAGGTAACTTTTAACTTTAAACCTAAAAAAATAGTTAACTTGCCCAGCCTTGTATTTAACATTTTAGATTATTAGATTAACTAAATCTATTAAATCATACCAAATTAACAAATTCATAAATTAAAAATGATCCAAATGTTGCTTCTTCTTGGTTGTCTTGAATGTTTATGTTGATGACATAAACCGGCTTATTGCCAATATTTTGAATAGTTTCGAAATCTAAACATATAAATATGATTTTGATTTTGATTTTCATAATAATGATTAAATTGTCAATTTAACATGATTCAAACATACGCTCAAGTACTTGATTATATACTCTCTCTTCACATGTAATGACCACAGTAAATTGTTCATTGCATTGTTGAAATCTTTCTGGATGTTGTTTTATCCGCCGATTTCTATCCAACATATTTAGTAAACCATTTCGAGTATAACTAAAAACGAAATTGTGTTAAGAAAATGACAAAAACAATTGAGGATTTATTAACAAAGTAACAACATCTTCAATAAATAGTATCAAAATAATAAATACTCTGTTCGAGTTAAGAAATGTATTCGAGGATGACTAGTTTTCATTGGGCAGCAATAAGGCAATGCCTCGTTTGTCTTCCCTACAGTGTCAACTATTTGTATACATGTCGCAAAGTATTGCCACGCACCAGCACATAGGCCGCTAACTATTTTTCTTAACTTGAACAGAGTATAGATATAATATATAAATTATATATATATTGTTTTAAAAAATTGATTTAAATCATGCATTAACTATTATTTTTTTATGTATTGTTTTACAATAAAATAAAATATTAATTGATGAAGATTTAAAAGTTAAACTGAAGAACAACGGGTATTAATTGTTAACAAATGTTTAAATAACTCCTGGACGATCTTCTTCATCAATGTTCAGAAGAAAATACAATTTATTAAAATATATTAAGTATATTTCTAAAAAAATCTAGTTAATGGTTTAAACTTTCAATTGCACTCAAACTCTTAAATCTAATTGTATTAAAATTATAAATAGCTATTTTATAATATTAGTTGAAATTTTCAATACAATTAATATAATAATCAATGAAAATAGTAAGCTAAAAAAATCACAAGGTTTATTGGAAACAACAAAACCTATTATATGGCACAGCAACTTTCCTGATTTATTTTTGATGTTCATAAATTTATAAATTGTATAGTAGTATACAATTAATAAATTTAAAAAGTAAAAATAAATAATATTTATTAATATTATTATCAATAAATTATTTAAAGATGATTATTTAATAATAAGGATTAACTTCTTCACAGGGCCAAGTTAGAATTTGTAGAACATGATGGTTCAGTCCATTCTTAGTATTACTTAATACAGTCAACTATAATCATTTCAGTTATTGCAAATAATTGTTAGTTAAAATTATTTAATATCAAATGAAAGTACATGATGCACAAAAAAGATTAATGTCTGCACTATTTAAAATTATAGCTTAGTAAACATTATTTAATTATTATAAAGCTATACAAAGAACAAACAAGTAAAATAAGATTCAATTGGTTTATTCTAAAGGATACAATGTTTGATTTTTATTGTACAGATCTCTATAAATGTCATCATAAGAACATCCAAAATCATATATATTTGGTTTGTTCCATGCTGTTCCGGGTAACTTCACTTTGTCTCCTGTTCCAAACGATCGAACATTAAAACCTTTTTTCCTATTATCATAAACAAATATTAATTAAAAACACTTCATAGCATGATAAATATATATTAGGTAAATATTGTTAATATTATTAGCATATAATATTTTGAATATAGTGCAGAAGCTAGTTTAAATACATTTTTTTATAGATAAGATGCAAGAATTCAGTGTTCAATTTTTCTTAAGTATAAATTTAAAAAAACTTAAATTACCAAATATCAAAAATATATGCAAATGCATGTAAATGGTAAAGCCATATAGCTCTGTATAATTAAATATAGAACAGTGCTTTTACAGTTAAAAAGAATTTTAAAAAAAATTTAAATAATGTTTAATTCATGTTTTTTTTTTTAATTGGTAAAGAAAATTTATTAAATGTTTGTCTACAAATTACCATCCAACAACAGTAAAAAAAATGCATTAATTAAAATTAAATGTATGAAAAATATTTTACAACAATACTTACGTGTTATGGTAGTGGAAAATAATAAATAGAATACAGTAAAACTCAGATTATCCAGACTAATTAGTGTCAAGAGTGGTTCGGATAAGCAAATATCCGGATGACTGGCATATGACATAATAACAAAAGTTTTATTGTAATTATATGAATATATTGTATGTATTTATTATTTATATGTATGTAGTATCATTTGAAATATATAAAAATAAACAAATAATTTTATTATAATATTCAACTGAAAACAGAACGACGAAATAAGACTACGATTTGGTATTATGATTAATTATGATTTACTAGTTATTAAAAAATCAACCTTTTTTTTTAGTCTGGTTAGTTGTACGTTCGGTTGATTGGCATTCAGATAACGGGAGTTCTACTGTATTCATAAAAAAATAAAATAACTTTTCATTATCTACCTTAAAAAAGCATGTGCTTCCATGCTGCGATTCATATTGCTTGAACAAACCACAGCTACTGTAAAATCACTGATTGCCATGGTAATAACTTTCAATGTACACAAAATGGTGTATGCTATTACAAAATAAAAACATTTTTATTTTATATTTTAACAGTTAGTTATCAAAGTATTATTAAAAGTACCTTATTAAAGTAGATTGAATGTATCGAATGATACAGACAATTGTTAAACGTCATATACTTTTCGGACGATTAAGTCTTTTAAGATACAAAGCGCATTCATGAAAAATAATATAACAGAATAAATTTAAGGTAGTACGTGATTAAGTAAAAAACAAAATAAATAAAATAACAGGTGTAAAAAATTAAAAAATTTCAAATAATTGTATTTTGAAAATTGTTGATAAAGTAAAATGATAACTACTGATAATAGTCCAGGAATATAATTAATAGATAAAATCCATTTACTAAAAATACAAAGTTTTGATAGAAACACCGACGCCACGCTTTGAGCAAGATTATAGAATTCAGTCAATTCACATAAATGTTCAAAGTTTGAACTTTAAATTATCAATTCGTCAACCGTCATAGACTTCAAAGATAAATCTGTTAGTTTTCATAGCTTTCCAAAAGAGAAAGAATGTAATGTGGCTGTGGCATGGTTAAATAAAAATGGAGCAACATAATGTATCGACAAACGCCGAGCATGGGCTATAAATTTGCGAATGAACAAAAGTACCCTGAAGAAAAGGCTTAGAGTATTCCCTAAACATTTTAATGATGAAGACCATCATAAATCTGTTCCATGGAATATAATATTATTTTTCATGTTTGATTTGTCTGGTAATCTAGTAATTAAAACTATTTAATTTGTATTATGTATTGCTAAAATAACTAAATGTCTCTTGTGTTCCAACACAAAATCTGCCTAAATCATCTGTAAATAAAAATTTACCAATAAAACGACTATCAGTTGTCACCTTAAAAAAGGCCACTAGTTAAAAAGAACTTACTGGAAAATCAGGTAATTAAGAACCATTAAAATAAGATTTAATTCTTTAACTTTTACATGTTGGTACTTAGCTTAATTAAAAATATTAATGCTATATATTACAAATAGGTAGATATTAATACAACTTCTTTATCTTTGTTTTCTGTGATTTGGCTTATCGAATTGTTTAATGTTGTCGAACCAGTGGACATTCCTGAATAGCTTGATCAACTTGATCATTGTATACATGACAATAACACAAGTCAATAATGGTGATATAATCACATATTTTATTCTTTGTTGGACTCTGACAAAAAACTTAACACCATGACTGGTATTCCTACCATATTTATTCTTAATAAAATATCGGACTTGTATAAAAGAAAAATTCTGATATCAGGACTCACCATCTAAGTGCAAAAGAAAGAATTTACTTGTGTTTGTTAAATGAAAACAAGATCTTTCTTTTTCTGTACTTGCAGTTCTTTTCAACAGCATAAGTGTATCTTCTTGTAGATCAATTTATTTAACTACTAAACAAATTCTACATACAATAATTGATAACTTAATGTTTTGGTCAAGCAAAGAAGAAATAATTACTAATATTCCTTATTGTTTCAAACATTTTTTAAATGCTAGAGTTATTTTAGATTATACTGAGTGTTCCTGTACAAAATCCAAAATGCCTATCTTGCAGGATAAAATTGTATAGTTTCTATAAGTTTGGATTTACTCTAAAATTCATGATATTAGTTTACCCTGCAGACTTAATTACTTTTGTTAGCAATTCTTAGGGCGGTAGAGCTTCAGATAACATAAATTTCAAACAAAACAACTTAATTCAGCTATTAGATAGATATGATGCTTTAATGGTTGACAGAGGATTTCCAGTTGATGACGAGCGTAATGAAAAATGTGTAACTTTAATAAGACAACCATTTCTAAAAGGAAAACACCAATTTTCAAAATCTGAAGTTTACTCTACTGACTAAAGATATAGCTGCTGCTAGAGTTCATATCAAGAGAGTGAACCAAAGAATTAAAAATGTCAAGATATTTCTATATAAATTTTATTGGAGACATGCAAAAAAGTGTATCTTAACATTGAAACTTACTTATTGTGACTGATTTAAACTGGTTCAAACAGGGCTCCTTCAATTTTTACCATTGACATTTTAATGTCTGTTAATAACAAAGACTGGATATCTTCAATAGGATTCCTATAACAATTTTCATATAATAAAATACTATTTAATTTACAGTGGGTACCTATAGTCAAAAACATAAGATATTCTTCATTTAATTTTACCTGTTTAGGTACAGCAACTATGTGTTTGCAGCACTCGAATTCACCAGCTTTACACGGCGTGCAAAATACTGTATATGAAACAACCCTGTTTTTTTATGAAGTTAACCAATTATTTCATGTGGCATTTTGATGCTTTTGATGACTGAATAACTAATGATTGAATTGTAATGTTACACTTATCCTAAAAAATAAGTGACACAATATGCAAGTTTTTGAGAATAGATACATAAAATAGATAATATAAATGTTAGATAAATAATAATTTCAATAAGAATTGATTTTATGGATTTGACAATATTACAATGGAATAAGCAGGTTATTTAATTATTTTTCCTATAAGTACTAAAATATAATTAAATAATCACTAAATTAAATTAATTAAGCAGATAATTTAAATAATTGATAAATGGTTCCTTACGTTTTCTATTTGAAGTTTACCATATAATATTACTTGGTTAGATTTTAAAACTTGTTCGCCCTCGATTGAGTTTTTAGAAGTTATTGTACATTTTGAGTATGGAAAAATAGCATTTAGATTAAACAGCATTCTGAAAAGTTAATGAAAAAGATTGTCAGAGGAAGAAAAATTATAAAACAAAATAACACAAACTAGTAACAGCTTGTATTTGCTAGTAAGTAGTAACTACTAAGTGTTTATCCTGCTTTGAGTCCATCTGTGGAGCGATTACAGTGGTATCTGCAAATCCAATAATGCGCACCAAGCAATTAGCATTAGCGTTGAGATGAACATATTGTTTATTATGAAGTTATTATTAATAA
The DNA here is from genome assembly GCF_001856785.1 of Myzus persicae. Lineage (NCBI taxonomy): Eukaryota > Metazoa > Arthropoda > Insecta > Hemiptera > Aphididae > Myzus > Myzus persicae. The sequence goes on along the minus strand of NW_019102632.1, from coordinate 219,584 downwards.
CTAATAATTATGTACCTATAGGTGTTAAAAATTGAAATAATGTAAATATTGTACTATAAATTAATAGAGGCAATTTATATTAGGCAGTTAATAAAATGTAACTTTTACACTGGGCCTTGATTTTTGAATAAAATAATATTACAATATAATATAAACTTTTCCTAATTTCCAAATAAATTTTATTTTTAAAAGAATCATTTATAATTATTCCAAAATATTCAGAGGAAATCACAATGGAGTGACAGTTCTCATTAAATTACAAAAATATTTGTTCAATTGTTTTTATCATTGCAGTTATTTGGTAATTTATGAAAATGTATAGTCATTTATACAGGTATTCCATTCATTATTTTATTTTGAAACAATAATTACTCAATTATAAAATAATTTGTTTTTGTAAAGTAAACAATGTGATTTTTTTCTTTTAAATTTATTTAAAATTCTATAGTTTATAATGTTACCATTGTACATTTGTGCCTATCTGTAACATTATAAACAAAATTACATAAATTAGATATTATAGGCTATTTGCGAAGATATAGTCATATAGATAGTCCATTTTAATATTACAAGGTACATTTTTCTCAAATAAAGTTGCTTAAGAGCTAACATTCAGCTTATTGCTTATTTGTTTAATGCAAGGGGACCGATGGTGGTTATGCTCTAATGTTTGAATATTAGATTTTTTACGATAAACATTACAATTGCATGAAAATTTTAGATTTTGAGCGGAACGATAAACGCACATAGATTTTACAACAATGTACGTTAATTTTCTGTCTGTCAACTATCATTACCTTTTTAAAAATCTATAGATTTTCAACTTGAGGGTTTCTCTTAGAAAATTGGATCTAGTTGGTACTAGGTCAAAAGTAAAAATTCCTTAAGCTTTTCAAAAAAAACCCAAGAAAAACCAAAAAAAAATTTGGAAAAACTGGAATATTTACCCAAACCAGTAGCTAGTATATACTTATTTAACAAACTCAATTTTATTTTGTTGGTATAAATATCTTTGTTTATTCAAATTAAAATAATGATTGGTGGATAACCAAATGGTAGATACTTAAAATGTCCACACATCTATATATTGTTAGTGTTATTAGAATTTTCTAAACATAATAACATTTTCAAAATATTTGAAGGCTCTTTTTGAGCTATATTGAAAATTTGACATCTTCTATTTTGTACCTAACTAACTGTCCACAAATTTTTTTTCTGTCAAAAATCTTTAAAACTGAATACAGTAGGTTCTTCATGAATCATAACTTATGACATATTTATAGAATCATATGCCAACTAAAAAAATATTGAAAATATATAGTTAACATTTTCATAACTTTACAAATTCTATTTATAAACATGTTTAAAGTCAGAATTTTGATAAAAATTAATACCTAATTTAAAATTTATAAAATGTTCAACTTTTATAGCTACGAATTAGAAATATAAATTTTGATTAGGTTTCTCATTATTAAGTAGTTCTAACTATAACCAAAAAATCTAAAAAAAAAAAACAGTATTTTTTTATGTACCATATCATTTAAAGCTAAAATGTGGACAAAATTAAATATTAAAACGAAGAATAACAATAATAGATATCGTGATCATCTAAATGATTACCAGAGTTTTCAAAATAAATAAATGATAACAAAAATAAATAAATAAAAATAAAAGTATGTATAGTTTCACTAATGCTTGGATTTTTCCCTCAAAAGCTTCACATAATATACAAAGCTTTACTATACATATTCACTCAAGTTCTGTCTCTCACATTTGAGTATTTTTCTAAGTTTCTAACTTTAAGAATAGATATGTAAATACCTTACACAAATAAAAAAAATAATTTATGTTGTTGTAATGTAAAAATATTTTTCATTCAGATACCGTTTTGAAGCTTTTAACTTATAAGGGTTTAAAATGTAATACTTATAAATATAAATATATCATAAAATATAATGAGTAGGTAATGTATCCGAATGGTGATAGACGATAGTTGGTATTCTACAAAAATGTCAGAGAAAAAAATGTCCATGGTAACATTTTCCAAAATCAAAAAAATTGAAGTATCGAAATATAATAAAATGGGAACACCCTGTTACACATTAGTTATCCGTGCCAAAAATACACGCTGTAGATATATTTTCTACTATGATTCATCTATAAAGGATTGGGTATTATTTAAAAATATAGTCAACGCTGTAAATGTACTTTTAAGTTTTAATTATATTATGTAGGTATACTGTGTGTAATAATGTATTTAATCTATATATTTGTTTGCCTTGCTTTATTTTGGACATTTTTTCCTTAGACATATTATTTATTTTTTACCTTGATTTCGTTAATTTATACAATGAATGATGATAGCCTTCCGCTATAAAGTTAAAATTTTATAATGTAGGTTATAGTTGTTTTTTGTATGCAATGATTGGGGTTCCTATCTATCATTGAATTCAGATTTAACACACACATTACAGTGGCTGAAGCCGAAATAATAGTTTTACACTTGATAGTTCTGAGGTGTCTGCGTGGGCGGGGCGGAAAGACTATAAGACACTGTATTTATCAAATACCCATGTTATATTTATTGTAGATAATAACAAAATGTCATTCCAGCAGTAATAGTTATTCTAAAATCGTCTTTTTCTTGTAACCGTGAGCATTTAAATTTATAATTAATTGATATACGTACCTCAACATAAACATTACAATACCTGCCTAATATAAGTTATAACCAATCTAACGATACATACTCATATGTATAATATAATCTTATTTTTAATTACTTCATCGTGGTATCTCTATATTATTATTATTATTTTAAATGAATTAGTCTTCCCGGCTCGTACTGCAGTGTATAATATTCACAGACAATATTGATATTATATTTATTATGTTTATAGGTGTCTAGCAAGTCAGTTACCTCGAATGAAAATCGATTGAAGTTAAAGTTAGTCGCCTATAGGTAGACAATCCGACTGCGTCGGTTAGGAGAAATGTAGGCCAGCATGTCAAGTAAAGGCACATCGTGGACTGGTGGACATCGTGGAGGTTGTGAGCGAAAACAGTGTTTGAAAAAACCTATTAAACAGGCCTATTAAACAAATTTGGGGGAGGGGCCACCAAGCCTTAGGCTCTAGTAAGCATACTTAGCCGTAGCCTCCCCCTTCAGATAAAAAAAATTAAACATCGAAAGGGAATTATCAAATCAGCTTAAAGCTGAGTATATAATGATTAGTTTGTTCGATACGGGAACAAGAGGGACTTTTGCAAGAATCCACATTCAAGCTCTTCTCGCCCCACACAAGGTTCTATCTACTGATGCCTGCTCAATCAAATCACAGATCAATGCGATCCTTGAACACACCGCAGCATTGGACAATCTGAGCCTCACGACTCGTCAGTGGAGCCCAGTGTTAGTTCACATATTTGAGCAACATCTTGACTATGAACTTAGGGCTCGTTGGGAGCTGATCTTTGGTGACAGGCACCAACCGCAGTTGACTGAGTTCGTCGAATTTCTACGTAGTCACGTGCGGGCAACTGAAGCACGAGCGGGACCCTACTCTACGGTCAGTCCAGGTATAGCTGACTCATTTAGAGTCAAATCTAAACCATCGCTGTCAAGAGGATCTCGTCCAACAGTATCATCTTAAGTTCTCGTGGCAGCCACCAAATCCACGTCGAGCCCAACCGTTAACTGCCCACTATGTAAGGAAGCACATTCAGTTCGGAAGTGCGCAGTCTTCGAAAGCCAATATCCAAGTGAACGATTCCAAACGGCAAAGAAGCTTCAGTTGTGTATGAATTGTTTGGGATCTGGACATACGTTGTCCGCATGTCCATCAAGGTATACGCATGCCAAGCATGTAAGAAGCAGCATCATACGCTTCTGCACTTCCCGGATGATGTAACCACTGGTGACAGTGTTCCTTCAGCAGCTACGATGTTCACTGCCACTCAAAGATCTCAGCCAATCCTACTGTCAACATTACTCATCAGTGTCGCATCAGTTGACCACCAGAAACATACTCTACGAGCACTATTGTATACGGGATCTCAGGTCAGTTTTATCACGAAGCAGTGTGCAGATCGCCTATCTCTGACCCGCCGACGTTGTACCACAAAAATCAGCGTGTTTTTAGGCACACCGGTTAACGTAGTGTCCGGCATGACCACAATCACAATGTCACCAGTAAACCAATCTGAACCATCCATTCCTCTTGATGTTCTTATTGTGCCGAAGATCACAGATGTCACACCTCAAGAAACTATTCAATCAACATCGTGGCTTCACATAAATCAACTGGATCTGTCAGATTCAACCTTCCACACTCCATGGCAAGTTGACATCCTGCTCGGCGCAGACGTCGCACCAGCTATTTTCACCGGTGACCGTATTGTTGGTCATCTACACCATCCAACGGCCTTTGGCACTGTATTTGGATGGGTTTTGATGGGACCAGCTGCGGCAATGACACCCAAGTTAGTCACGTCAATGTTAGTCACCTCTGAGTCGACACTCGAACAATCCCTGTCAAAATTTTGGGAGATGGAGGAGCCACTCCATATACACCATTTGAGTCCAGATGAAATCCACGCAGAAAGAATATTCACGTCCTCAGTGAAACGTCTGGCGTCTGGTTGATTTAGCATTACGCTACCATTGAAACATCCTCGCCCAATCCTCGGAGATTCTCGGAGCATGGCTCAAACACGATTTCGGTACTTGGAACGCCGATTATCGCAAAATGAAGAGCTTTTCCAACAATATAAGGAGTTCATGAGAGATTACCTTGTGAGTCAACATATGGAAGTAGTCTCGACGAATCAAAGAATGACTCCATATTGCTACTACATCCCACACCACTGCATCATGCGTCCTGAGAGTAAGACAACTAAACTCCGAGTCGTCTTTGATGCATCTGCTGTGACCACCACGGGACAATCACTCAATACCAATTTATACACAGGTCGCAAGCTTCAATAGGACTTACCACGGATTCTAATCCGTGCCCGAGTACACAAGGTTCTGTTTACAGCTGCATCAAGCAAATGTATAGACAAATTGAAATTCATTCTGAAGACCATGATTATTTATTGATTCTCTGGCGATTTGAACCTGATGAACCAATAACATAATACCGTCTCTGTACAGTAACATATATGGTACCTCTTCTGCGCCGCATCAAGCATTGCGAACTTAACAACACCTAGCGAAGATCGAGTCAAAAAAATTCCCCATTGGTGCTCAGATCCTCATGCAAGACACGTTTGTGGATGACATACTCACGGGGGCTGATTCTCCAGACTCAGCTTTAGTGCAACGATCACAATTAATTGCTTTATGCAAACAAGGTCAATTTCAACTTCGGAAATGGGTCAGCAACTCTTCCGTGATCCTACAGGCTGTATCGGGCAATGAGCGCTCCATGTCAACTGATGTACTATTCGATGATGAGCTGGAGGCTGGGCTGAAAATCCTCGGGATGCAATGGAATCCAAAACAAGACAATTTCTCTTATAGTTTTCAGTGTCCAAATGCAAGTATCCTGTCAGATCTTGCACGCATTTTCGATCCACTCGGATTTCTCTTACCTGTGACCTTTTTGGCAAAGCACATGATGCAGTTACTATGGACATCAGGAATCGGATAGGACGATCCCATTCCCGAGCAAGTGCAAACAATGTGGCAGCGGTACCAAAGTGAAATTCAATGCATACAACATCTGAAGATTCCCCGCCGACTTACCACGGAAGGAGAAACTCAGTATGAACTCCACGTCTTCTCAGACAGTTCCGAAAAAGGTTATGCGGCCGTAGTGTACCTACGTTGAAAATACGTTGGAAACCGCGTTAATTGCAACCTCGTCACATCAAAAGCCAAGGTGTCACCTCTGAAACGAGTGACTATTCCAGGGTTAGAATTATGCGGTGCAGTGTTGGCACTTCAACTGTTGCATTATGTGTACGAACTTCTCAAACAACTACTATCCATCAACGCCATGCACGCCTGAACTGATTCAACGACCACTCTCGCCTGGATTCAATCATCTCCACATCGACGGGCTACGTTTATCGCAAACAGAACCAGCCATATCCAGAGTCTCTCACCACCATCACTCTGGCGATATGTTCCAACCAGCGAAAATCCAGTAGACTGCGCGTCTCGTGGACTCTACCCTACTGAACTCCTGAAACATCCTATGTGATGGAATGGACCTGCGTTCCTGGTCCAAGATCACAGTACATGGCCCTTATGTCCTGCTACAGTCGTTACAGACCTCGAAGCACGACCCACAGTCCTCGTAATAACCCCGACTACCACTATTCTCGACCACCTCTTCCGTCGAATTTCGTCATTACAAAATATCATTCGCATCATCGTATATTGTAAACGAGTTTTTGCGAACATCAAACCCAACAGAACAGAACCATCAACCACTGAACTAAGTCATACACTGGAATTCATTATACTTGCCGTACAAAGACAAGCATTCGGTGACGAACTTATGCAGCTCCGTGATCCTACTCACAAAGGCGCCAGCAAGTTACGTGTTTTGAATCTCTTTGTTGACAACCGTGGAATCCTTCGAGTTGGCGGTCGTCTGGTTCACGCTGATCTTCCGTATGAGCAGAAGCACCCGATTCTTCTGCCAAGGACACATCGATTTACTCACTTGCTAATTGACGACACCCACCTTCAACACAAGCACCCGGGAGCTACGACACTGCAATCCATCATCCAGCAACAGTATTGGATTGTAGGTAGTCGCCAAGTTATTAAATCTCGTTTACGTCTCTGTATTGCCTGTTATCGAATTCGTCCTCAAGGAGTCCAGCCTGTAATGGGAAATTTGCCAAAATTCCGTTTACAGCAAGTAAAGCCATTCACCGCAGTCAGGGTTGACTACGCTGGTCCAATCATGTTAAAACCGTCAACAACACGCAGCACTATACCATGCCAAGTATGCATATGCCTTTTCGTCTGCATGGCAACAAAAGCGCTACATCTTGAACTCGCCTCAGACTTGTCCACTGAGACTTTTCTGATGGCCTTTAGTCGTTTTATTTCACGCCGAGGCCCAATCCAACAGATGCACAGTGATTGTGGAACCAACTTTGTAGGTGCCTCCAAGTTGTTTGAAACAGTCTATAAATTCACAAATAAATAAAGCATTACACTACCCGCCTTTTTAATTTTTGAATTTATTCCTCATTCATATTATTATTAATCAATATTACTTACCTATTTTAAAATATAAATGTAAATCCAGCAAATACAAATTGTACATATAGCAATATATTTAATTTACCACAGCACAAACATGATGGAATCTACCATTATTTTGTTCCTACTATAACTCGGTAAGAAACATTTCAATGAATGTTAAAGCAAATGTTTTGATAGAGCTGGTTCAAATAGTCAAGCTACCTCTTCCAAAAGATAAATTATTATTATAATTGTACCTTAAAAAATTATGCTTATACATAAATAATATACCTAATCATTAACTAATATTTTTGTTTAGAACTTGAAACATCAACATGTGTTCTTGATATATTTCGATTTGATAATATTGATTATTAGTAGTACTAGACATGGGAAAATAGCGTTTTCTTGCGTTAGGGAAATTGTACAAAATTTAATTTTGGCTGTACAAAATTGTAAAAAATAAAGTGCATAATACTGTATACAAGTCAAATTTTGATTGGATGGTAATTGGTCATGGGCAGTGCTGGGATAACGTTACAGCAGCACGGACATGGGAAAATCGCGTTTTCTCGTGTTGGGAGAGTTGTACAAAATTTAATTTTGGTTGTACAAAATTGTACAAAATAAAGTACATAATACTTCATAATTTTGATATTCAGTTTCAAACTTGGCAGTGCTGGGGTAACGGACCTACGTTTGACGCTCTGGCATTATATGTACCTAGTTTATATTTCACAATCACGAATTTATTTTGTGAATCGATAAAAACACAGATAAATCTCGCTGCGTTGCTTCGAACGGAAGGAGAGTCCAATACCCCGACCCCCCTCCCGAAACGAGCTCACCGCCCCTCAGTACTCTTTCACCGACCTCGCCGGGGGTGACGTGGTCCCCGTCGAGAAGCACTGAACTATATGCGTACACAGAGACGGGCAAGACACTCAGAAATCAGTATCGCGATACAATATAGATACTGGATACTTACATTTTAAGTATTAAAATACTCAATACTCGAAATAAAATATTAGACACATGTTTTTTAAAAATTGTATCCATACACGATAATTAGGTACACATATACTGATTAGTCAGTCATAACTCATAACTCATAAACTGTATGGGCAATAAGTACGTGTCTATAATACCTAATGAGTAATGACTAATGATATTGTAACGATTTACAGATTACTGACGCGTCATTTATGTCACGCTTGATGAATTTGCTCAGGTAGACAGGACACAGGAACGCGTAGAGTACGATAATATAAATCATTGGCATAGCCAATCAGTCGAGTTCAAATGGTGAAATAGAGACAACAGTCACCTCTACGTTTTCAAATAACATATTTAAATTGTTTTACTATAGGCATAATAATCTACCTTGTGGATAAAACATAATAATTTAATTGTTTCAACTCGTACTCCGCTACTCCTGTGATCTTCAATATACTACCCTTCAGAACAGGGTTACTCAGGTGAAAGTGTACTGTATAGTATTATTACTATTCAAATATTTAATAAACCTCGTATACGTTGCTATATCGTGTTTAATTTGCTTTAGTTTATGAACGCAGGTCTGAGGTCATAATAAGTTTCTATAGGACCTGTAAAATATAACTTAGAAAACTTTATTTGTACCAATTCAACAACCAGGTTAACAAGATCGGTTCGTGTAGTGGGAATAGCTAACTAACTACCTACTCCTCAACTGGATAGAATTAGGTATAAATATCGACAGCAAGTTTAAATAAACGAGGTAGGCGTGTTGCAATATGTATATTTACGGATAAGATGTCACATAATTGATTCATAATATTGATGGGGTTTTTCAGTTTATCGTAACGATGAAATTCGATTTTTCCATTTATTACCATGGCGCTTACCTCTTCTATGCCTAGATATATTTTAAAGTAGGCATCTCACAACATTGACTATAATTTACAGCGACATCGTGAATTTTAATAACGTGTTTATAAGTAACGTAAGTAAACTATAAAAAAATAATATTTTAATATTATAATAGGTGCATTCGTGTTCAATGAAAATACATGTATATAAATATTTACGTTTTGATATTTCAGTCACTTTTTATTTTAAATTTAAAACGTCAATACTATATTAGAATTATTTGCAATAGAATAACTTTTTTTTTCAAAAATATAAAATGTCAGTATAATTATTATTATTAAATTTAAATTAATTTACTGCAGTATGATTTTCATCAGTTAAATGTAATATTTAAATCGTATAATGTCCTATTGCTAAATAACGTTTTTTAACTCCTGGAGGTCAAATGTCGTCAAATAATTGACGGGGACAACATCCGTGGACTGGTTTTTTTACGGGGTCGAAACAGGCACGTAACTTAGGGTTGTGGAAGGGGCGATGGTTGTTTTGTAGTAGCTAATAATTAATTAGAAAAAATTAAAATTGAATCATGATTATGAATTTACTTTTTTACGTGCCTGGGACGAAACTGCGTGGTTTACGTTGCCTCGGGACCGCAGATCTGGATAATAAATGTATAAAATTATTATTTATTTATGTCTGCGTGTCGGGGTAAATGTCTGTAACCGTAACTCTGTTATGTTTAATCTTAAGAGTTGTTTGATCTATTACCAAATTTAAAATTAAGAATATCATCTAGCAAATGACGCAGGATATTTTTATATTTCAATTTAAAAGCGAGTTATGAGTATTTTAATATAATAAATTGTTTGTACATTTTATAAAATATACTCACGACTTGCTTTAAAACTGAAATACCTATAAGAAAAAAACCTATGTCATTGTCTAGATAATATTCTTACCTCTCGCCTATCGACTGTTTTATATTACCAACAACACATTCTAGGGCTAACCCCCCCCCCCATTTTTTTACGCTTTTTCAGTATTATTATATTGGGAGTAGGACATGTCTTCGAATGTTATGTTTTCGAATAGTAATATAATCGAAAAATAATTTGTTCGAAATTCGTATGAACGAAATAATATATCATTATAAATATATGTAATATAATATTATTGATCGATCAATATCGTTTACTTAGAGTAATAAAGATAATATAATATAATAGATGGTAGACAGTATATGATGTGGTTTGTAGATTATTACTTATTAGTAATGAGAAATTAATAATGACTATTAGATCTACAGTGATGTGGTCTAGTATTCAACAAAACGTGATTGTAGTCTGTACTGAAGTTCAGTTTGTTGCGAATTCGTTACGTTTTATTATGTAATTTGTCTTTTTATTTTAATAAAATGAGTTCTATTTTTATAAAAGTTATAAAAAGTATACACGGAGAAAAAGTATGAAGTGTAAATCATTCTTCATGTATATTAAATAAAAATTAAAAAAGAAAACGCGATGACAAAAACGTTTTTTATAAGTTTTCTACATTTTCAGGAAATCAACACTCACTCGCAGCGGACCCAATTGCAAATAAAATTAAAGAAAATATTAAACCGCAACCATTAACATCAAATGTTTGAAAACCAATTTGAATATTCCATGCAGCTATTTCAGGTATTACCAAAGCTATTTCATAGCATATTACTAAAGAATCAGCAAAACAAATTGCATAAACAAATTGTTATAAGTCAACGTCGTACTAACCTAAATCAAAAAAATGAACCCAAAACAATTCAATCAATAGATCCTCCACAGTAATTATGTACAACATTATCTGGAAAATATTTTTCAGTAAAAAAAACAGATTTTATTGTATTGTTTACAACAAAAGAAAATTGTAAAAATCTCCAGGAATCTAAATAGCTGACGGAAAATTTAAATCTTGCCTAAATATTTTTGCTAATACTGCATATATTTTTACAAAATTTTTTTTATAATATTTTTATTTGTTTTAAAATATCAGATAGCTTTTTAGTTTAAATTAATCATTTTCGTTCATACGACTTTTGAACTTGTACCCCACCAATGGCATGAATAATATTTTTAAATTACAACAACGTAATAGTACTAAAATCGTATTCTCTCATTAAATATCAAATTTTGTCCGACTTTGTACTCACACTGTCTATAAAAAAAACCGAGTTCATATATTTTCGGTTGCAGTGTGGACTGCTTATAAGAATCCTTGTTTTACATTTGTAATCCTTAGCTATAAAAATTGAACATTTTATCATACATTTTTAACTGCAAAATAATTTGAACATTTTTAATTTGACACATTTTGTTGACATTTTAACTTAAAATGCTTAGAAGAAAAAAATCTGGGCTATGTATTTTTAATAATTTCAAACTAATATTGTAACAATGTGTGAGGACTGTATTAAATTATCATGCTTTTTGACCCAACAAATAAAATTGTATTGACATATATAGGCAAAAAAAAAATGTGGACAAGTGAGTACCGCTCTGTTGTACGCAGTAGTTGTCGAGCATGTCATTATAATGTATGTATTATATCTGAGTTCAATGATAAACCATTGCATACGAAAAACGATTCTGAGCGGAGGCTTTTTGTCATTTTAGTATATATATTCAAATTAAATAGTACAAAAAAAATTAAAAAAAAAAATTTTTTTAAATATTCCATAAAAGTACAGTAAACTTTTTTGTTCGGTGTGGGTACAAAACTTCTCGGGAATCTCCTATTAAAATGATCTGTATTAGCTGTGGAAAGAAAAATTGTTACAAATTTCCAACTGGAAAATAATTAAAAAATTTATCGAGGACGTATAGTTAGCTCAAAAGAAGTCAACATTTTACAATAACATATTATGGCAAACATACCGAAATATATATTTGTTGAAAATTTCAAAGGTCTATAATTAGGGTAAGTAGTTTCTGAGTTCCACCAAAAAAAAAATAATATCGATATTTTCAAAAATTTATTTTGCGTAAAAATTGACATTTTTTTTTAAATGTTCGTTTCCGACAGCAATGATAAATGTATATTGATTTTATAATGATGTGTTTTTTTTTTGTGTTTGTCATCACGTTTTGGGCCAGTAAAAGTGCTTAGATTTTCTTCAACAGCATCTTTTGTAGTGGGTCTAGAAGGTAATTTTTTTTTACGGGGGGGGTCAAGAGTAAAAAATTTCCCAATAGTTTTCGAAAACGGCAAGAAAAACAAACAAATAATTGAGGAAAAACCGGAATTGGTGGAAAACCTGGTTTTCGACAAAATTGATTTTGGTTTTTATAATAATAATAATAATAATAATAATATTTATTAATTCTCCAACAAGACATATATATATAAGAATAAGACATAAATAACACATTTTGTTGGATCACCTCGAAAGCCATAGACTGTGCTGGAGGTGAGAGTTCATATTATTACAATATTAAATATAAATATCAAGAATATAACATAAAAGAAGGAAATATTATAGTTACTTAACAATTATTCAAAAAATAAAATAATAATATAAACATTAAACAACAGAATCAATAATTAGTGGAATAACGTCAGTAAGATAATTTATAAATATTAGGTATTAATATCTTAAAACAGGAGTTTTCTCTTTAGTTGTTTAAGATTAGCAAAGTCGTGAATACAAATTTTATATTTTAAACAAAAATTAGTAAATACAAAGTATGGTCCAGATTGACAAAAAGTTGTTCTTAATTTAGGTGTAGTTATATTATAATTTCTTTAACAAATCGTGTATTATGATTATGAGTAGGAGTAATAATTGTGCTAATAATTAATATATTTAAAAACAATTGCGAAGATATATGTACTATATGAAGAGACTTAATATTTAAGATTTTACATTCATTGTATAAAACAGTTGTTGGTTAGAGTCTTGGCTTATTGAATATATATTTTACAAGACATTTTTTGATGTCGCTCTAAAAAAAAATCGGATGTTTAAATCCGAAGTGAATTAAAATATGGCGTGAAACATTGTACTTCAAGTCATACGGCTTAATCAAATGGTTTACGGTAATTATACATTATACATGTTACAAAAATTGTGAAGGAAAATTTCATTTAAAATCGTAAGAAGCCCGAATTTCGATATCGTATTTCAATCGTCTAATATCGCATGTTATGCAAACAAGTATTTTACATTTTTTACCGTCTAATTATTTAACTAATTAATAAAAATATCGAAAATCGGGATTCCTTCGTTTCTAGTTAAAATTCTCAACTACAATTTTTATTATAGGTATTTTTGCTGTGAACCTCTTCAATAAGTCGTATTATTATTGAAGTACGAAGCCATGTTTTAATGCCATATTTTGTTCGCCAGTGCTCCCTCTTAAATTCTACGAGTGAAGTGATTGTAAAACATTTTAGTATTAGTGGTTAAAAAATATTATTTATGCTTGTAAATTGAGGGTAGTATCAACATATTTTATTTTTCAAGGCTTGGAAAGTTTTACTAATTTCTTAACTCGTAAGTTAAAGATAGACATTGAACATGGACAAATGTAAGATAAGTGTAAAGTTAAAAGTTAATTAGAAAATAAAAGTGATTTAACTTAGTTAAAAATCAGTTACTTTTTTTATGTAAAATTAATAATAACCTATATTTTTTTGAAGCTAACAAATAACGTAGTACCTAAATAAATTATTACTGTCGTTTTGCCTTCAGTTTATACACATTTCAATCATTTATCATTTAAATATGTAAGGACGTACCTAACAACTAAATACTATTTACATATTATTATAAGGAATCAACATACAAATATCCTACAACAATTTTAAAATTAAATCATAAATTATGAATTATGATTCATAAGCGAATAAGGCCATTGTTTTTAATTTAAATTCATCATTCGTTATAGTTTTTGATGTAGCCATTGGTCAAGAAACAAACGTACGTAAAGTAGGCAGTCAATATATAATATGAATATTTTATTTTAAAAATACTCCAACTTTTTCATTTTTAAAATAAATTGGTATCTTCCAATAATAAATAGAGGTATCAAGTTCAATATAACCGTAAATATATGGCATTTTCACTGAATTTTTGTATTTAACCATACAATATTCGAAATATTCCGATTTTTTCTTTTCATTCTATATTGGCATAAGACAATTTCTAGTTTTATTAGTTTTTTTTATCGTCAATAAAAATTTCTTACCAGGTCAAAAAAGACAATTAAAACGTTCTTTATTAGTTGCCGTTGGTGGAAACTAAAAAAAAAGTTAGCATGACTCCACTAAATTTTTAATTTTCACCTGGAGTTAATATTTTGAAAAAATTCATTAAAATCACGAAAATCGACAAACTATTTTGATATAGAAATTCCTAAAAAATGTTCTCTGTGTATATATAAGATTTGAAATTTTTATCCGAAATTCCCCTTAAGTTTTCCGACGTTATCATATAAAACAATTTTGATGCAAATCCAAATTTAATTTTTACGAGCGTTTGAATTTTTTTTTTTATTTATTTTTTTTTAAATTTTATTCTTCAAAAAGATAATGGCCCCCACTGAACATGTTCGTGAAGTTAGACATTGGATATTCATAAGTTTGGATAATCATTAACAAAATATTCTCATACAACGATTTTCTTATATTGTATTGTTATTCAAAAACTTTTAACCGTAGACACTTACAATGTTTCGGCTGATAAATATTACATTTTTGAAATAAATTTAATATAATATTTTTATAGCTATGAATTGATCATTTATAACAAGGATTCACATAAATAGTTCATACTGCAACAAACAAATTTTTTACAGTCATTTTAAGTTCAAATTTGGACGAAATCGCATATTAAAACATACAACAACGATTAAAGTTTTATTAAATGTTGAAAATATTATAGTAAAATAAATTACTTCGATCATAGTAGTATAATATTATCATACATTTATTTAGTAATATTATAGGCTGGCCGTCTTCGCTCAGAATCGTTTTTCGTATTCAAAGATTGTTGAATTCCAATTGCACACATCTTGACATCTGCCACATCAGTTATTACATCTATTCCTGACTACAGAGTTGTATAGATGTTGGTGGTAATGTTCGTAGACTGGAATGGATTGATGAATATGATTGATGTGCGTTATTATTATTTTACGCCTTCGATTTTATTGATATTATCTTATTATAATTTATAATTAATAACACGTTCCTTAAATAAGAAGAATTAATCAATTTACTGTGTTCGTAATCGAACACGATTTCTGTTGGTATTTTGAGAAGAACCAAGAGGACATGATTGTGTGGGTGGATCTTAGAACTAAATTGGATAATATAGTTGTTTAAAGAATGGTGTCGAGTGACCATTTACTACCTACTATAAATTATATTCACGCATTTCTCGATTTAATATTTGTTTGTTCGGCAATTTTCAATTTTCACGCTTTATAGCTTTACCGTGGTTTCCGTATGCTTATAAGTTCGAGGTTTTAGTCCATTGAGAAGTGTGAACGACAGGTCTGACTATTACTCAGTTAGCTTCAAAGCTCTAGAATTTAAACTGCAAATATACCCCAGAGCCCGAGGTCTAGGCGAGACAATAGTGAGTCATCAGACAGCCTCCCCGATTGTTATTTTATTGTATACACAAATCCGTCCATGTTTTGGCTGTTATTCATTCAACAATTTATTCTGAATCTGGATGTGACGATTTAGGATTGTTGGATTACTTGGTGTTACGTGCGGATCGTTCAGGCAGTGCGTAATGAATTAAGACGACGAATTGTATGCGGTCGAAGAACGGGATAAATATGCCAACAAAAAAATTCATACCGGATGTTTAGAATTGACGCAATTATTTTTGTACGTAAAAAGATTAATTTTAGATCGAGAAAGATGAAATTCGGTAGCAAGTATAGATTTCGATTCGAGCTGCTTGGACTCGGTGTGCTCTGTTGATTGTCGCAGTGAGATGCTGTGGCTGAGTGCGACTGGCAAAGAGTGCCAGTCTGTGCGTTGTGTATGTAGTATGTCACGGGCAATGTGGAATACCGGGCAATGTAAACCACGATTTTTTTTTTTTTACCAGCTAATATTATTTTTTATTATTATTATAAATTACAACCATTACCTATTTATAGTAGGTATTGATTTTTTTTTTTAAAACAATCATTATTAATTTTCTTCATGTATTATTATAAACTATGCATTTTTTGAAACACTGCAGTGTATAAAGTATAAACTTAATTTTGTTACTTATCGTACTGCCTATTTAAAAATCAAGTGCAGAAAAGCAGACCCACTATATTTGATTCCAAGTGCCATGCTCTTAAATTTTGTTCAAATAAATAGGTAAGTAATAATAATATAATTATAATTTATTATAAAAATAAAATGATGATTGGTAGGTACTTGTTAATTTTTTTTTTTGTCATTCCATCAAAATATTCGTAATATCATGGTACACGAATAAAATGAATAATGATTGTTTTTAAAAAAAATCAATACTATAAATAGGCGATTATTATAATTTATAATAATAATAAAAAATAATATTAGTTGATAAAAAAAAAATCGTGGTTTACATTTCCCGGGCAGGACCCGGTGTATACTAGTTGCGGTCACCCAACAAAAAGGTTACATACTAGTTGCGGTCACTCAAAATATATACCAAGTATATATGCTATATACCATGCTATTTTATGTACAAAAATGTTTCAACATTTTCCTTCCCATTTATAACAGACTTTGGACTAGGGTCTAGGGTCTAGTACTTAGGACACTCTTTTTATTTTGTAGGTATGGTTAAAAATGTTAGCACCTACTTGGTTTCATGTTTAAATTAAGTGGTTAAACTTTCATCAAATAATGACATATGATGTTGCCTAATTTTTTTTTAAATTACATACGTTTAAATAAGTTTTTAAAATTCTGCGGGTACAATTTTGAAAGAAAACGACTTCACATATCCTAGTCGATTGATTTCACCCTCTTCATGCGTATTTGTTGCGCTAGAAAATGCTCCTTCTCGGACCTCGGTCGAAATATTATTCGTACCAATCGTTTTTGAACAATTCATTTTCAAGTAACTATTCGTTTGAATTTCGTTTACGGCCTCAAGAAATACATAAATGTTTGTGTAAGAGTGGTAAAACATGCTATTGAGCTTTGAATGAAAACCTTCGCATGCATCATTGGTTGTTCGTGCAGTGGGAGAAGAGCATTCAGCCCATAATGATGGCGGGTACATTGAATCTTACCTCGTACACACTTCTAAAATATAGTCAGTAGGTTCCGAAGACTAAGAACATTAATTATTATTATTATCATTATTATATTGCTTGTATACATAATTCATTCAAAACAATTTATATACCTATATATATATATATATAAAGTAAATATTATTTTATTATAAATGTAAAATTGTCCCGGGTTCGAAAAAATATAATCTGGTAACCCTATAGGCGCAGGACCACGTTGACCGGGTAACATGTGCACGGGAAGGCGATTGTTTTGTCGCCACTTCATAATATTATAATATTATATTGTCGTCGCGTTGAACGTGAACCGTATGCATTTGTTTTCGAATATCGTCGTCGGTTTTCGCGTTATTCGCACGAAGGGGGATTTGTCAGGTCGCGGGGTGCTCTCGTGGTGCTTCATATGGCGTTTTAGAAACGATATTTCACCATCGCTCCATCGATCGCCGGTATTGTCGAGCACGTCGTGTTAGTCGTGTTTTTTATTTGCATTTCGGCGGTACGCGATATACTCGCAAAGTGTGTATGATGTCGTACACGAAGAGCACGATTGGGGGTGAAATGTCTGGCACGATATCTGCTATTAATTTTGTACGTTTATATGCGTTATACAGTACATAATATTTGGTCCACGTAGGCTGTCCGTGCAGTCAGGAACGCGTCCCGGATTGTTATATTTATACAAAATCGGTGTCGGGTAATATTTTCTCATCGTATTATTTCTTTCTGACCATCTATGGGCATGGGTTGTTACGTCTTCTAGGAACGTCAGTGGCTTGCTATGGGCGTGTTGTTTTTGTAATTACGACGTTATCTAAAAACAAACATAAACGCAGCTTTTTTTATAGTTATTAAATGTAGACGAAATTAAATATGTACACGACGAATAACGATTTGAGTCATTTTGTTATTATTCGGTTCCAAAACAGCCCGATTTTACATAAGTATAATATGTAATATTTTTCCAGCATCGCTGATAGTTCAACTTATCGTCTACCGTATCAATAATAAATAATAACAATATAAAATATCCTAGACTGATATATACCGTCTCCGCTCAGAATCGTTTTTCGTATACATTGCTATTATAATATCATTGAATTCAAATTTAATACCATCCATTACAGCTACCTTCACCTATTATGTACAGCAGAGCAACATCCACTATAACTCAATATTTTATTTTTATTTTTTAATGCTAAAAATAAAAAATTTAAATCTCATAAAAATATTTTTTGAAAAATGCAAAATATCCAATTTGTAAGTCTTTGTAGTTATTTTTGATTATAAAAACATTTGTCTAAGACAATTGGTCTATTTTTCATAATTTTTTATGCACCTGCAAAACTCGTAATTTGAAAAGTAATCTTTTTTAAAAAAAACTAGCTTTTAACAAGTACATTTTTAAAAGTGCTCATAAAATATTTTTTAATATAATATTACTTCAAATATGGACGAAATTTCATGTTAAATAACCAAGAACAACGATTTTTGTTGTAATTTGAAAATGTTAATCGTGTTCACCTGAAACTCTTGAAGAGTATTATTGTATACAAATATGATAAATATGCAAATACTATGAATTCAACCTACCAGATAGGTAGTAAAAAAGCGGGTAAGCGCATGTCGCTCATTAGGTTACACGAGGGTCACTGTAATGGGTTGTGTTAATTTTTAATTCAATGATATACAATCATTGGATACGAAAAACGAATCTGAGGGGAGACGGTTTGTCAGTCTAGGATATTTTATATTATATTTTTATTGTTATTACTTATTATTAAAACGGTAGCCTGCAGCGAGTTGAAATTTGAATTAATTACTGTCCTAAAATTATCGGTGGTACCGGAAAAATGTTGGCTGTCTTGGGATCAGTGCCCACGGCGTCACTGGGCACGCCAAATTAGATTATTTAGATGAATATTAGATATTTTGACACCTGCTAGATCTGCCATAATAACTAAAAGCCAGTTAAGCCGTAAGTCGTAATGTTCAATTTAGAAATGAAAAATTTTCGTAAATTTGGTAGATGTTGATACTCTTGTCATGTTGCCATAGTTCATGAGTACACCTCCAGGAAATTTTTCGATTTATAACTTTTTAAAGAGTGTATATTATTATACATTTCAAACGACAAAAATCGTTATTAATTGTGTGAATATATTATGCGATTTTGTTCAAATTTAAACTTAAAATGTCTTTGAAAAATAACTGTATTTATATATTTTTTAGATTTTATAGTTACGGAAAAAACTGCTTAAGTTACCTTGTTTTAAATTTTCAATCCTAAGCTATAAAAATTGAAAATTATATAAATTGTCAACTACAAAATCATTTTTCAATTTGATAAATGTTGTTAAAATTTGAACATTAAATGCTCATAAAAAACAATGATACCTTTGTATTTTTAATATTTTTCAACTGATATTGAAACAATATATCATGAGCTTTTTATTAAATGTTCCAGCTTTTTGACCTAACAAATACAATTTTATTGACATTTATATTAAAAAAAAAAAAACTGAAAAAATTAACTAACCTAATATTAATATAAATGTAAAAATTAAATTAAAAACCATTTAAAATTAATTGTATAATTGTTGGCATTTTAAATTGCATTTTTGCATTTTAAGTGCATATTTTACCACATTTTTTGTTGACATTTTTAATGCATTTTTTAAGGTTCTTCAGTGCATTAAGTTCACAGCCCTAACAATAAGGAATGTGGGGAGGGAGGGGGAAAAGCCCTCCACGGCTCTTCGAGGAAATTACAATATTAGGCGTAGCACCCCACGTTTTAGAAGTCTAGTTACGCCTGTGCAACTACCATATTATAGTATATTAGTATAATAATTAATATAAAACAGTTGAGTATTGCTGAGGATTACCTACCTGATGATAAACTGCTCGCAAGCGAGTATAACGGGCAACGATTAAAGAAATTAACTTCAACTTTATATGTTTTGACATACCGTTGTAGGACGCATTGCAAGCACCATGCAAGTTGATAGATTTTGGTACTTTTGATAACACTGACCACGACTTGTTTTCGTAAGGACAATTATACACTTCGATTGTACAATTGCTGTGAATATCTCCAAACACATAAATATTAATCCATTCGCAGCCACAGCACCTGTTATACATAATTTACACAGCCAGAGCAGCTATTTACAGCCAAAGTAAATTTCAACAATATATCTACATGCAACCCTGCATCGGACCTGCACTATGATTTAACTTGAACACATCTACCCAAAAGTCAGTTGAAAAGAGAAAATGTTTACGATTAGCAATTCGTGTATTTTGGAAGGCAACTGGAACGCCACAGTATAGGTAATCACATTTTTAATATTTTAACATCAGAATCATGAGCTTTTGGTAGAGACTTACAATTTTTTGACTTGGAATCCGGTATTATTAATACCGGTTTGGCGGCACCGTTTAAAGTGAAATTTCGTTTCGTTTCGTTCGGTGAAATCGGAAAACTACAATACTACGGAACTCCGAAACGAAATCTAATACGGAAAAAATAAACATTTTGAATCGAAATGGAAATCGGAAAATATCCGTATCCAAAATCAAAAAGAAAAAAAATGTTTACGGTTGCAAGTCCTGTTTTGAGGAAAAAATAATAAGTTCGGTCGGTAATAAGCGGAGGCGAAGACAATGGCGAAATAAAAACACTCGCATCGCGATAATATTGTGTGTATGCTTATAAATGTTATATTATCCTAATTAATTATTATTTATCAATTATCAGTAATATGTTTTTACAATGTGTATATTAAAAACATCAAACACAACGGAAACGTCGAGTGTTCGAAAATCGGTTTTTGTTTTTCTAATGCCTTTTTTTTTACTTCATCGTATAGACGTTATTAAAATTATTAACACTACACGCAACTTATATGATATATATCAATTATAATTAACTTAAGGTACTAAAGTCTACAATATAATATATATATATATATATATGTATAAGTATACACATAGATATATATATATATTATACATTACTTAATATGTATATAATAAAATGTCTTAGTATGTAATTACACATAGTTATAATATATATAGTTACACGTTGAAAAAAAAAGTAAACAAACGGTTGGTATACAAAAGTCGGTAGGTATATTATATATTATATTATAATGCGACGAGTTGGGGGAGGGGGGTGACTAGAAACATATATTACAATATTAACGCAATAATAATGATAATAATAATAATAATAATCATAGTAATACATGTAAACAAATAAACACGTGTCAGTTGAGGAGGAGTGGTGATCGAAAATCGGTTGACGATCGCCGTATATGAGTATATAATATCAAAATAGTAATATTGATGGTATAATAGGAAGGAGGTACCCGTTTATTATAAAACAGGTCGTGGTTGCTTGTATATCATGTTTTTTTTATTTTCGAATTTTTTGGTTATAAATTATCGAAAAATTATATTCACGTTAAAATAATAAATAATATATATTATATATTTGTATAGGTACATCGTACATGGAAGAAAGCGCAAATCGCGTTCTGGGGGTGAGGGAATGAAATTTTTTTGTTGGGTTTGTGGGGGAGGGGGGAGTGGTGTAAAAATCGAAAGTAAAAAACTAATTCAAATACAAAAAACACAGGTACAATCTCATATAATAATATAAATATATTTTGTACACGCGCGCGCGCGCGCGCGACACGTAGTTCGATGATGATACGTATTATAATAATATAACATTTGTTTTTGGGTCATCACTGGTAGGCATCGTATACAACGATGACGAATCGAACAATGTTTGGGTGGGAGCCGGAATCGTAGAAAGTCGAAAGTCTTACCAAAGACGACGAGATCGAAAAACGAATCTTGGGTTTCGCACGGCGATAGAGGATTTCATCGGACGACGGCGCACACGAAACGGTTAGGCTGATTCGAGATTAGGTAAGATATAAATTATTTTATTATTTAAATTCATTATTTTAATATCTCACGATATTCACTCGGTCGGCGTCATGCGAATAGGCTCTGCCAGGGAGACGATCGACGAAAACCGGAAGAGTATGGAAAAAAACCGTCCGGAAGTAGGTGTTGGACGAGTAAAGTTCGAATGACTTTTTCGGGTCGGTCGGGTTGGTCGGTGGGGGTGGGTGTTGGTGTGGGCGTGGGCGATGGGCTCGTCGCGTGACGACAATATTATTATAATACGGTGTGTGTGTGTGTGTGTAAAGGTACGGCGAAGTATATTTTAAGTACATATAATGATTACGCGATTTTGCGATCGTAGTTCAACGACAAATTAATTAATTATTATATCAAATGTATATTATTTGAACGACGAGTGGGTCGTATGTTGTAGGCGGAAAGCTACACGTCGCAAGGACAATAGAAAAGACAGTAATTAAAATGACAATGACAATAATAATAGTCATAGTACGCATGAGTATTGTATTATTAATATTACGATGCGATGATGTCGGAGGTATCTACGCAGCCCTATACATTATTTAATATGGAATGTCTGGCCATTGGGAAATACCTACCTATTACCTACCTACCTATCTACCTACCTACATAGTAATTATTAATTATCATCATCATTATTATTATTCTTTTTTTTTCTCTCGTTTTTGATTATCATAGGCTACACCGCAATAATAATATTATACAAACATAATGATATTGTGTACTCAACATTTCATATATCTAAATGCAACAAGTGACGGTGCGTCGACGATATTATTATTATTAATATAATAACAATATTCGGCGTCGTCGAACGCACACTTTTTTTGTTTTTTTTTTTGACATAACATTGTTGTAGTCGTTCACTCAGAGGTGTTGTACAACGAATACAACAACAACAATAATAATAATAGTAAGTAAGCCTATCGACAGTAGAGTTAGGTGACATAATATACACAATACGTTCGACACTATTGCGCGCGATGACATTGTACAAATATTATTATTATTATATTATATTAAACACATCATAATAATATTACTTTTTCGGTGGCTTAACAAGTAATTTGATCATTTGGGTGCGATACACAACACTAACCGTACTCCATACATTATTATCATTGCCACGATGCGATGACGTCCGCTACGTTCGACGACCGCGACGTCATAGTACTACAAAAGTACAAAACGTTTATTGGTAATACTATGACATTGTAATTATAATGGCGTCGGAACAATAACATCATAATATTAATATTGTAATAAAAATATTATTATTAGGTGTTACTGTGGTGGCGCAAACCTGACGCCGCCCCGCGGTCGAGAATTTAATATAATTATTATTATTACAGCACCAGGTCTGTCACCGGCGCCTCGCGGTTACGAATACGGACGATCGACAGACATTTTGACGCCATAAGAATATTGTGGTATTATAATGACGTCGAACGAAACGGACAAGTCAACTGTTGTTCGATTAATAGTCGAAAAAACAAAATAAAATGTATACAGACAGTCATAATAATATCAATAATATATATATAATATATATATATATATATAGGTATACCGTAATGTTATAATATATATAATCAAGTTATCGCGATAAATTAATGTCTACGAATTATTAATAATAATAATAATAATAATAATAATAATAGTTATCATAATAATAATAATAATATATAATAATAGGTAATTTAAAATTTATAAATAAAACTAATCGTAAACTTATCGAAATTATTAATTTAATTTAATTTAATTTTTTTTTGTCGTTTTTTTCTTTGTTTTAATTTTTTATATTTAATAATAATAATAATAATAATAATAATAATAATATATAAAATTGGAACATCAGGTTAATACGCACTAGGACAAGATTTCTCTCTCTCTCTATATATATATATAAACATATTTATATAATATATATTATATATATAATAATATATACCGTCTACGTTTTGCGTAATATATACGTATACATTAATAATATATAAATATAATAACAAATAAGGGATTTGNTGGGTGGGTGGGTTATTGGGTTTGTGGGTGGCTTTCAAGGGGGGTTGTATCGACGTGTGTCGTGTGACAACGTGTTACAAAATATTACATACAGTGCACACGAGATACAATAATATTATAGTACAGCTACCTATGTTATATTTGTGATGATATTTTGTTCGGTACATTGTTATCAATTTACGTCGAATATGATATCCTATTTATAAACGTGCCGGGTGAAAAAAAAAAGTGACATTATTTATAATTTATATAATAGTTTAAGTGAACTAGTTAATAATATTGTTAAATTAAATGTATAAATTATACGATTTAAAATATTTCAATGTACAATTTTTTTCAATTTTAATCATCGTAAAATAGAAACGATAGTTATATCATGATAAATATAATTACGCGTTTAATAATATGACGTAGTAAAACACTTTTTTTCATTTATTTTTTTTTTCCATCGAGAGATATGTACGAAAAGATTTCAATATAACAACACATTATTATAATATTATTTTGTATTCGACCGGACGAAAAAAAAAATTGTTTGATTTCATAATATTATTTTGTCGACTCGTGCCGTGTTATACGATTATATTATATTATATTATATTTTGTTTATATTATAATATTATTATATTATTATGTTACAGCTGTAGTATATATTGATTCACTCGATTTACAAATATAATTCAGTGTCACATTTATACAATATTTTGTTAAACGACTATATTATATAATAATATTGTGTAATCTAAACAGAAATTGAGCATACAATAAAAAAGTAGCGTTTGCCCTGAATATATATATAGTATAATGGCAATAATTTGACGTACACAATGTTTTTTTTTCTCAGTTTTGTTTGAATAAAAATAGTAAAAACTTTCGAGTGAAAATCAATTATATAATGATAAAACGATTTGCTCTTGAGGTAAATATATATTATATTGTATATATAAAAAAAAACTCGACGTTACTTGTACGAAAAAATCAGATAAAAAACAACTATACGATCGACGGGAAAGGAGTCATCAATGACAGTAGAAAAAAATTATGAAACGTTTTTGAAAAAAAAAAATAAACGAAAAGTCGAAGTATGACGATGATGAGAAGGGAACGGCGACGACGACAACGACGAGGCTCTATATTATGCGTAATATAATATATTATAATTATTTAGTCCTGCAGTGGGGTGTGGAGTATAGCAGTGACGCGACGATGTAGGTCAGTAAGTACCCACAATATGGTCTCCGGGGTATTATATTATAATATACTATATTATGTATCATAATATTATACGGTAAAACACAAACGATAAACGGTAAGCATATTTTATATAAATATCTTAATAAAATGGCAGCAAAAATGGGAGTTGAGATCGTCTAATAGTAATAATAATAATAATAATAATAATAATGTATATAGTGGGTTTAGTAAAAAAAGAAAAAAAATATTAAAAAAAATTAATCATGACTAGATTTTCAGTTCAATTATTTTATAGCGGCGCCCCGTGTATGTATACGACGACAATATTATTATTATTATGCATATTATTATATAAATGAATATACGACACGACACGTATATATGTACTACTTCGTGTGGCGTGCGATACGTCGTGATGATGAAGGTATTATATAATAATAATATTACATTAATCTACACAACAGTCGGCTTTAAACGTGCTCTTCGTCGTCTCCTCTACTGCTCCTCGTCCATCTCGTGTTCGCCGTCCCGGCTGTACATGTCGGCCAGTTTGTCGAAATGCGAACCCCAAGACACCAAGTACTCGTAGTCTTGGTGGTCGTCCTCGGTACCTGTAAAAGCGGCAAAAGTGATGTGCGATTAATAAACACCGTCGGTTACCAATATTTTTATTCTACTGTGTGCTGAGCAGCTGCAGTAGAACGAGAATCAAATTTTGTATTTGCAGTGGGGCCCCGAGCCGATTACCATTAAACCGGGTGGACAGAAAACAAAAACATAGCCCCACAACCTCCGTGTAGTATTGGAGACGTAAGAATAGGGGTGCACATACTAGTCATGGGCGTATTACGGGGGTGGCCAAGTGGGCTACAGCTCCCCCTAAACTTTTTCTTGGTTTCATTTTTAGAAAAAACCTTTTCACCCTTTCGGGAAAAGCACGAGGTCATCAATATATTACACGTCTTATATGGCAGACCATAACCACTTAGCTACACACAATTGAATTCATTTTAATTTTTAACCAATTATATATTTGTAATGTATGTCGAAACTTAGCGATCTAGGGTCCTAGGGACACAACAGTTTATTCTTTTTGAAAGGTATGAATTACAACTAATAAATTCATACTTTGCACGAGACCATTATGTGAAATCTATTTTTCAAACACTTTAAACACCCGTATTATTATTATGAAATTAATTGATGACATATTTTTTTGTTAGTACATGAAAACTTACTTTTTCATAATTACAACACAATATAATATGCATGATGAGTGTGCGCATATAAATTATAATACATAAATTCATCTATTCACGTGGATATTTTTTGTCTTTGGTTTTTGGTAGTTTAGTCGGATAAGCTTATGAACCACTCCTCAATAACTATGTATGGAAACTAGTGTATATCAATGTCCACTGTATATTTTGCCTACATATTCAGTAACCCTTCTAGTGACCACCGTCGACTTCAAAGTTAATCAAAGCAAAAATATTATAGTCTCGGTAGATGTTTAAAAAAGTTTGACCACCCCTGATATTAGTGTAGTAGTGTGACGCCGTATAATTTACCCGTGTTTAACGATGACAATGATCCGGCAGTGCTGCCGCCTCCTTCGTAAGCATAATTGCGCAAGTCGTCGAACGGCGGGGCGTTTGGATCGCCGTCCGCGCGTTTCTTGTGGTCTTCGATGAACATGCCGACGTTGGGTTCCACGCCCACGGGCATCGCTGGATCTATAATAACAGTCCGATGGTTAGGTACTCCATAATAATATAATATAAACAAAATACAACTTTGTAGTTAATACTTATTACTAGAACAATTTGAGGGTGGCGCAATTGATGAAATCACCACCGCTAGTATTTTTCTCCACACTGACTTTTGTGATTTAAATCGAAATTATTTGTACTACCTACTTACAGTGTAGTAGTAGTTTCTTATTTTTATGTCAAACACTAAATTACACAGATTACCCACCCCTTCGAGATAATCTTGTGACGGGGTAGAGAGCTAAACGAGCTTAAGACTAAAATCAGAAGGACCATGACATTTATACTTTAAACTGTAAGAGTTAATTTGGCTTGCTAACTATTGTGACTCATATACATAATATCATTAACGTTCCAAACTCTTGACTAACTCAAGTGCGTTTTTTAATCAACTCGACCATATTTGTATAGGTATATTATGTTACCTACCTATACTCGTTACAGTTAAATTAAGTGTGCATATGATACGTACATTTATATTTTTGAGGGTGCATGTTGTTCATTGACCCGCCGATGGGTATCTGCAACGGTGTGATGTCAAACGCGGTCATGTCGTCTTCGCCGCCGCCCTCGTCGTCGTAGTTGATTATGTTCTCTCTGACGTCGTCGTCCGGTCCGGGGTACTTGATGTGTGACTCGCGTCGCCGGTTGTACACAACGAACATCAACACCAGAACTGCTCAGTGGAAAACGATAAAAGTGTCAAACAAGTTGTGCTGATAAACGTGTTAATAGTGACGTAAGTATTTTGGAAAATCTTTTTTATTGTACCGACAAAAGTGTGCAATGATAACGCCTAGGTATACCTATATGATGTGAATTTGCATAATATCTGTTATTTTGGAGATAGGTATTACAGTTGGTGATATCTATGAATAATAAATTGTGCGAGTCACCATGTAACACGATGATGAATTAGGTGTTTATGTTTAAGAATTAGGGCTTTGATTTGATTTCGAAATCAATTTTAAGTATCGATAAAAATATATTAAAACAATAATAGCTGTATGATTTTTGTACAAATTAATTTAACACAGTAAAAAACAAGATTAAAAAATGCTTATGATAGCTCTATAATATTATAAATCGATTTAAGTCATACCTAAGCGATAACTAATATTTTATTTTTCAAGGATAGTTTCGCATTAAAAGAATGTATTATAAGTAGAAATAGTATAAAAATGTAAAAATTATATTTTAAATCGAAAACAGAGAAAAAGAAAAAATGTGTTGTTTAAAATCACTAATATGATTAAAAATCAGAAAACAATTAAATTGATATTGCGCAACAATGTAAAAATCAGAAAAATATAAAATTAATAAATTATTTTTCAGAAGATTTTTTGAGAATTTTTCGAAATCACCAAAACTAATTTCAATAAGCGAAATTTTAATAAAAGTTCAACAATTTTTAAACTTTGATTTCAGCCCTGCTACGAACAAAATTAAAAAAATAAAATCAACACTTCGACTATTCTTATTCAACTATCACATTTTTGGGAGCTTAAACGGATTATATTATTTTAAATATAATTTCAAAACAAAGCTTGTACGAATAGGAAAAAACTAACGATAAAATGCGATGTACATTTAATTCGACGTATAGTTAAAGACGACTGATCGCAACTGCGCACTTACTGAGGATGATGAGGAGACACACCAGTATGGCGGCCAGTGCGCCCATTCCAAGTTTCAGTTTCTGGCCTTCTTGGACCAGTTCGCAATTCTCGCCCCAAAAGCCTTCTGGGCATATACAGCGATAACGGATCCTAGGGTCTTGATTTAGGCAAACGCCACCATTCCTGCAAGGGCTGTCCAGACACTCGTTCTTGTCCACGCATCCTTTGCGGTCCGGGGTCATGATCCTCCCTTCGCCGCAACTGTATAATAATACGTAATGTAGAAAGTCGAAATCGGTTTTGTAATTTAATTATTGGGGTATTACTACAAGTTAGTGCATTATACTGCAGGTTTATCTAAAATGAATCTCATCCTATATGTTTTGAGCAACTAGGTAATCCCTTGATATGTCATTACTTTTTTGGGGATAGGTTAAAGATAAATAACGTTCTATTATCATTATTAAGGTTTGGAAGTTATAGGGGTTGCATATTGTTTTGTATGCTGTCGAGTTATAGCAGACCAAGCTAGAAATCCGAGCTATACAATGTTGAGTTTAAAAATTAAAAATTAATAAAGCATATTTTGCATATTTCGATAATTTTGGAGAAAAAGTGCATATTTTATCGATTTTCATTGATTTTCGCATATTTCTCAAACGCCAACCGGTAACTCACCATATTTTTTATTTTTTTATGTGTATAAGAGTTGTAAATAATACAATTTTTTTAAATATGTGTTTTTGAGCTATATTTCTTATTATTTTTTTATATATAAGAGTTTAAAGTAATACAATTTTTTTAAATATATGTTTTTAGAATTTTTTTCATGTATATTAATAAATAAGTAACACACTTTTAATAAATAAATACATTTTTTTTGGCATATTTCACATTTTTTCACGCATATTTTATAATATTTTCTTGCATATTTGCATGTATATTTTGCTTTTTTTGCTCTTATAACTCCCGAACCCTAATCATTATCATCAACCACTGGGGAGCTGAACAATAATATTACTCGAGTCGATTACAATACGGATATGCATGAAATAAATTTGAGTTCGACTACATACAATGTTATTCTTGTGACCAAGTGAGGCCACATAGAACAAATGTATAGGAGTATCATTAAGGACATGTTTTAATTTTATGTTTCATATAATATATATATTGCTCATAACCTAAACACTTTTAATATGTATAAGCAAGAATTTATTGAATTATTTTGAATAATCCTGCAGCAGTATAATATTGATAGGCATAGCCATAACGATATAACTGTCGGATACCATGGTGGTGTTGATGAATATTACTCACGTGCAATCGTAATAGTTCCAAAGATCGACGCATTCGAAAGGCTCCTGGCAGATTACGTTGGCGCACGGTTTGTTCGATGGGCAGTTCCTCTCGACGTTTCTGGCCATGGTAGCTTGTCCCCACTGAGTCCCGTTGGTTGCCGGTGGCAACGGAAGATATCTCCCCTCCAAACGTATGTCATCCAAACAACCTTTAATGATTTTACATATTTAGTCAACACTCGGTAACTTGAACCTTAATAACTCGAAATTCTCGATGTCTCGAGTACATAATATTCCCATTCAAATTGTTGTAACATTTAATGTTTAAATAAACTTGTTAACAGCTCGAAAATTAATTAGACTAGTTTTTAATAAATCGAATTAGGTTCCATTTACCAAGACTGTATAATATATAGGTAAACGTCATAGTAATACGAATTCAACATGAACCATCATCTTATAAGATACGTGGTTTAGTAGGAAGATTCACTTTCTTATAGTTATATCTACTCACGAAACGAATTTAAACGGTTTCTATAATGTACCTGAAATATGGAAACATACAAATAATTACTAACTAAAAACCCGATTCCCATTGATTTGCTTCATAAATAAGACAGCTCAAGTTAGATGTCACACATTTCTAACGATTTGACTCAAATTATACACAATTATAACAGTTATTACAATCATTACATGATCAGAATATTAGCCATTCTCGACGATATTGTCGCCTTTCTAACAAAATAAAAGTATTCCTCGAATAGGTCTTATGACAGCTTAACAAAGACACAGTGCTAATAAGTATTTTTTTCTCAATTTATATTGTCCCTTAAGATGTCACTTTCTCCTATCAATTTACCTTTTTGGAAGTCACCGTATACTTCAAACGTTCGAACGCCCGTGTACTCAGCCTTTCCACCGGCGTACACTCCTTCTTGCTTGTCCACCATTAACCACTGATGTCCCTCGAATCGATAAGTTTCGTTGTAATGCTTTCCTTCTCCACCGTCTAGTTCCAAAATGGCTGATGAACCGTACCTCGACACTTTGGCTGTATGCCATTTGCCGTCGTCGACGGTCACGGCGCTAAGCCATACGTCCCTTTCCTCGGTCCGCAAGCTGTTCAAGTTGTATCGGAAATGTAGTTTGCTGTCTTTAATCTGCAAACAGGATATAATATTGTCGAATACATTAGTACACTATTTCCATTTGTATTTCAAAAATAATTTTCATAAGACACATATTAATTAGTTCATATCATTTTTTTAAACTGTTTCGCAGAAGTACAAATAACAATTTTCATTGAAATTATAATTGTAAGTAAACCCACTGAACGGCTAGAAAATCGACTTTGGGTCGAGAGGATCATATTGCTATATTGCTAATGGAGTATAAAGAATGGAGAAAAAAAAACCGTATTTAATTTTGAAAATACGAATTACGACATTTCAAAGTATAAACCAGAGCATCTCTTACAAGTGGGGGACACCAGACGTGAATTATCAGACCTGCCAAAGCGAGCACCTCCTCGTCACCCCAAATCAATTTTCTCACACAAAGAAATATTTTTAATATTTCAATAAATAGTGAGTTCAACTTATATGACAACCAGCCATTAATAATGATTTCCATTCGACGAGTGGATTGTGGATTACTCAGCAATATAAGTAATATATATAATAACAATACTAATAATGATATCGCACCTCGAGAATAGCGTATTCGCGGTTATGTTGGTCACTGACTCTGAACAACTCGCCGTGCTCTTCACGCGTCCTAAAACGCAACTGGATTTTGGTCATGAACTTGTCAGCGTCGAATGATAGGGCGTACTTCACGTAGCTCTGAGGCCGGAACGTGGTTGGTATTGTGGGCGTGAGACAATCGGCGCCCGACCAGCCGGGGCTGCACTCGCACCGTGGTTCCACCATGCTGCCCACGCACGATCCGTGTTCCGAACACCTGTGGCCGACCAACTGCATGCACAGATCTTCGGTTTGTGGACATCCGGCAACGCTGTTTCTGGTGAGGCCCGGGTTGGCCAAATCGTAGAGCTACAAATCCACCGAACGACATGTATTAGTAAATCAGTAATATTTTATGCTAATTATCAGGGATGCGTATATTTCTAAAACTAGCTAAGATCTACGACGTCAATAAGATTCAATAAGACCTATTTGCGCAAGTGTTCTATAGATTTGAGCAATATTATACTTGTGTGAAATGTTAAACAGAAATTGATATCCTCGCATAATAAGGTGCCTGCTAATTATCATGTTACTGACGCATTCACGCTTGAACTTGGCGACGGTAAAATAACAATATATGTAAAATGAAATAATGAAAACCGATAACAATAACATATATTGTCATCATCATCGTCATCTACTAAAATCATCGAGCGTTACCTTGCTGTTGTGATAAACGTTTTTGATGCAGCCATCAAACCCTTTGCCGTATGGAGCGGATTGCCAGTGATAGTGGGTGGGATCGAAGTCCTGCACGTACCGGCCACCGATTTGCAATGGTGAATTGATGTTCAAGTACTCATTGAACGGTGGTATTGTGCCCTGGGCCTGGCACGAGGCATCGTCGAACTCCGGATGAGAACCGTCTTCCAGTTCTGTGATGTCCGCCGAACGGCAGTTGTCAACCACCAAACGGATGTTCTGAAAAACAAAAAGAGAGAGTCATCATCCACTCGATATTATAAAATATTATATACATTATAATATAAATTCAAATATGTAAATATGGCTAAGCGCACGAAATTCGTAGCCCGTAGGTGAGCGAGATACGTACCTCAGTGTCCCAGAATACGTCTATTTTGTGCCATTCACCGTCGTCCAAGCTCTTTTTTGTTTTAACCTTAAGTTCTAGCGTACCGGACCCGAAATCAATGAGCAAACGTGGTTGACCCCTGTCCAACTCAACTGATATGAAATCTGCAAACAAACACAATATATTTCTTATTACCTTTATCGATTAACTGATTAATTTTACAGCACTTATTTGTTACAGGTTATAAGAATCAAAAAAAATTGCACTCTTTTTTGAAGAAATTATGTTTGAATTACTTTAATAGTGTACCTACATAATAGTGATATTCTATATTGAATAATTGATCATGTTACTATAATATATATTATTCTGAATTGGTAAATTGTTCATATTTTAATATAGGTTGCTTATATCATTGACAACAGTTATCTTAAAGTTGAATGAATTAAAAATAACAATGAATCATATTTTAAATTTTAAACTGAGTATCAGTTCATACTTTTTTAGTGCATGCGTAGATGCTCGTTGAACGTTTTTAGGGGATTAAATTCACAGTTTACTCATTTTTAAACGGTATGATATTTAATGTTTAAAAAAACAACACATAACAGATGTCAATTTTATCATTGACCCACACGACACACATACCTGATACAAGTGTTTCTTCGGGTTCTGGTGGAACGATGGGACCGTTGTACAGCATGAGACCGTCTGCTTTTCTCGTGACGAACTCAAGGCTCAAATGAGAGTTGTCGCACATCTCCAAAGGCGGGTACCAAGCCCATCCACTACCCTTGAAGCTCCTGGCTGTCTGCTGGCATCTGGGTCCGTTAAAGCCGTTCGGGCATTCACACGTCGGTCCGTTCCTGGTGTCCGTGCACCGCCCGCCGTTCAGGCATGGGCTCGATCGGCACGTATCGATTTTCGTGAAGTTTCGGGCCCCACAAGTGCATTCCGCATAGGTATCTATTCGGACGCCGACCAGTGCCGTCTTGTTAGCGTTCACCATGTACGGCAGAGTGTTTATTTCGAACACGTTCGTGCAACTCCCTTCACAGTTCACATACTCGTACAGGCACTCGTCGATGCCCACCATGGTGATGTTTATTCCCACGTCCTTTTCAATCTAAACGGGGGGGAAAAAAAAAATAAAAAAAATCCATGATGACGATTTTGATGTCGCAGAATAGCGATAAGCGCAAATGTTTTTTTCTCGACTGACCCATCTATAGGTAATATTATATTATTATATGATCAGGGACTGTCAAACAGTCGATCGTCATCAACGGGTTAATTCCCGACGATTTAAAATTTTCAAACTCCAAACTCGATCCCTCTTTAAAAAAACTTAATATTCAGATGCATAGTCACTATATCTACAGTCTACACGTCAAACAGTTTTGAAGTATTATTATATTCCCCGGATCCTGATTGAAATGATAGTAATTAGTAACTACATATTGGCGCGCAAAAATACTATGGACTTTTAATTAAAACTTTTACCTAGCATATTACATTTTTTGTAAGCTTTGATAATAAAACAAGTATTGGAGATCAAACCAATCGTCATACCTCTTCGCGGTGCATCAAGACCAGACCGTTGAGTTTCACTGTTTTGTAGTAAGGCGATCCATGAGCAGAGAACCTGATGTCGGTCAACGGGGGATACTTTTGTTTCAACTGAACACTGAAAATGTCGATATTTTCCCTGGGCGTGTTCAAAATGTCCACGAGCTTATCTTTGAATTTATCGGCTTTGCTTCTAACCAAGCTCTGCGTCTAATAACGTAAGAAAAAAAAGGAAAGTGTTAGCGTCGAGAGTATTAAACGATCGTTTGGCGTTCGGTGTTTACTCTGTAGTTCCATATCCTGATGAAGTCTTCGTCGGATATGCCAGCAATACGTATGGACCCCGCGTTCATCACCGCCTCGGGTGAAATTTCTTTCACTGTAACAGTGACGTTCGCAGAGATGTCCGTTTGTGTGTGCTTGCGGTCGTACACTTTGAACCTCAAATGGTATTGTCCCTCTCTCGTACCGTGGCGCATCATGATCATTCCCGTAGTGTCGTTTAGCTTGAACCGAGGATGTTCGGTGCCGTCAGGGTAGAACTTTTTGTCTGGCAAGTCCCAGTCGTCCAAATCGTACACGTATACCCGACCGATTTCCGTGTCCGGAGCTTGGCCCTGAATTGATTTATAACAATTTAATATTATTAGAATATTATAATGATAATAATACTATATGATTACGAGGCTATTTTATTAACTAGATTCCATGTCTTATAGAACAATATATTCAATACATATTTAAAAAAAAAAGTAAAACGCTCCACGTTTACGACAATATTTGTTATATAAATTAAAAAAATTATCATTTACCATGTAATTGTAAGCAAATATTTCTTTGGATCCAGGTTGCATTTTGTTATCGTTTACATCTCGAATGATGACAGTCAGAGTACTGGTTCCCGTCATCGCTGGATTACCAGAGTCTTTGATCACGATTGGTATGAGATATTCTTTCTGTTGTTCTCGATCGAACGACCTGAGCGACGAAATGACAGCCATACCGTCACCGTTGGCTCCCTCTGAAAATTAATTTTATGATTAATTCCACATAACATTATATGTTATTATATAATTGGCTCTGCAGTCTGCAGAAATATCGTATTGCTCAATCTTAAAATAAAATATTGAAAAAATTATATTTTATTTCATGAGAAAACAAAATAAAAATCAGCCACTATTTTGTCGTTTTTAATATATTCCATCCTGGTGGTTTGATGTTATCCTAGTGAAAAGAATAAAATTGAATTGATTATAGGTACTTTGATCGTGTTCGACTTTGAACGATGCTCTGATCACATCATCTGCGTTCGGGTCCATCCTGAACGTGAATGGTGGCCCGTTGCTTTTCGAGCGGTCGTCGTCGTCGGTAGCTAAGACTTCTACGACTTTTCTGGCAGGCACGTGCTCTGGCAACACCGGACGGTAATCACGGAGAAGCTTCGGAGCGTTGTCGTTGATGTCCTGGACGATCACCGTGAGGGTGGCCGTAGCTGTTTTCGGTGGAACGCCGTCGTCGATGGCCAAGATTTTCACCTGAAACCCGAGAAAACGTAATGTCCAAGTACTGTTAGATTTAAATGTACTTTGCTGTACTGTTTTTCAATGCTAATTACAGCTTGTTTCGTTAAAAATCCGTTTTACGCGTTGTCGTTGACATTTAAATATGCTCAAACTTATTTTGATATGCTTTTGAAAATGATTAGTTTTAGCATTTTTAGAAATTTTAATCTTTTTGTCTTGGAAAATAGTAAGTAAAAAAAAAAAATTACTTCCAAATGTTAATAATATTATTTCCTTAATGCAGAGCAACATAGAATTAAAATCTAAAAATAAAGGTAATTCTTATCGAATATATAGAATAGTGAATAGTATAAATAATATAGAATTAAAATGTTTAATATAATATGCTATATAATTAAAGCAATGGAAGTAATTTAAAAATGCTGGGATTAAATCAAATAAGTTATTAAATATTATATTATAACTTAGTTGTTTTTCCTACTAAGAATTAAATGTTCACACTCACATATTACTTGATTATCTTAAACAAATGTTTCGTTTTGAAATTATTAAAAACAAACAATTTAAGTGTATTATTTGTAACTTCTTTAATTCAGCATATTTTTATAGTGCAATACTTTTTTTGCGATTTGCTTTGGTTTTTACATATAGGGCTATGTTTGTGACTATACTAAAGTGTTTATGTAACATTCATGTCCACTTATTGTTATATCTATAGAGCTATGAACGTACCTGATGTCTGGGAGTTTCCTCTCTGTCCAGTTGCCGCTGAATAGAAACTGTCCCTTCTTGACTGATGCGGAACTGACGGCGTCGGTCGGAGACGCGGTCGATAGCGTACGACACTTTGCTTTTGCCGCCTTGATCCGGGTCAGTGGCTTTAAACGTTTCCAAGCTCTTGCCAACTTCTACGTTTTCGTATACTGATACTTCAATGTTGGGCCGTTCGAACTGTGGCTTGTTGTCGTTGATTTCCCGCAGTTTGACGACAACCCACGAGTACGCGACGTGATATTTGTCGTGATCGTTGTCTTCACCCTGGAAACAATCGCACACCAAATGTGAGTTACGTTGTAGATAATATTATTAATATTTTTGTTATCTAAGAGGTCAACTGTAATCAACTACATTATAAACGCAAGACCAATTCATAGCTGATATGAACCTAAATGTTCACCACAAAAAGTCGAGGAACTGAGTGCATGACTGTGCAGCATAGGAACAATGAATTATGGGGGGAGGGGGTGGCGTCAAGCTCCCCAATAATTTCCATAACCCCCCAAACATTTCCTACAGTTTTATAGTTTATTCTATTTTTTTGTAGTAAGGATTCGGCCTCCTACCACAAATCTAAACAATATTTGCCCTTACAGTGCGCAATATCGTATTTATATTAATTTCGGTACAGCTTATACGAAAAAAAGGGAGGTTGTATATTCAAAATGTTTTAAACATAAATTTAAGAGCAATACGTATGTTATGTTGAAAAATTAAAAACGATATTATAATATACTTTATTTATATTGCACAGTCAATGCATTTTCCTAAATATTTTGGTGGTGAACATTTGATTAGGTTAACGAGCATATGGTGTGGCATTCATCTAATCATCTACTTGACCACGTTTAATACGTAAAATACCTTATCGTTGACTTGAATCCTGAAACGGAATCCGTTACTCTGCAGCTGGTCCTCATAATCCAACGGTTGAACGATTTTCAGCGATCCGGTTCCGTCGTTGTTCCGTACCATGGTGAATTTATCTGCCCCATAACCGCTGTTTTCGATTACCTAGAACGTCGAAGAAATGTTAGTAAGTACTATGATATTATTTGGTAAACTGACGGGTAGATAGGTAAAACACAAATATTATTATGACTCAGCCTCACTTTGTATTGGAACTTGTTGGTCTCGTCTTCGTCGTGCACCGTGACGGTCAATATGGGGGTTTCCGGGAAATTAAATCCATCGGTCTCGTCAACTTCGGTGAGCCACTCTTCCTTCGTGAACTGCGGCGGCATGTCGTTGATGTCCTTCACTCGAATGGACGCGGTTCCCGTACCTGTGCCAAAAGAATAATATAGTTGCGAACAGAAAATCAATACCGTCGACCAAGTTGCGTCGTTACGCTCGTGGAGCTAATTCGCCACGTTATGTGCGCATATTATCACAATAATATATGTCAAGTCGGGTACCTTTCAGACCTCCGCCGTCCATGGCGACCACTTGGATCGAATAGTCCGGAGTGCGTTCTCGGTCCAAACAGCACACGGCCGTCTTGATGACTCCCGTATCGGATTCGATTTCGAATATCGGAGTGCCAGTTTCTTCTTCGATCACGTTTTTCTCGATCGAATAGATCAGTTTAGCGTTAGTTCCTTCAGCCGGGTCGTCGTAATCCACCGCCGTCATTGTCATCACTACCATTCCTGCAAACATGATTCCGAAGACACAAAATTATTGTAACATACGCTAAATACCTATACCTTAAGAATGCTTATAATATTACGGTGGTGGAAATAGGGGTAGGTAATCCTACTGAATACAGTATATTTTAAGTATCTATTTACTATCGAAAGTAGGTTAGTATTAAATGTTGTTCATATTAAGGTAGATTTTGTAAGAAAGTAAATAAAGTTTTTACGCTTCAATTCCCACATTACTTAAAATCGAATTAAAATTACGTAATGCCTAATAATAAAATATAATGAGTGCGATGTATTGAACTTCATTTTCACGAACTCTAAGTTTGATTTTGCTCAGGTTCAGACAAATTTTTTACTCAAATTGTTTCAAACTTTTGAACCTTATTCAGATAACGATAAGGACTGATGAGGATCATACGGAAACTATGGGATTTAAAAACAGTATTTAGGAAGTATAGATAATTATATTTTAAAAACAAGTCTACGAAGTTTGATACTTTGATAGTTCGAAAACAGACATAGAAAAAATAATATTTAGTTTTGGCTGAGTACGCAAACGATTAAGTTGTAATAGCAGAGACAAATAATGAATATAGTAGTTTCAAAAAAACGACCAAGAATTTAATTGAAAATCGAAAAAGTTTGGTCTTATTAGGTAATGAAAACAAAATCAAAGTTAAGACTGTATCTAACATCCACAAAATTGTATATCAAAAAAAACCTGTTATTTGATTATAACTTGAGATTAAAGAAAAATAAAATTACGGAGCTGGTTACGGAATAAGGGCAAACAGAGAACTTATTACTCTATTAGCAGTCCAAGTAAAGTTTCACCCTCACCGAAGAACTAGAATAATATACGTACCAGCTGTTCCGTTTTCGGTTACATTTCCCCAGTAAACTCCTTGCGGGAATACCGGCGCGTTATCGTTGATGTCTTTGAGGTTCACTTGAACGTCAGCATATCCAACCAAGCCTTCACCCCCTTCGTCCTGCGCGAACACAGTAAATCTCCATTGAGGTCTGCCGTTGGGCTGATCTCTGTCCAATGGCTGTGCAAACGAGTTTCAAGCGTAAAGTTTTAATAAAATATATATTGATTAGTGTCCACCAGCGAATATCGAACCGGTCGGTTCATTACCTTGAGAACGAATATCTCGCCAGACGTACGATTGATGTCGAATTTACTGTTGGCCGGGTTGTCGGGATCGATTCCCTGTCCCGTGAGGAAATAGACGATGTTCTGCGGACGATCCTTGTCGCCGTCGGTGGCCGTTACCTATATTATAATGCACAAATTATAATTAGTTGGCCGTTAACGTTTGCGGTCGACGAGTCGTAAAACTATTATTTAATAAAGTCGTGTAAACAAATATAAAGGGTTGCAACAATGATCTACGACTAGGTATAATATTATAAACGAGTGCTGGATAAAACTGGATGCAACAGAACTATTTTTTTTTGGTAACCTTACCTGCGGGGATCCGATTGGTTATAGCGAGATCTATATACGCAAACGGGCGATAAATAAATCAGTAAATACACCCTCTCAATGTATACACCGGCAGTCTTGTAAAGTACTCAAGCAAAAGTATTGCGATATATTTTTAAGTATAGGTACTCAAATATATGTAATTCAAATTATTTTTCAAAGTACCCATCTGTATTTAAAACGAAATACTAATCATTTTATTTTTAGATTATATTATGTTATATTTTTCAATTTCAATTCATTAAGAAAAAAAAATATTGAGACTATAAAAAGTCATGTAACAATATATTTTTTGCACGTAACTTATGCCAACCGAAAATGCTAATACCTTGGCAAAATAAACAGATTAGTAGTTCATAGTTTCATCAAATTATGGAGTGTAAATAAGCTCTTTACAAATGCGGCGTAAGACACGAAAATGCTAAAAAAAATTCTGTTCTGTAAATTATTGGGTGAAAAAAATGTTTTGAAAGTTTTTTAAACCATCTGTAACTGTACTCAGACACTTGAGTTGGCGGAGGGGTCTACTAGACCACCGTAAAAAACTCGTGCATTTCAAAAAGTAGAATTTCTATATGTTTCTATGTTTAATCGATTTTCGCATAATAGATAGTTTCAATGTATTATGTTAAACAGTTTCGAAATAGGTGTGAAAATTGGAATGGATCATCCGAAGTTGTAACGTCATAATTTTTTTTCGGACTTTAATTTTTATAATAATATAGTATTATGTACATGTATTATCATATTTACACATCAGATGGTAACCCATTATAATATCTACAAACTTGAAAATAACGAACTTTCTATACATATTTTATATTGATATGGAAATCAGGTCTGAGGCCACGCGCGACTATAATATACGAACGTGAAAAAAGGCACTCGCCTGCTCAAGAGTCGGATACTTTCCAAAAAAAAGTTTGCTTATCTCTATAGGAACTTGGATACTTTTGAAAAGCATCTCTTACAAGACTGTGACCCGGTGTTATATCATTGGCGGGCGTCCGTCCGTTTGATCTGTCGGATACGTACTTGTAACAAATGGTGAGGATACGCTCCGACCAGTTCTTCTTCCATTTCGGTGGCGTACAGCGGCGAGTTGAACACGGGCGGCATGTCGTTTTTGTCTTTTACGTTAATCACCACCGTCGTTTTGCTATCTTGAAAGTTGTCGGAAGCGGCCAATATCAATTCGTACTACATTACAACCATGCAAACATGTAGAGGTAGGTACACTTATGTGTGTTTTTATTTTTAATCACGGGGCTCATGGAAAATAAGTGAAACGACGACGAAAAGGGCTGTTGACCGTCGTCGGGGGTATAGTCACAAGTGGGGGAGGGGGGGGGCTGGTGAGTTGACCTGTTATGCCGTACTCATATATATAGCATTATTGCGTTGATATTATATACTATTACTGCTGTGTAGTTTAATTAAATGCAAATTAGTTCCGAACAAATAAATAAACGCTACAACACGTGCTCATATTTTATAAAATATTATCGATTTTCACGGTTTAACCGATAATCATATTCAATTAATATTATAAACATGCCGCATCAAAATAATACTATACAGGAACTTAAAGCATGCTCATCCTCCCTTTTGCCACCAAAAATACAGTTATAAAAACAATCTGATTTTTGAAATTTTTAAATATACCTCTATCAAGGTTGGGCAAGTTAGTGAAGCGCCCTAGTATTTTGATTTACACAACAATTGCCATTCTATGATAGATTATTAGAAAATGAATGATAAAAATCGAAAAAGAGTCAACGAAACAGTATTGTCTGTTGGTTCTGCGTGATACGAAAAGAGAATTAATTTCACTGCACCATAATGATTATGAACTGTAAAAAGTTAAGTTACAACAATACAAAATTTTAACTGGAGCAGTTAATAAGTTAAAAACAATAATAATTTATCAGTTGAGTTAATAAGTTTAAAAAAATGAACTTTTTAACTTAGCTTTAACTTTCCGGTAAGTCAATGCCCATTTTTGACCTCTATACTCAAAGTTAAGGACCACATTTTCGAATTCTTGAGACGTTGTATGACTTACTATATATTACGTACCACTATAAGGCCTAGGAGTACATAATTCTGTTAATTTCAAATGAGAATCTCAATTTTCTATGGGTACCGTATATTATTTAGCGGATTTGGAACATTTTGAAGATTCAAAATCAAAATTGAAACACAAAGTTAGTTTTTAAAATTGTTGAAACTTGTTTGGATTTGGTAGATCATATTTTCGAGAAAATGATCGATACGATAGTTGAAATTTACAGTAAAAATAGAGAGTCGGGAGGGTTCTCATTAATTAATAAGCATAAGTTTGTGACTCCTCGAGTGGTCCCTCCCAAACAAATATCAATAATTTGATGACACTTGGTCCTATTTAAAAATCCCATAAATCAAAAGTCGAACTAATTATAATTGCATTAAAGGAAGAACGGGGTTGAGCGTGCTGGCCCCGTATAACACGATAATAGTTTTGTGTTATACGTTTATTCGTATTATCGTTATTATAATAGTCGAATAACTGTATTATCTGTCGGAATACCGCTCGTGCAAAGTCAAGTACCTATATACCCAATAGATAGGTACAGCGATATAGTATTTGATCGTTGTCGTCAAACGCGTTCCGGTGCGGTGAGTGGCAACTATATATATGCACTCGAGGCCCAACTAAAGTACCTATATATATATAGGTACCTAAGTATACCTATGCAACAATAATAATAATATGCACGGTGAAATAACGTCATGCTGCATGCAACGGGAAATCGACTTTACAAAAATAAAAAAAAACTACGTGTGCGTTTCTGAAACGCGCGCCGGACCTGTAAGACGCGTTTGGGCAAGTTCCGGTCGTCCTCTTCCGTGATCTGTGTCCTGTACGTGGGCCGTTCGAACACCGGTGGATTATCGTTAACGTCTTTCACGTGGATCACGACTATCGTGTGGTTTTCTTTCAAGTTGTCCGACGCGGATAGATGTAATTCGTACTGTGCACACGGTGTGATTGTCGGAAGTCAAATATTTGATCACAATATATTATATATTATAATATTATTATCATCGTAAACATTGTCAATATGATGAATGATGATATATCGCGATATTTTTTTATTCGATTCAAATGCAAACAACAGATGAGCAACAAAAAAAAAAACAAAAAACGACAGACGTCGGCGATAAAAAATAAAA
Source organism: Myzus persicae (assembly GCF_001856785.1). NCBI lineage: Eukaryota > Metazoa > Arthropoda > Insecta > Hemiptera > Aphididae > Myzus > Myzus persicae. The sequence continues at coordinate 176,361 of NW_019102632.1, read as the reverse complement.
GAAATCATAATCAGGGGGACATAAATAAATGAAATAGATGATGAAAAAAAAATGGGGGAAAAATGACAAGAGCCTGTGTGGGAGTATAATATTATTATTATCGGGGGGCAGGTGTCCATAGCCTTCCCAACCACGGGGTTATACGGTGGGTGTACAAATCTGCACCCATGTACGGAATTTTCGGGCGAAAGTCTGTCTGCCGGTGGATTAGCATTGCGCGAAGGGGGTCATAACTCGTAAAATCACGATGGATAAGAGTCATAATAATAATATTACAATGGGACCCTATAGAATAACAACACCGCGGGGTGCCAAAACGGTTTGGCGACGACTATAGGTCGGTTTTTGAAAAGAAATAGATAACAACAATAATAATATTATGAACGGCGTGTGCCTATGTATGTGCATATTTCCTATTCATATCGGATGACCTCGGCTGGCCCGTAAAGCTTATTATTTGTTATTCGTCGTGGATAAAATATGTGCCACGGTGGTAAAAATCGTCTTAACTAAAATATTTTTTTTTTATTTCAAAAGATTTGAAACGCACGACTTTTCGGTGCGATTGCGCCCTTAATATTTTATCGTATAAAATAACGGTTATGAAATAAATCCGAGTGACGTTATATTACAGTTGACTGCAGTTGGCCTACACATGTTGGTACTTTTTTTTTTATCGACATGCGTAATTATTGATATTATAGATTCATAGGCAGTGTTGTGCATTATCAAGGTGAATATTTTTTATCTTAAAAGAATTAAGTTTTCTATTATCTATCCACTTTAATGTGTTAGCCGTAATATGAGATAAATTAAGAGATGCGTTTTTTGCGACAAGATTTTTAATTTAATTTTGGTGTAAACATGCTTAGTTTTTTTTTTGTGGGGAATAGATGTGTATTTAATTTAGTTATTTTGTAGTATATTGTTCCCATATAACATACACGTATTTGATGAAATGTTATGTTACAAATGCAAGTTTTGAACTAAATAAATTATTAGTTAACATGTAACTATAAGCAAGATAAATATTTGAAGAATTGTTTTTATTTTTCAAAACACATTTTAATGAATTTATCAGTTATTTTATCTATATAATTTTTTGGTATCTTTGAACAACACTGCCAATACCTGGATAAAGCTCAAGTGAAGCTCGAGAGTGAATTTTGTTAGAACATGAAGTACTATTACCTATATATGATATTATGTCGATTTAATTTCAGGCAGCTTAACAATTATAGTTTGCGTGTAATTTTAGCGTTTATATGAATTGTTATCTTATTTATTTTTTTTCATTATTTTCATAAACCGATTAGCAGTAATTGTCATTGAAATTAACAAAAGTAATAAAATAAAAAATTGAATGGAATTATTTATAGGGACTAAATAGTAATGTGAACGGAGAATGTTTTTGGGTAATTGCAATGCTCTCGAAAAAATACGCTTATTAAATTTTTTAGGTAGATTTACAAAAATTATGGTAGGGATTTTAAATTATAATGTACCCATGACAGGCCATAGCTAATTTATTAAGTTTGGTTATTGATGAGTACCTAGGCGTACAAGCACGACGTGATGAATTATCGTGGTTATTGAGCAAGTAATATTTATAAATTAATCCTATTCATTATAATTATTATTACGAATAAAAATCTCGAGAACGTTCCTCCTACCCAAAAGACAATGCCCTCAGTTATACATCACTATAAAAGGTGTGAGGTATAACAGGAAGACCTGATAAATAAAATAATTTTGATTCTAATGAATATTATATTTAATTTTGTTTTTATATAGGCTTAGTTTATCGACTCTTGCGCTATAAGTATGATAATATAACATTTTTATTTTTAATACAAAATAGCCAATTTGTAAATCTGGGTTTTAGAAGAATTTTGATCTTAAAGGCATTAGATAACTAAGTTATGTAAATTTGAATAGATTATGACGTTTTTATATTTTTTTTAAATGTCTAAATGTTTTTAAGTACCTTGTTAGTTTGAAAATAAATAACTTCTAAAAAAAATATTTAGATTTTAACATGAACTTTTACAAAAAAGCTCTTAAAATATTTAAAATAAAGTTTTTAGGTACTTTTTGAACTTGAAATATTTTTACCGCTGCCAACTGGACAATCATTAGGTACTTAACAAAAATATTGAGATTTCAAAAAATAAGCTACATGGCTTAAGTAAATGTTTTAACAATAAGCATTTTTCCAAAATCTAGCATTACAAATTGGCCATTCAGAATTGTTCAAGAAAAATGTGTGTCACGTTTTAAAATACTTATTTTTGTTATTCAAAATAAAAATAAAAAATTCTATATTACACTTGTAGTCAATAAATGATGTACCTATAAAAACGAAATTAAAAAATATTGATTAGAACAAAAGTTATTTCATTTGTCGGGTCTTCCAGTTACACACTGTATATAAATACAATAGGGTCGAAAATATTCTGTAATAATATTATTATGTTTATATTTTGATTAGTATATTTTACAAAACGATTCCGGTGGCGGCCGATAATGCGTTTCTTGACTTACTCTTTTCCTCGTCTCGTAGTCCAACGGGCCGGCGACATAAATGGCACCGGTCATGTTTTTGACGGCAAACGCCCCGCCGAGATTACCTCCCGTTATCTCGTAACGTATTCTGGAAGCTGCAAATGACACGAAAATCAAAAGACGTTATACATCCAAACGGTATAATAAAATATTCAGTGGTGGTCAGCGATGATAGAGTCGCGAGCTGCACAATAGTATAAATTATAATGAACAGGGTTCGGATTTTAATGTTCTAAAAATCTTCAAAAACTATTTGATCTAAACACAATATTTTTTATTCTCTACTATAAATTTAAAAAAGTTGGTTATTTTATTTATATTTTCGAACTAATTCATCTAAATGATATTGCGTCTTTCGCGATTGTCCCCGTCGTTGTAAATTCGAAGTATATGATTTAATGTAGAAGTACATTTGTAAATAATACACGAAAAATGGATTTAAAATGGCTTAAAAATATAAACATTAAACTAAGTAATAAAATGCAAAATAAAAGTTGTATTTTTTAATTCATTGATACACGAAACGAATTTTGCGTAAGCATTGTTCTAGGGTTTCCGGGAAAAATGTAATCTGCATTAAAATCCAAACCTGAAAGAAGGAAAATATGTAAAAGCCGAGAGCTGCAGGGAAAAAAGGGTCTCCATTTATTATCGTAAATAAGATTATATTAAGATATCAAATGCAATAAAATGTTTATGATACTAAACAATATCAATATAATAAGGTATTACCTACAGTGAAGTCAGATTAAATTTTGTAAGGGATAATATTATTTTTGTCTTCATAATATAATACTTATTACTATACCAGTAAATATGTTATGCCTCTTACGATAAGACTCTTCAAGCCGCGGTTTGACCACCCATGGTATGCGTATATACGTATATACTTATATTACAGATTCAGAGATGTGATAACATAATATTATTATATAGTTGTAAAGGACATTTCCCGGGATCGAACGCTTTTGCAAAATATTCAAATCAATTTTCTCTCGACTGTTGACTCAACAATGCCGCTGTTACAAAGTGACCGTTTTTTAGGAAAAAAAATCTCATCGGAAATCTGGGAACGTGGGTCCAAACAAAGATGTTATGGTTTGCATATGGCTAAAGAATTGATTATTTTTTGTGAAATTCTTCGAAATAAATACAAATGTACCTATGTGATTGAAATCATATTATGTGAATTTTCACGAGCCGATTGAATTCCGTAGAAAAGTAAAAAGTAAATTCCAACAGAGGCTAACAAATATTATTCAATTCACATAGGTAGGTGTGACTATTATAATACCTTTTACTTTTATCCAATTAACATATAATGTCTTAAAATAACGAATAAGTAAGCAAATGTGTTTAGGGTTCCTATCTTTGAAACTACCACTGTTACCGGTAGTGGTATCGATCTAATCATCGGAAGTGTAATAAATAAAATTATTATACATATAATACAGCCGACATCGCGGCTTACACGGAAATTAAGTGAAATGTATCGATATAATATATAGCTACAATGTTATTGGCACTAGCTGGAAATAAAGTTTAACCCTAAGGAAAATTGTAGATTATTTCCAAATGATTCGGATATAATTTAATTTTCAACCCCCTCAAAAACAAAATTCTGCATACTGTTGTGTCATCGAGCGTATGTGTCCGTTTTTTATAAGATTGCTTTCACAGTCACTCCTATTTTCTCCGCCCAGTTATGACTCATGGATGACAATGCCCATATAACTATTATCGATCTATACATATAGGTGTATACTAACATTCATCGTGGTCCTTTGCAGTTACGGTGAGCACCGTGTGCTGAATGTCTTCGTTTTCATCAACCTCGGCCTCGTACAGCGCCTTGTCGAAGTACGGAGGGTTGTCGTTCTTGTCGGCGATTCCGATCCGAATGAACTTGGACACTGTAAATGAATGTGCATAGCGAAAACATAAATCAGAGACGCGTAAACAGTATATTATGGTGTACCGCATACCTAGGTACAAGGTTTAAAGTAAGCTCTCGTTTCGCGATTTTCGTTAGCTTGTATAGTGCATAATAATATGTAAATATAAATACCTGAGTTCGGGGCTTCGCCGTTGTTGGGCCTGGCAGACGGAGCTCCGTCCCGGGCCTCGACTTCCAGAGCGTAAGCGCCTTGCTTTTCTCTGTCAAAAACTATTTTCGTGAACACCTCTCCGGTTTCCGTGTTTATTTCGAAATAATCCTTTCCCTCGTTCCGTGGTGAATCGACCACATAATAATATACCTGCAGCCGATAAGACATAAAATATTAAAGTATTTGGTTTTCAGTTGGTTTTTTTGGGGCAGTCTAGTTAAGAATAATATGCTTTCGTTTCATATTTAGAATACATATACGAATACTAGCATTCGAATACTTAAGAATATATTTTTTCCCCCCTAATTTTTGTCAGATTCGGAGAAATTTGGGAAAATTAACATAGATCAACCACATTTAATTCAAATAGAGAAAAACTACCATTCATGATTGATCGTTTTGATGTGCCCAATTTTTGATAAAAAAAATTTGAATTGTAACAAAAATAAATTATTTTTTGAGTTAAAAAAAAGTATTTTTTAATGAATGAAAACAAAAACAAAAAAAATTATTCAGAACACTTATTCGATTAAAAAAAAGGTATTTAGATAATTAAGATTTTAGGCACATAATGATCCTATGTATATAAATTATAATAATATACAACGTGTTTCTTTTATCTTGGAAATATCTTAGGTAAAACCAGATATTTTCCGATTATTTTGCTCTTACGAAACCATATTTTGAGTATTTAATCGAACTCACGTATTTGAATACTCATTATGTTCCATATATAGTGTAATATTATTATTGGGTAATAAGCGGTTTGCAGAAGCGCAATAGATGGTGTAAAAAAGGGAGCAACTCAAATTATTCGCTAGTCGTATCTAATAATACCTACCAGATGAATATATATGTTTAAACATGGTTTTAGCGATAGGTTAGGTAAGTTATTAACATACTATGATACTGTCACAAAGAGTCTTTAGAAAACGTATTTAAAATATCATTCAAATAGAAAAATATATTTTGTTAAATTTAAAATTATAAAGCATAACAATATAATATAATGTTATGTTTATTTTTTTAACAAGTCGAAACACTTCAGTCATATTGAGAGTATTTTGAAATGGTCTTGTGTATTCCGTATCTATAGAATATCGCGATAATAATTCTATTGAATTACATTTTGTCGTTCAATTGAAATTTTAAATCTAAATACGAGAATTAATTTTCAAAAAATGCAATCTAAATACTTTATAATACATTCGTATTTAAAATACAAATTGAATGCTTTGTAATAAATGTTTTAAAATACTATTTCATACAAAATAAAAAGAAAACTATTCAACTTATTTTATTCGAATGCATTGTACAATAATGTTAAATGATAAAATTGGGTTTTTTTTATTATTTATATTATTATTATAAGAACGATTATAAGAATTGTATTAGGAAAAAAAATTTTCCGACATCTATATGCATAAGAGATACATAAGTAGTTGCACCCATTTCCGAAAGAACCGCTTTGATTTTGATTTTGCATTTTACATTTTTTAAACAGAATTTGAACCACCATGAAAAAGATTTTCACACAAATTTTTATTAGGGTATTTTTTTTTTTTGTCGTTCTTGGTCTATGACATTTTTAAGTCCCGAGAAGCCGCTTTTTCGTGACAACAACGTCGTCGTCGACTACTCGTGTGAATAAATAGGATTAAGACGAACCCGGTTATTCGGGAACGTGCCATCCTTGTCGATCGCGTTAACTTGAGTGACTTTGGTTCCAATCGGCTCGCCTTCCAGGACGGTCTCCTGTTCCCGTTCGGTGAACAACGGTATTTCGTCGTTCACGTCTTCCAGCATGATGTAAACCGTCGCTTCGGAAGCAAGTTGTTGAGCTCCGTTGTTCTGCAAAGATCAAAACGAAATTAAATATAAAAAATTCAAATAATTACATTATGATGTATTTATATTGGCGCTATAGGTATAGGTACTTGAAACAGTCGGCGCGCAACCAAATAGTTGATTGAGAGACACAATTGTTGAACAATTTGGTTTATTTGAATACATATAATTTTAGAATCTGTATTTGAAAAAGAACCATTTTCATAATATTGTTTGAACACAGAGGTGCACTTTGGAGGGGTGGGAAGTTAAATACCAGTATATCTAAATTGCTGTTAATTCATCACATGCGGGCATAGCTACACGGATGTCTAAAGAAATGTATGATTCTTCAAAGAACATTTTGAATATATTCTTGAGAGAGAGCGTAATGATTATAACCTATAAGATGTGTGTGTCATAGTATTTTCCAAATACACATAATTTGGATCGATACAATTGTGCAGGCTGGGAGAAGATCTGACGTTCTTAATCCCACCTATTGTGTACTAGGAATTTTAGAGCAATAAAACTATGGGAATACGTTGTGTCACCTGAGTCGTACGCGAAACTAACGATGTACATTTAGTGAAAACAAACACCGAAAATATATATGTAGGTGTAACATTAGAGGGGAGGAGAGGACTTGTAAGACACTTAGGAAATCTAAGCCCCCACTCCCTCCTCTTATTTGAGTCAATGAGATCCAATAACAAAGTACACTATGGATTTTGGTTCTTCTCTTCTCGCATGGATACGATAATATGTGGAGGACCAATCTATGATTACGAAAAAGGAATGTGGAGAAGAAAATTGAGCAGGGAATACCAGGATGAAGTAGAAGTGCGTCATCAGTTATCAGCTTCATAAACGGACAAATGATTCAGTGGTTGCGATATGTTATTAGGAGAAGAAAGGACGATATAAGAAACTCTAGAGTGGAAACCAGTGGAGAAAGACCCCAAAGCTACTCAGGAATAGATAGTTGGATGTTGTGGAAGAAGACTTAAGCAAAATGGGAGTGTACGAAAATGGAAAGAATTAGAGAGTACCCATTAAATGCCAGTGGAAGATACCACTAGGTAGATGGTCGTACTAACCTCCACACGAATAGTCAGATTGTATTCCTTGATAGTTTCGTAGTCCAGTGGATGGTTGACCTTTATGTCGGCCCAAGTAAAACCATTGTCCTGCCTCTGTTGCAGATAGAACGTGTGGAACTTGTTCGTCTGCGCCGTGGATCCCGGCATCAGCCGATAGAACACGGTCGGATTTCCTTCGATTCCCGAGCTGAAAACACCGAAATCACAAATCAGTAAGTGCGCGGGCACGGTCGAACGGCGGGACGCGCGGTCCGCGGTGGGGTTTCGATATTAGAAGTCGGCTCTCGTGTTCGTTGTGGGGCGAAACGACGACCCTATGTAATATTTGCCACACGGCGTGACGAAAGTAACGATGACGATGACGATTGTCGTAAATACAAGAGGGCACTGTCATCATATCTTAACAGACAAACTCAATCGTACACAAATCAGTCGATCGCAAAAATCACGATGATGATAATGATAGTATGATACGCTACCAGAAATCGTTTTGCGATGATTGCATAATACAATGTGATGAATATATTATATTTCGGGTGCGTATAATATTATGGTAATATTTACCTGTATACAAATACGAATTTTAGAACATACGACGTGATCAAAATGTATGGTACGAGGGTAATTGGCGATTGATAGCGCAGTAACACGTAGCAAAATGATGTGATGATAATATGAGACGACCATAATATAATACTTAGGCAGGTATGTTACACTTTCGTAGAACTCGGTTTCAACGGTTTTTTTTTTTTTTTTGAAAAAAGTTCGAAAATAATACATAATATTATTAAGATGATTGTTAGGTGTTTTCAGATGATTTGGCATAATACCTAGGTACACAGAGACACAGGGTCTTGTACACTCGTTAGTGCACTCGTGGTCATTTAACGCGTGACATGAGATCATGTCGAATTGACCGAGATTGTATCGACTGAACTCTCACTGGTCCGTTCAAAATAAAACGTGTATATTGCCTATGGATACCTAAATTCGAATGTGCACAAAAATAAAAATCGTCACATACGAACGAGCCACATACCTATTATGATACGTATAATAATATTTATAAAAGACTCGTGTATCGATAAGTCTATAATATTATATTATATCAAGTGATATTCTGTAAAAAAAAATATATACACATAAATATATAATATTACATGTAGATATATATATATTATGCCATGCACTCGTAGAAAAAAAGTTGTTTGAGCGTACAAAAACAAAAAATAAATTGGTTGAAAAATTAACATTAAAAAACGAATGGGACATTAGCAAAATACAAAAGACAAAAATAAACAAAAAAAAACCGAACTTTTCTGCGTATGTATTATGCAATAAAGCAATAAATTTAGTATGATACTTAAAAATGACAAAACAAAACACAATATTATTTATGTACCTATACCTATATAATAATAATATATTATGCATAGGTAATAATATTATAGCGATATGAAAAAAATAAAAAATAAAACCAACCAGACATGCCAAAAAACAATGTGACTGGTCAAAATCGATTAGGTACACAAAATACAAAAATACAAAAATACAAAAATAATAAAATAATAAAAATGAAAAATACTCCTACGCAGTATTGTCTAAAAAAAAATATGAAGAAAAAATCAAAATCATATCAAAGAATAACATTCATTGTTTCCGCGGTAATTTTTTCTGGAATACTTAAAATGACAATCATTCCGATTGTAGGTACGTTATTATTTTAATTTACTTCGTTATCATATTTTGTTCGATGTTCGATCGTCATCGTCTGATGTCGGGTTTCGAATTCGTTTCGGAAAACGGGCGTCTATCGACCAAGTTATACCTGAGTATAAGTAATTATTAAGATGCGTGTTCCGTTAATATATAATTATATCATGTGATATTTCCAACACCATCTCCCATAATTCCAACTAAATGTGCGTAGGTAGGTATAATTATAATATTATAATGAATGCATAATATTGTTATAATATTATTTGCTCGTCAGATAACAAGACAATATAATATCGGATCTATAATATACAGAGTGTCTTACCGAGCGTGTTCACCCCCTTTTTACCATTTAACAATATGAAGCGTTTATTCAAATTCTGATTTTTGAAATTTTCAAGTATAGGTTTCATCTGCTTGAAGGCCATAATATTTCGAAACATATTTTCTGACTTTCTTGGCTATATGAAATTTTGTTTTTCGCTATGAGATCCTCCATTTTTTACAGCGCAAATAATTGTTAAGTAGATAATTTTTTTTTGTATGTTGATGAATTTAAGTAAACATATGGACTAGTAGTTTCTGAGTTATTAAAATGTTTAGATTATATAATAGCATTAAAGTCCTTATAAATAGTTTTAAAATAACATAAAATAAATTTGATATTCAATCATCCATAGCACTTGCTTACTATACTCAGATATTATGAAATATTATGAAATGTTGATGTATTAGTATAAATTCATGAAATTCTTGTCATATCGTTAATGTCTAACCACATCAGGACGCTCCTTAAATAGTATGATAAAACCCGAGTAGGTAGCTAAAAATAAATGGTAAGTATATTATTAGTAAGAACTCATACCTAAAAATTCCAAAAATCAGAATTTGAGTAACAGCATAAGTAGTAAAGTTAACAAGCACTCTGGGGTAAACTTGCTCGGTAAATTTTCCCGAATATTATAGTATAATATAATATGTGCCTAACAATTATTAACTTTGGACGTGTTGAAGAGGAAAAATTGTGTGGTACGCATTTACTCCGCTGGCTTCATAATATTTAATAATTATTTCTTTATAGGTTAGTACCTATCTCTGCGAGTGCAGTGTGTGTGTGTGTATGTGAAGATTAATAACGTTTTTTTAACGGATATTTACGAATGTAAAAGCGTATACGTAATCGAAAAGTCTAAAAGTCGAACGATCCGAGAGAAACCTATAACAGATAGATAACATTTTAATATAAGATTTCTGAAAATATATAATACTTGGATCTATTCGGTCGTTCGCGTTCGATTTATATAGTTGGTACCTACCTATAATACATCGTTATCGATATCGGACAGACTTCGGAAGAATCAATGAATGGTAAAAAAATAAAATAAAAAAAATTATATAACAATATATTATGCAAAAACAAATATAACTAAAATCTATCTCCGTTTCGACGAGATCCGCACATACACAACGTGCATTGTTTAGTGCGGACGTGCAAAATATTATTATGTCTTGACCTGCATGCGTTGTTTTGACGTTTAGAGACGCACCCGGAAATCGATATACGATCGGTCAGATTGCGCGGGGATCTCGAAATGACAAAACAATAATATTTAACTACCCGTAGAGTCAAACGCAGGCACAGGTGTACAATGTAAGTATCTATATAATATAATAATAATATTATGCGTATCGAGGTGTACAGAGGGTGTTGAGTAAGACTTAAACGACACGTCATTATCAGACTGAAATCTATTGTATTAGGACAAAGATAGGACGGTGTTGCATCAAAATTGTTATTGATTTTCTCATCACCTTTTATGAATTATTAAGAAAATAAAACATTTAACGTTGTAGACGCCTGGTCATGTTCAAATCGAAAAAGTGCAGAAGTTTTCTCAGGTTGTACATTATGATGTCATACTATATATGATGGAATTGCAATATTACAAAACGAGTGCTGTAAAATATTGGGGTGGGCTTAGACAAAGTCAGGGGCCATTACGTTAAGTTGTCTCACCCTAAAAATAAACCCTAGATTTAAACCCTAGATTGGCCAACTCCAATATGTGTCACACCAGACAAAATGAGCTAGAGTGAGTTTGATATGAATAAAATTACAGTCTGGATATCGTTCATGTGGGGGTGCTGGAGCTGAGCCCCCCCCCCAAAAAAGAAATTCAATCAAATCTATAACTTAAGAAGCGGGCAACATACGTGAGAGAATCCTGAGGCACGGCGACCAATATTGTTTTTATAATATCAGCTGTTGCCAATAAAAATGTATTAAAACTCATGACCCGTTCATGTATAATATATTTATATGATTTGGTAGTGGATTGAGAAATGGAAAATAAATAATAATAAACGTAGCAACCGATCTTGGTCAAAATCGGTATACCTATATATCATGAAAACACCATTATATAATATATTATGCTACGATGTGATACAAATTCGACACTCGTCCGACCTCTGTACACCTCGTACCTATATAATATTATATAAATAATACATTATATTGTCTCTAACGACGGGTTAAAAGTAATAATATTGTAGAAAAAAAAAACCGTAAAACCGATACGATTTATATTGCAGCAAGATATAACAATGTTCTATTATATTGCCATATAAAATTACGATTATTATTGATTCTGAGCGAAGAGAGGGCGGTTTTCGAAAGACTCACGTCTGTAGTGGCTTTTTTTTGGGCTTGGACGAGGAGAGGAACAGATCTAATATCAATACGTTGACGAATCGTAGATGATTTTTTTAGATAGGTGATTTTCAAAATTAACTCAAGCTAAAAGTTAAGCCGAGTGAACCCAAGGTAATTTGAAAATCAGAAGTTAATCGTAAACAAAATCATACATTTAACTCGTTAAATTTTAGGTCACTAACAATATGGATGAAAATATAGAAGTTAATCAGTTTAATAAGAGTGAACCCCTAGGGGTGCTCTTTCAATCAGTACCTACATGGATCACACAAAGAGTATTTTGTGATATTATATAATATTGTGTTATCAAGAAACAAGAAAGAAATTACTATACTATTGTTACTGTTATATTATAAATATTTATATATTAAAGATTATGTTTGTTTTCATTCAAAACTGTGTAGGTACCCATACAGTAATCCCGCGCAGTATAATTAATGATAAAAGTATTAGAAACAAAAATGTTGAAAACTTAATTACAAAGTTGTATTTAGTCGAGTTCTTAAGTTAATTAGGAAATTAACTAACAGCCCGGTTAACGTATTTGTTTGTGTTCATCAATATTTGTTGTTTAATGACGATAATACTATTATGAGAGCGATCTAAGTCGCTGGAAAATCGTCAAGGGTCCTGCAATTGGGCGTTTCGGGTATTTCGCTCAGAACCGTTGGTCTTATGTCGGTTTAAATTAAATCGATCGTTTAGGTTTTTTTCTTTTTTCTTTAGTGCCGTGCATAATATATTTTTGAACACAATAATAATATTATACGCTATTACTGCAATCCAACGTACAATGCGCACAGTAACACACATAATAATATCGTTGTTATGTTATAATATTAACATCGTTCAAATAACTAATATATTATATTATTGTTATTATTATTATGATTTGAGTTTATTTTGTTGTGTGGAAATATTATTATTGTTGGACCGACCTGGCTTTAATAGATACCACTTTTGCCCCGACCGGCTTGTTTTCTTTTATGTAGATGGGCCCGTACACGACGTGGTCCCAGACCGGTGGGTTGTTGGCTCGGTCCACCACGTCGATCTGGACCTCGACACTCCGAGACAAAGGAGGGTATCCCTTATCTTGGGCAGTGGCTTCCAGCTTGTACGTCTCGCGCTATATATATACACACGCCGCAACGGTATAATCACACACGCACATCATTGGTGGGGAACAACACAAAATACAATGATAATACGTCATCGTGATGATGTACATCTTGTACACACATAAATATATATATTTATATATACATATATGAATTGGAGACATTGTTTTTGTCATATATTATGTACTAAAGTCATCGTATTGCTTGCGCTTATACGACAAACCTTTGGCGATCGAACTGTATTGGGTGTAATAATATTAACTATGAATGGCAGACGGTTCTCCGAAAAATGATAAGAGCAGTGGTTACACAACGGTTAAATATTATGGTTTGTAATAGGTAATTAGGTTATTACCGAAGAATGATATAGTTATAGTACGGCCTGACGTACAAACCGATCTTAAATTATTATCTGTAATATTTAAATTGGATTGTAAATAGTTTTTTTTCACGTTGGGGTGAACTTTCTTATCATTTTTCTGAAAACTACCATACGCAGGTGTGTGTCTATTAAATAATATAATCACGCACACCTGTTGCACGTATAGACTCTCCGTGATGACAAAAATTTAAGTAAAATAAATACAATATAGTTCGATCGAGAGTCAAAGTCACATTTACTCTCGAATATAGTATTTAATATTTATATACATATGTATGTATATATATATATATATTGATGTGTGTATTGATATTATTTTATATATGCCAGTTTTGCTATCGTCATTTATAGTCACACCATATATATTATATATAATACATATATTATATCGTAATAATTTATTGTAATAACAGAATAACCATAGAACGGATGAAAATTAATACTTTTGCATCGTCGACAAGGGAGAGACCTACTTTCCGTTACCCATAATAACATTATAACACACTTAGGTACTATATATTATCGTATACACATGATGTACATACTCATATCGACGTCATTGCGCGTAGGACGGTATTAACCTGACGCAAACGTTAAAATATCATAACAATAAATTGTCAATAACTAGACGTCGCGACGTCATACACGCGAGTAGTACCGTCGGACGTCTACGGCATGACGGGTAAAGCTCTCGCGGCGTAAACGGGGAGGGCGGTTGAGGCCAGGAATACAAACCTGGCTTTGACTGAGATCACAATGGTACCGATTGTGACATTCTCTTTGATGTGTGTAGGACCGTACACGCTCCGCTCCCACAGAGGAGGTTTATTGTTCCGATCAACGACGTCTAATTCAATATCGACCTCAGCGTACGACGGTGGATCACCACAATCCGAAGCTCTCACGCGTAGACGATACTTTTCTTGCTACATACACAATACCAAGGCCCCCGAAGTTAAGTTATAACGTATGAAAACAAAAACAAAAATAAATAAATGAGTAAATAAAAACACAAACAAAATATAAATAATGACATTGAAAAAAAAAAATAAAAACATACAAATAATCTGCCACAAAAGAAAAATCGAAGCAAAAACAATAGTACACATACATATTATTATAATATTATAAAGATATATATATATATATAATATGTGTACAATATGATACAGACATAATATTATAATGATAATAATATATAATATGTTAAGACGTCGAGTCGGTGGTCGGTGGTCGGTAGTCGGTCGGTAGGAAGTTTTATCTATTTGCGTTCTGATCCATAATTCACCCAAAAATTACATTTTAATTTTCTCCCAAACATTTCCAATATGTTTTTATGATTCCTGTTTCACCCAGACTGGTTTAGATCAATTTAAAATTAAGTTGTGCCAACGGTTGTTATTTCAGTGAATTAGTATGTAGTACATTTTCTATGATGGGTTTTTTTTTATGTGTAAGTATTATAGAATACATTTTAAACTAAATTAAAACATTTTAATGTATGTGCGGATTTTTAAAAAAAAAACTTTTTTACACATTTGAAATTTGTAAGTACTATTTTTAAATACTAAAAAAATGTTTACAGTATTTAAGTGAACTGAATTTAAACTAAAAAAAAAACTCGGGGAACAAAGAGTATCGCCTCCAAGTTGTGTTACCTGGATTTTGGATAACTCTAAACAATTTATGTAGGTACCTACAACTTACCCCAAACACCAAAATGAAAATAAATTATTTTACTTTATCATACCTAAATCCTTAATCACACATATCAGCAAATTTATTTCAACTGGGAGAAACGTGAATCGTGTACAGCGAAACCTCTAAATACCGAACTGCACGAAAATGCTGAAGATGCCGAAATCCTGTCCGGTACCGGATTGTTCAGATTGTAGAAAGCTTGTAGTTGTTTCCCGATAAATGGTCCACTAGTAGGAGATGTCCGTTAGGAGACGTTTCACAGCTTGTACGACATTTGGGCGAAACGGGTGACGCCCTCACACGCTTATGTAGTATTCAAGGCGGAAAGCGGCTCAACCGTTGTATGCGTGGCCTTATAGCTTTTGCCAAGCGATTTGTCATGATGATAATATAAGTAGGTATAAAGGAAAAGAGGTGTTTTGAATTTTGATTAGACCTGACAACGACGACGACGACGACATCTTTCCCGTTTTTATTTTGGCCCTGCGCAGTTTTTAGTCGAAAAAAAGTTGGCAGTCCGTCGTCGTCGCCACAGTACCTACTATTATTATTACTATGCTATACCGCTACGCACTATATATTATTCCGCCGCCACCACCCCATCTGCCCGCCCTTGCGTTCTGGTCTGCAGCGAGTTTATTTCGCGTCCTTATTTCCCGCTCGAGGCTGAGGATTTCGAGGGAACCGTCACTATTTATAACACAATATAACACCACCGGCTGTATAGCCCAAGGCGGCTTACAAACGAATCAACCAAAGTGGTTTTGAAGGCGCCGTTCCGGAAAACCGCGAGCGGGGACGTTATCGCCTCCGTGTGCGTTTTTAGAAACGAAAAACATCACGTCGATATACGCACGATCGAGAGGGAAAAAAGTGTTTTGTGAACGACATTTCGGGCGGTGCTGCGCTGCGTTTTATATATTTTTTATGCCCACCCGTCTTGTTGTTATTGTTATGGCAGCGATTGAGGCGACGTCGGGTGGTCGAAAAGAGTAGTTACCTGCTAGTTACAGACAAAGTTTTTAGTTTTTATCGTCGTTTTAATCGAAATGTCGAGTGCTAGCGATCATGACGCCGCAGTATTGTAGGCGCGATTCAACAATAACGAAAAGTGTTGTGACATTTTTGAACTTATTCATAGGTTACCTGCAATAGGCATAGCCGGTATAGATACTTTGGAGTTACAACAGTTATAATGAAACTACCTATATATATATATATGTCGATCAATCGTATGATTTGTAAGTAATTCCTAGTTCTCCCACCTGTACCTATAAGTCTATAATATTATTTCAGTCTCGCGGAGAATAATGAAACGATAATATTATGAGAATTTTGACATAACTAGGGTTAAAGTTCTGGGGGGGGGGGGAACTACAGCCCACACGAAAAAACAATCAATTTGAAATAACCCATAGTTGGCTTATATCTAAATCAATCAGGGATACTTTGGGGAGGGCTGGTCAGCGCCTTTCATTACAAGTGTCGTAGTATTATAGTAGCTGTTTGGTATCATCGTCATTGTGTAAATGTTACATAATATCATTATCGTACGATGGTTTTAATCGGTCTGAAGTCGTTGTTCGGTAAATAGGTAGATATATCATTATAAATAATATATAATAATATTATGACGTACATGCTAGATTTCAATTTTTACATAATGATAATATATCCTAGAAATCATAAAAAAAAATAATGAAAATCAGTAAATTAAGACGGATTTCCATAAAGCACTGAACACAATAAAATATAATAATTGACGATTATATTATTATTATGTATTATTCAGTTATTATCATCACGATGAGCGATACTCGTAGTATAATTTCGTATCTGTAAACATGCTTTGGCTTTGTTATTATTTATATGACTCGTGTACACATAATATATGCGAACAACCGCTGCAGTCAACACATGCTGTAAACTCAGGTAAATCGCAGACAAGCATTCGCGGACTATTTAATGCAACTCAAACAAAACAACAACTATGTAATACCAATTTTCTAGGTATAGCTAAGTAGGTACCTATCTATTTACTGAACTATTCCATTATTATCGTTCACGCTATATATCTACGTAACAATATATTATAACCCATTCTGCGAGGTCACGCACTTCGCCCCTGGCTCGATTCGTTGTGGAAATAATTTCGACGAACAGAATGTTCGAATAAGTGTAAGTAGCGATTTTCGAGGAAAAGAAAACTAAGTCATTTCTACCACCGAAATAATCTCTCAGAAGGGGAACGTCGATTTAATATAAGACCTATTCGCTAATGGCGTGCGCTCGTAAAATCGTTGTCTTGAATTACTTGAAACGACAAAAATAATTAAACATAAATAATAGTATGACATGGTCGCTGTAAAACGACATCGCCCTGATATTTAATGCCCACAAATCCTTTTCGACATTCCTGCAGCACCACCGACGACGGCACGACGGTTTCGAGTAGGTACTAGAAATACGACGTATAATAATTATAATATAATTATTAATTACACAATTTTCAGACGTCACCTACGATCAGCTGTGAACGTTTTTAATGGAATAGCTCTGCAATTTATAGTTGAATCGGAAATGTTGTTGAAATGTAATTACTATCTAGTGATAACGAACTCTTTTTAGCACAGTAATATTATATTGGTATAGATGGATTACCAGGTGATCCGTTCAAGTGTGTGCCTACACTCGACAATATGAAAAATGAAAATATTCGTTTTAAGTAACTTGATGAAGTAATTTCAAAAAAAGATTTCTGAAAATAATTTCAATCTATAAAAATTTAAATTTTGGACTAGTAGTTCATTAGTCATTACTTAAGTATACGTACCTATTTAAGATTTAAATTAGCGGACAGTAGTACGGAACGTCCTCAAATTATATAAATAAATTATTCACAAAAAAGTTGAAACTTTTCAAAATAACGAATGTAGATGACACTCAAACGGATATATCCTGTATGTATAAATAACCACGGCTATATCAAAAAATGCTGATACCTGACTCAGGCGAGGGGTCTGTCGCCGTCAAAAGCTGTATTAAAGCAGTGATAAATTACTATATTATAATTTACGTAAAGTTGACGAGATTTGCAAAGAGAAAAAACTAACGGTGTTCGTTCTCACGCGTTTGCTGGGACGAATTTTATAACCTTTTTATATTTATTACGGTCAATGTCTTAGCGAAATGTCTAGAAAAATGTAGAAAGACACCAAAATTCGACGAAAATCTCAGGTACTTATGTACACGTGTCATTACGGCGTTGTTGACTGTTGTATGATTATACGAGATAATGTAGAAGAGGTAAATATTGCTCATTAAACCATGTTGACGCAGATCGGCTGTTAATTAACATTATTATACTTATTCCGGATCGTGCGATTTTAGAGCAACAATCGTTATTTTAATTTAAAAAAAAGACGAAACATTCTTTTTTGAGCCATCTCATAAAATCGATTTTCTGTTAGTCACGTTAAATATATTTAGTGATAAGTATAAAAGCTATCTTTCCCTGCAGTTTTTTTCGATATCATCAAAATCCAAGGCTGGGCAAGTTAATGATGATTTTTAATTGAGTTAAATTGAATTGATGGAAAACATTTTAAAAAGTTCAAAATAGTTATCCTAATTTTTTTTAAACTCAGTTAAGTTAAAAGTTATATGAAAACTTACAATTAACTTAATACGTTTTTTTTCCTGTTTAACCAACAGCAGAGGAGGTTCTGTTTGAACAATACTACTCCTAAATTCTAATTAACTTATTTAGTTAAGTTCAATAATTTTTATTTTATTTTTAATACATGGATAGCCAGTAATATGATTTAAAATACTAAAAAGTAAATGTTTACGCAATATGCGTCATCGATAGTAATTAAATCATATTTATTATTAAATTATTTATAAATGAATGTAACTCGTTGTTTATTAAGTTTACATTAGTACAAATCAGTTAAGTTAATGGAAATTGAATATTTACAAATTAAATTAATAACAACTTGACTTTACCTTTTTAACTCGTTTATGACCAGGCTTTAGAACGGGATGAAATTATTTGTGAACGGAGCTCGGTTAATGTGGGATGAGTTAGAGTAAGGAAAAGAAACAGAAAACTGTTTAAAAATGTTCGAGTTTGTCAAAAGATGGAGCCAAGAAATCAATATATGGGAACGCCATAAGTGGGAGTCACACAGTCGTTTTATTTCTCCACATCTGCTGGAGAGAGTATGTGAACAACTGTGATCGAGTCCGTTATTTAGATATTTAATTGCATTAATATTTAAAAAATAAATCATCATGAAAAGAATATTATGTATTAGAATGTTGTGATTTTTTTATTTGTTTAATAGGTTCTAAAAGCTGTTATAACCGATCTTCGTCAACGAGTGTCTACGTATAGAGGTACCATAAATTGTCGGCAGGACTAAATTTCTACTGTCACATACCTGTGAGATCATATTTATACTTAAATTATATTATTATAATAATATGTCCAGGGCATTTTTCGTTTTTTCTCATTCATCGTGGTTTTGTATAAAATTACAACATTTCCGACCATGTTTTAATAAATAGATACTACTTCTACATAATATTGACAAACGCCACAATCTTGTAGCATACTTGGCGTTTATCAGGAAGATCTACGTATTAAACTACATAAGGAAGAAAATCATAAAATTCACTATTTTTACCCTGGCCGTCATAGGACAGGTTTTAATTAAAAAAAAAAAATTAAAAATTAAAAAATCAAATAAAAAAGGGGGTTGTTAAAAATGAAAAAGCGCAATAACAAAACGATAGTAAAAACATTGTTTGTTGCCTAAATCACACAGACCGTGTACGGTGGCCCCAACACAGTTTTTCAAAAAAAAATGTCACAATTTAAAAAAAATATGTGTTTGCGTTCAGAGGGAAGTCTCAAAAATATCATATAGACTTTTAAAAATCACCTCTGGAGCATTCCTGAAAAATTCTCCAATAAAAACTTTCACAACAATAACAATAATATTATATCATTATTATTGCAAACAAAAAATGCCAAAAGTATTATTTTTTTTCCTGTTCGCCTATAGTCTTTAAAGAAAACAAAAATTAAAAAACAAAACACTGGTACACGTACAGGTGTACCTATATGCTTATATATATATTATATATATATAATATATAAAAATAAATGTTGGATTTTTTAGAGTCAAGAGAAAAATAAATAATTAGGTAATGCAATTTTATGCAAATAAACAAAAATAAAATGAAAATAATGGTGTGCTTATAAATTCAAATACCGTGGTGGCCTATTCATATTAAACAAGGGTTGGTGCGATTAATGTTAGAAAATAATAAATCAGACTTGTGCGATTTCAAATATTATCAAAGAAACACAAAAGAAAAGTGATGTAAAGTAAAACAAAAAAGCTTGAATTATATTTACACATTAAACATAATATTCAACTGCACATATTTAACAAATTTTCACGTAATAATAGTCGACAAGATCTATAGATTTATAGTTTGGCGAAAACTACATTTTTAAAGTTATCATTAAGAGAAAAAAATTGAAATTTATTGTTCGTATTGGTTATTGAGTATTAATGTGTTTACGGAGTCGACGTAATAAATAAAAGGATTTACTTCATAGTGAATTCAGATAGATAAATTCAATTTTTATTTTGGCCTTGTAATAAATGAAAAACATTTTTTACCTACTGAAAATGTCGATAGATGTATAATATACGCTTTATATAATAGTATTAAATATTAACGCGGGTAGGTACGCGTATTGTTTAAGATTTGTAAAATTTAGTAAAATAAAATAAATCAGAAAACAATCAAGGTGTAAAATAATTTAATAAAAAGATACATAAAAAATAATGTAAAATAAAATAAATCAGAAAAACCGTTAAGTTAGAGAATGAAGTAAAAGATATCTACGATTATAAGATATCTAAACATTGTTTCTCATGATCCGAGTACGTGAGTTTCAAAAATACAACGGTTTCTCATATTTTTTAATATGTGTATCAAATTTTGATTGCAGTTGAATATTTTGTCGTCATCTATCGAATTGTTTTTTAATTTACGAATAAATATTATTCAAGTGTTAGATTGAAATACATCTAATGTTAGAATTTATAGTATACAGGGCGTGTCGCGAGAGTTTATCAACTCTGATTCAAAAATCGACTAACCTTCGCGACACGCCCTGCAGAGCCCTTGATTCAGCCGCCGACCGCGAGACAATCGAACGATTACTAAATAATCATATCACGTTTAAACCAATTGATTAGAAGGTAGGTATACCTATACCGGTAATGTTTACTCGAAAGCGTTCTAATAAAACGACAAAAAAAAAAAAAATAGTTACGCAATTCTCTGCGAGTTATTGAAATAATACGCAGGAGCGATAATAGTTTCGATTGTTTCGCTTCCGGCTGCTGTAAAACATTGTATATAGTTGCAGTTCAAAACCAATCAATGATTTCGACTGACAATTATTTATTATTATAATATATGGTGGTATCATATCATGATATTAGTGATTAGTAGTATAGTAATTAATATTGTTGAGAGATTTCAGCGAGACCGTTGAAAACACTTACGTCGAGCGGTTTCTTTAAAACGATCCAACCGGATTCCGGTTGGATCTCGAAGTAGTCCAGATCGTCGCCCGGGTACGGGGCGGTCAGCGAATAGACGATCGCTCCGTTATTGTCGGCGTCCTCGTCGGAAGCAGACACTCTCAGGATGTTCGTACCGATGCTGGCGTCTTGTTTCACGTTCTCCACGTATTTCTATACAAACAGAGGGTTGTGGACGAATCCACCGAGTTTTAGTAAATTCCGCACCACACGTGACGATGACGAGTCCAGCGATCGAATTGTGATGGGGGGGGGGGGGGGGGTCGCAGGAGGACGGACCTCCCTACTATATATTTTTTTGAATTTTTGGATTTTACACAGACCAGGGGTACCGCACAAACTAACGCTTGAAATAATTTTATTGAAATGTGAATTTAAATACTGTTGTCAATGATATATAGGTGCTCAACGAATTTTTGTAGTATTTAAAATCTTGGAACGCAAAAGCGCAAAACGGGTCTGTGTTTTATCATTTTTCACTTGGAACGCAGTTTCACTATTTAATAACTAACTCTACTTAATTTTTCCCAATTCGAGCACTGAGACGATAACATAGTAAGTAACTCGTTCAGTTCCAGGCCATATTGACCCTTACGATTTCAGCAAAACCGAGGGATGACCGAAAATCATATTAAACTAATGTAATTTGTGATGTAACAACTTGAATGTTTTTAATTGTTTTGAAAAAGAAAAGATAACATAAAAGTATGTCTTTAACCAGCAACCTTATAATAATATGTACCACGTCCCACAATGTAATCTAAGGTTTGACAAATTTGATAACCAGAATTTGGTTATTTTCATACTATTTATTGTCGCGAGTGGCTACAATGATTTTTAATTGGATTTTGGTAAACAGTGACCTGCGAGGGCCAAGATGAACTGAACGAGTTATAACATCGAGTAAAATATTATTTTATTACTTGACGGTCGAACAGTGGTGGATTGTCGTTGACGTCGGTTATCTCGACAGTGAAAGAGCAAACGCCTTCCAAAGACGGATCTCCCTGGTCGGTAGCTTTAATCGTGACCGACACGAATTTGCCGTCATCACCTTCTCGATCGAACACCTGCAATCGATTTCACAAATTATAAGCTGCGGGTTAGGTTGTAATTTGAGACACTTTTATGTAATAGGTATAATAAACAGGCCAATAGGATATCAACAATTAATAAAATGTCAAATGGTACTTGCATGACACGACATCCGAAGCACAAGCTTCGCCTTGCGCTGGATGCACTTTAAAAGCTTACCTGCATATTATGGTTTTTATGATAAATAATCCCGTTTGTACATTAACTATTGATTTCGGGTTTCCCAAATTATTTGTTTTTTCTTTTAATTTGTATCAAACAATCATAGCAATGTAATATAACGATTATGCTTAGTGTGTTATACGGTAGACTAAGAGTGAGCTGCAGGTATCTTTAAAATTCATAAAATGACAATTCCGTAAACAACAATTATTGCAATTATTTTGCACAGAAAGCATATTTTGGGGAATATTTAAGTTATTGCATAATACTTCTTATATTTGATCAAATACAATACGGGCCCAATTACGCACATTATGTTATTTGGAGATACCTATAACTGCAGTTATTAAAATAACACTTTCATTATCGTTCATGAAAAATATACAATAACTGTATTTACTATATACGAAAAAGCCAAGGGAACTGATGGTCAGTTACGACAGTTTCATCATTCTAAAAACAACGGGGCGATTGGACATATAATTATTATAATTGCTAAAAGGAACACGGGACGGTTATAACAAGCGTAGACGGGAACTGAAATCTTTATACCGGGATGGCAGGGGGAGGCATCCCCATTAGTAAGTTTTAACTTTTAATTGAAACATTAGACTACACACCCTGTTCCTGCTGAATGTGATAAGCGCACTTGACGTGTAACGTAAGGAAAGCAAATTAAAAAAAAAAATGTCTACGTCTAGCTAGTGTTTGTGTGTATGCGTCCCAGTGAACCGTCCCACGCTCAAAATGAAACCTGACAATTAATGGATGACTTAGGGTGAAGAGAGAACTGGAAATTTTAAGCTCTGCTGAAATTGTTCGTGACAAATCCAAGGATTTCAGTACTTACATTGAATGTTAGTTTCTCAATTTGAAAACGAAAATGTATAGTGACCGATAAAATGTAATAGGTACCGAAATCGGAGCACTGCAGCAGAGTAATATCGTTGATTAAGGATAATAATATAGTGAACGAGATAGAATTACAGTAAGAACGCGTGTAAGACATGAAATGTAATTAAGGAATACAAAGCTCTAAGCCAAGTCTTCAAGCCCCTAGACAATGACAGTATTGAGATAATCTCATAATACACGAGGGCTGACCAAATGGCTGCTGGCGGACGAGGAATTAATTTTTTCTATGTTGAAGCTTTCACTAATATTCATCATTTTATTTTTTATTTTTATTCTTTGTCTTTTTTTCTTTCTTTGGATAAACATACCATACCTAGTAAATTGTGTAAGTGTGCATTAAATTTTGAATTCCTTAAGACCTAAACACAGTGGCTCTCCAAAAACTAATAACTGGTGATCCCTGTCGTAACACAATATATTGAATCGATTTCGGGTATAATCGTTTAGTCACACACCGTTTCATCAGTTCTGGGAAGTTTTCCCATAAACTCACCCGAACAAATAAAACAGCATTATACAATATAATGCACCTATCACATAACAATCGATAACGCCATAATGGGACCAATGTCATAAATTTACTTTTACTTTCCACGCCGATAAATTGTATTCAAATCGAAAACGGTGTCGGTGTCAAAAATGTCGTATTCGTTCGAAACGAAAGCGAATTAGAGAAAAAATTTGACGGTTAAAATTGTAACGCTATATACACTAGATAATATAATAATATATATGTATATTATATTATATATAGGTAACTACAGCGGTATCGTTTTATTACCGCGATTTTACACTATAGGTATCGGAAAGTGTGGAAAACGTAGCCAGAAAGGCATAATAAATAATCATTGTATAGTGGTCGTACCTTGTTGGTGGACACTTCGCCGGTTTCTTCGTCGACGGTGAACTTTGTGCCTTTTTGATTCGGCTGCTGGACGATCGAGTATTTCACTTGACCGTTGACGCCTTTGTCCTCGTCAGTCGCGTGCACCTGCGGGTCAATTATTTTCACATCATAATAGTATTATTAAAATATTAATTAACATTCTGTGCCGAACGGTCGCGGTCGAGCGATCATATTATAATACCGATAATCCATAATATATAGACCTATATACAATGTAATGAACAGAGCTTTCCACTCCGCCCAACCATAGAGGCTAGGTGACCGAGTATAAAATACGAGAGACAACGATCACAGAGTAAAGTTATAGGTTGTAAAAATCATGGATAAGTATACTTTTTTTTTAAATTTCCGCTACCAATATTTCGCTAATTAATAATGGGTATTGCAACAAAATTATTTCATTTTGCTGCAGATGGCACATATTATATTGAGTTCTACTACTTTGTCCCTTTTTTCTTTCACTGTCCATCATTCTCACTCTCTTGAAAATATTCTTCTCTCTCTAAATCGCTATCCATGAGTTATTGTAGGTCTATGATGATAACTTCATAATATTTTTATGATACATATTATCAGTGAAACTACTACCACATAACAAACTTTCAAAAAAAATTTGTTCAACCAATTTCTCAATAACACGAATTGTTATTTGTTGCCCAAGAAACTTCGTAATTTGGAGGTTTGACTGTACTTGATCGATCAAAGTGTACCCAGCGATCGACTTGTGGTATAGTGGTATATTAAAATTATGATTAGAGTTTGGATTTTCATCTTATTCTTTTTAATGTTTGACATGATGTTTTCCATAATATAATGTGTCTTATGTGTACAATATATCAAAACAATGAATTTTTTTTTGGTTCAGTTTTTGAATTTTTCGATGTTTTTGATTTTAAATGCATTTTTAAACCTTTTTAGGTACTTAATTTTTTTTTAAACTATTTTTAGTAATATTAAGAAAAAAATTAAAAAATATAATTTATAAATACACATATTGTACTAAAACAACATAAGATAATCTAATTTTTAATTAAAACGATCCACAAATTTATCTTGATTTCTGAAGAAATCGTGGTTCAATTTCAGTGACTTTTTCGGACATTTTTAAGAGCTTTAAGGTTATAAATTCATTTTTTTGAAAAGACATTTTTGATATTTTTAAGGGCATCTAAACCCAAGTCCTAATTATGATACATTTGGCATTGTTGTAGCAGGTGATCTAAGATTACATGCAATTTACTAGGTACTATAATATATATGAGACAGTGATTGATTCACCACAAGACTCGAAACGTACAACTGATTATTAATATTATTAAAATGTATTTTTTATTAGTAATTATTCTGCAATGTTACGAAAACTATAGGCAGTTATCTACAACAGTTATCTACAAAATAAATAAATCAAATTGTCAGATAAAAATTCATTTAAAATATGAATTGACATTAGTGTAACTTCATTACACTTATTCTTATATTCATAGATGGGTACTGTAACATTGTTGTTTAAATTTTACGTAGGTACCTACGTTGATCAAGATCAACATTAAAATAAATTATCGGCATTTGACCTAAAGTCCGTTTGTATCATATTTATATAATATAATAACTTTAATAATAGTTGATACTGGATAATAAGAGAAAAGCAAACTTTATCGACTTCTCGTCTCCACTACTTTACTGAAATAGACATCTTCATCTTCATGTAAGTATAACAGTAAGTATACAATTTTTATACAATTTCATATAGATCACTGCCGATTACACTTAACGTCAGACGCACCTCAGGATTTATGTTCCGGGGGGCTTCTAATTTTTCCTACATTCCCTTACACACAAATACACAATTACCACAAATTCTACTTTCATCATGACCTGCACAGAGGTCGTCATTTAAATTTTTTTATGTAAACTGAGGCTTGGGTAAATTGTACATAGGTATTTGTAAATTGCGGATCGAGTTTATTTTGAATATATATTAACAATATGTAAATTGAGGCCTAAATATTTTTATTCACACGTCCATAGAGATATTTTTCAAACTGAGAACTGGCTGCAATGTACAATAGTGTTAATTTTCATATGGTTTGAAACATTGGTTTTGATGTTGTTTATAATTAAAAAAAATGTCTTTTTAAAAATTACTACATGAACTGTAATAAAATTGTACAAATCGAGTCTTAATTTACGTAGTAAATCGACTGTGAACTTTTTTGGGAGATGAAATTTACGTACTTTTATATCGACAGTTGGCTGTAATAATAATAATTTATATTGTCGTTATCGATCTGAGGTTACGGCCTAAGACCACCCGACCTAATCACCAATATATGAATCCAAAAATAACTTTCAACGATATAATAGATCAGCGGTTGTTACAATGTCCTCATCGAGTAAAATATATATTATGATGATGCAATGTAAAAATAGTTTCTTTTGGGAAGAGCTTCAGCCCCTACCCTTCCCCTCTTCCGGGTGCGAACTTCTGAATTTCAAAAGGTAGATCACAGTTGCTGCACCCCGAATTATATCCATTTTTTTTATTTTAATAATATTATAACACGACTTGTCGCGTCCTCCGTACCTTGAGCACTGGACTGCCGTTCGGCGCGCCCTCTTCGACTTTTGGGTTGTACTTGGCGCATTCCCTGAACACCGGTTTGTTGTCGTTCACGTCCGTGATGAACACGACCACTACCGCGGTACTGGTGTGTATGGTCGTCGCGCCGTTCACGCAACACGCACCGTCGTCCACGGCGGTCACGTTCAGCTCGTACTTGTCCCTTTCCAGCGATATCGATTTCGAGTGCAGCCGGATCACCCCGGTGATCTCTTCGATGACGAACTGACCGGACGACGTACCACTGCCCACAAATCCAAACCTGAAAGCACGTCCGAAGTATATGGTTATTGTACGAAACAAAACGGGTTATCTGCGAAAGTTTATTTTGTTTTAATCAAATTAAATTTAGCCTCTGTGACTATATGGATATTGGCTTTTATATAGCCAGTACATTTAATTGTATTCGCCTGTGGCTATATTATTGGATTGATTCGGAATTATTAAGGAGGATAATAATAATATAACGATTGAACGATTATTGTATTATTGAAATATTATATAGTTCGATATTAGGTGCCCGATATACTTGCATAGTGAGACGTATGTGTTCTCCAATCTCCACATTATTTACTTGAGCCCCCTCCCTTCATCAGCACTAGCATTTTAATCTCTAACATCGAAATACAATATGTTTATTAGAATCGAGATGGGGATTTTTGGCACTTGGTTTTCGATTTCAAAAATAGCTAAATATTTTATTACAATAATTGTTGAACATTTCAAAGCAGGTTGGTATAAGAATTTTTGTTGGGATTTTTCATATTGAACGTACATTTTAAATAACTAAAAAACACGAGTATGGATTGTTCCGTACTTACAGTTTCCAACAAAAAAACTTGATATCTCAAACGATCGATCGTTAAAAATTAATCGAAAAAACTGTTATAATACGAGAGATACGAATCAGTATAAAAATATCAGAACCAATGTCATGTAAATTAAAAAAATTTAGTTGATTGGAAACATGCATCATATGAACGTTTTTAATTGGTAGGAGACATTCAAATTAAAAAAAAAATTGTCATGCTGCTGCCTATAAAATAGATTGAATATTCAACACGGTTATATACACGGCCTTGTCGTCCTACGAATTATGTACATATATTTTATTTGAAACTTAGGCTTACATAGATATTATAAGATTTTCAAAAATATCGGTATAATACCTATATGATTCGACTTTTTAAATATGCACATAAATTATGATTCATCAAAAACTTGAAAAGAAAAATCATTTTTTCGAATATAGATAAATTAAAAAATTCTTATTGACTGTAATGATATGATGTTATCTTAATAATTGAGATAGTTTCATAAATGATTTGACTGAAAAATATTAAGTTCACGTAAAATGCGTACTTTACAGTCACTTAACAATATGTATGAGTAGGTATACGTCTTTAACAATAATAGTTAATGAGGTAGCTTGATAATATTATTGTTTTAAAATTAAATAGAGATATTTCACAGAAATTCCATAAAACATTTCATTTATGTGAAAAAAAATGTTTATTATAACATCTAAAAGTATATCTATAATGGTCATACATTTACAGAGAGAGAACATTTTTAAAAGTTAGTTTATTGTATCGAATACTCATAAATAATTAATGAATAATAGCCAATAGGGACCTCATCGATAAATATTAATAAATTAACAGATACTAATATAAATAATATTATAATACCATTCATACCTAATTTATAACTATATTGTAACACAATAATTCGTTATTCTTAGTTGATAATAATATAATAATATGTAAGTCGTTCATTATCGAACTTTTCTGTGTGCAATCAATAATCATTTCTAATCATAATAATATTATACAACCGAATAAGTTTTTTTTTTTTAAATATGTATTATTTTTTCATGATTTCTTCGAAATATGTTTTCACGAAGCTTGACATTTTTAATTCTGAATTATTTCAAATGCAGAACCCCCCGTGGACCTATAAACTATAGTATTTGTGTAGTATCACGCGTACCTGACGTTGTCTCCGTCCTTGTCCGAAGCCACCACCGTGGTCACCAGCGTATTGGGACCGGCGTTTTCGTCAACGTTCGGAGTGTATACTTGCTGCGAAAACTTTGGCTCCTCGTCGTTTTTGTTCTTCGTGTAAATCCTTATGGTGGCCGTGCCCGTTTTCGAAGGTTCCCCTGTAATGCACACACACAAGCGGTCGTACAGTAAATAAGTTTTGGGCGTCATCGTCGTTTGTTTCATAATAAAATTATTATTAAAATAAATTATCGTCACGTCTTCCCTACTGGGGTATAATATTATATGTAATGCGGGTGACAGTCGTCAGACGTCCGCTTCCGAAATAATAATAATATGTATAGTTAGATGTTATCTAACTAAACAACTGGTGTGTCCGTTGATTACCTAATTACGCTCGCACCGGGTACAATATTATATAGAATTATTATACCGGTACAGTGGTTTATCATAGGCTTGGCGTCGTCAACAGTCGTGGTCGTCAGTCGTCCGTCAGTTTAGCTGGACTGACGTGTTTTTTACTTCAAATACTCACTACTCCCGAGTAGAGTTGATGGTATCGAAATCGGTTACCGGTATTGCGGTATCGGGGTCAAGTGATGTGGTATCGAAAAAACAGTCAACCACAGTCTTGGAGTGGTATTCCGAACAACGAATATCGAAAGTACACGATCACAATAGTTTTATTATCGAGTTGTAACAGTATTATAACGAAATTGGATATTGAAACGTAAAGTTGAAATTTTTGCTCTCAAACAATTTAAGTAATTTTGCAGCGTAATTAAAAAATATTATTAAGCGTAGAAACTTTGAAACATTCTACACAGCGGAATTTTCAAAATATTCGGACTAATTATGTTAGAGGTAATATACCTTTATTATTTTATATAGTATTTAATTATTATTAATTTATCTCGGGCATTAAATCCTATCCTACACGGCACGTCGGCGATATTAGTTGTAAAATACCTTAGTGAAGTTTCGGAAAAAAATGTATTTCCACGCACTGAATTAAAAGAAAAATATATACGCCCGTCTTGTGATAATGCGAAATAAACTCGAACTATATCCTCGGAAATAGACTCCGATTTCGTATGCAATTATTTTTGATTTAATTCGAATTCAATACATGCAGCTGCTGCAGTGACCTACTCAACGGTGAAGTATATCACATTCTAAATCTATAATGTGCCTACGCTGTATAGTGTATACACACAGCCGAGCGACTTCTACGGTCTTAGGTTTATTGCTGTTGTTATTGTTTGATATTATTATAATTTGTTTTCTCGGTTTAGACTTATATAATATATAGGCGCACATAAATAATTCTTAAATCGACTGAACCGCAGTTGTAAAGCGCGATTGCCATATTATACGGTTTCATTGGCAGGAGGGATGATAACTATATGTATTACGTGTACCGGATGCAATAATCATAATGATGGATGTCATACGCGCCTGAATGATAAATAATATTATAATCGTTACAATAAAGTGTAAGTACATAATATTATTATTATGAGGGTCGTTGGCGGACGGTGGTAGCGGTATTTCTAGCTCTGTCAAACCACAGAAATATAGTTTAGACACCATCTGTTCCGTCAGAGATATATCATATATATCTATATGTACAGTTTTGTACGCGGACTTGTGAAAACCACGTAGGTACTCGACGATTTGTCTAAATTACAGAGTGCAGTAGTTTCCGATTCCCAAATATTAGCCTCGGACCCCAATACAGCTGAGACGTCATCTCATCGGGAAAATCCCTTTTTGCGTGTACACTATAATAATACGGTTGTGCGGAAAGTGCAGGCCCCCTCACAGGGTTGAGCTAGTCATAATTAATGGGTTTTTTTTTTCGGGAAAAGTATGATATGGAAGCGAAAAAACGACCTCATACCTTTGTCCTTGGCGGTCAAGACGAATTCGTAATAGGCGTTATTGTTGTCGGCGTCCAATTGCTTGTTGTTGTTGACGATGCCCGAAGCGTCGACGGCGAAATGATCGTCGCTCACGTGGTACTCGATCTCTGCGTTCTCGCCGGAGTCCGCGTCCATGGCTTTCACTTTCAGTATGGACGTCCCGAGTGGGATGTCTTCGTCCACGTTGTGCGCCTGGTAATCGGGCAGCTCGAACTTGGGCGCGTTGTCGTTGACGTCCGTCACGCGAATGGTGAGCTGAGAATAACAATAATAATTCACTGAGAGTGTCGGGTGATGGGGTGTTTGGGGCACGCAAATAATATAAGAACGGATAGGTCGAGATAGGCCATCGACGAGATAAGATGTCGCGGCCCGGAACGGGGATGAGAGCCGTGCGAATTGTAAGTTCCCGCAAGAGACCCAACTGGTAAAAATAATACATGCGGCAGAAGTGGTATAATGTGTAAGTCTCCGAACGGAATAAGAAAAATATATTATTACCTATAAATGTAATGAAGCGTGGTAATTTTTAATACACGAATTTAGTTAGTGACATTGTCGAAAGAAATAAAAAGTAAATGTTTGATGTGCAATGTGCATCATCCATAATAATTGTATTATATTTATTATTTAATTATATTTTATAGATTTACAAAACTTGGATTTTAGTAAGTCATTCGTTATTTATTAAGTTTATATCGATAAAAATCAGTTGAGCTGACTGAAAAGTTAAAATTAAATTTAGGACTTTTCTAAAATAATATAAAAATAAAATAACAAGAACATTTCATACATTTTATAATTCAATAATTATTGAAACGAAAAATGTACTATATAATATACCAACCTACATTTTTGTATAATAATATAAGACATTAGTTATATTCTAACTGATCAAATAATATTCTTACCACATTTTTAATTATTATATTTTTGAATTATAAAATGTTTGAATATGAAATTTATGAAATCTACATATTACGATATTTTATATAATAATATATTTTTCTGCAGTGTAGGAACTTATATAACTTATTTTTATATTCGTGTTGGGATTTCCACATTTCATTTTTAAGAATTAACTTATGTTATATTGTACCTGCTACTTTTGTGTAAAAACTTACGATTTCAAAAGACAGATAGCTTCTATATAGTGCTCAAACTCCAGCAATATCCACATGCCCATTATCGCGTTATATATTTTGGTGGCCCTATCTATTTTTATATTACGAGGAAGATAGGATACGTAGTTATGTAAAATAGTAAACATTAGCTTTAAAAAAACTTATTAATATTGTGGATAAATGAAAAAAAATAATAATATTCTATTAGGTTTATTGCTTATACAATATTGATACACCATTATCCGTTCATCTGAACTTTTAATACTTATGACACTACGATAAACAACTTGACTTGAAAAATATTACGCTTTCGAATATGAAATTAAAAATGTATGCAATCGTTCAAAAGGGTAGAAAACTTTTCAAAAATGATAACGATCATAAAAAAAATGAATTAAAAAAATATGATTTTTTTCTAATAATGTTGTTTTTTAACGACTCCACATTATTATATAGGTACACCGTTTAAAAACGTTTGTTTTTTCTAGAACATATTTGCGAGTATCTTACATGGACCATCTTAAATGGATTACCCAGTGTTACACTAGCTATTATCAATTTCGATATTTAAGCTCAATAATTACATTTGTTAGAAAGCTTTAACCTACGATATTATTATAACCGAGAGTGACGTACCTCAACGGACGTTGAAAATCCACCGGAATCCTCGGTAGCTGTGACGATCAGCGAGTACACGTGTGGTTGTCTCAAATCCTCGAAATCCAATTCCTTGGCCAGTTTCACGATGCCCGATGTCGGCCCGATATTGAAAGTCCCGGCGCCTTGGCCCTGCGCTTTAAGCGTGTAACGTATCTCTCGGTCGGCAAACGATTTAGCTTTCACTGATATGATGCTGCAACAGAATATAAGAGAACGATGAGAAAATTTAAAAAAAAAACAACGGGAAATTGTGCTCGCTGCTATGTATTATTATTTTCTTCGCGTAAACCTTCCGATGGTTGTACGAGAACTACTGCTATACAGCTGCAGCGGTGCCTGCGTCCATACTTACTCGGAGTCTTTTCTCTGGTTCTCCGGTATTTCCGCTTCGTACGACTGCATGTAAAACTGCGGAGCTCTCTTGCCGCCGACGATCGACAGACGTTCTTCGGGCGTCGACTGAAAACGGCGCTCGTCCATCCTACCGTTCTGGTCTTCGGCTTTCACGTACAAAACGTATTCCATGTCCAACTGAAACGGGTCGGTACCCCTGGTCCGGACGACGCCTGACCGCTCGTCCACCTCGAACCTCCCACCGGCTGTTGACGGAAAATCATGTTATATCGAAAGTCGTTTGAAAACCTTGGCAAGTGGGCAATCTAATTCTAAATGGCTCTCTAGCTTCCCCTATACGTCTCATGTCACTGACCCCCCCTCCATTCCCACAACTATAACTATTACATATAACGATAACACTATATAACTATAGTCATATTTTTGTAAGTATCTGTTTTGTAATCGAAAATTAGTAATTCGGTGTGAATTTGTAAGTTTAGCCGTTTTGATTAGCATAAAAGTTTATATCACTGACAACTCTTTGAAAACATGGCCTTTTTGTCATTTCAAAATTTTTGGCTGTATCAAAATGTTGTGCGCGATTCATAAGACAACACCTGCCTTAATTTCCAAAAATAATGAAGTTAGACTTGCTTTATATAGTTTTTCGAACTTTGTAAGTTCGAAAATGTTGTGCACGAATTCAAATTATTTTATTTTTTTACTGTCCATCACTATTCTTTCCTTAATTAAATCTCCCGACAGGAAGCAGGCAGCTTTGACAATCATTTTTATAAATTGTGAGATTACAATGATATAACAAAATTCATGTTCCATTATGTTTTTATAAACGAGAGCAAAAACAGATGTACATTTTACCGTATCCGTTAACTAAATATATGTATATTTTGTTTAGAGGACGCTATCTGTGAATTTGATTTGATGAAGGAGATTCTTACACACACTTTGAAATAGCAAATTGCCTTCCAAAGTGTGTTGTTATTTTTGATATCAGAGTGAATATTATCAAACTTTTAGGCGAGAACATTATTATCTGTGCTTAAACGTCGGCAATTTTTTCTATATTTTAATTTTCATATGGGCATGTGAAATACTATAAATTAAAAATGCTCATACCTCGTTTGAAAGTTAAAATATCGAATAAAAACCTACTCTTAAGCACAGATAATGTTCTCACCTAAAAGTTTGATAATATAGGTCAAATTCGCTCGAATATCAAAACTAACAGCACACTATTGAAACTCGAGAACGAAAGACCGTAGGTTTGTGAGACTGAGACAGCAAACGCATGATGGGTTGTATCCCTTTGATCGTGCGGAGAATTTTTAATAAAATAGTAAGTAACTATTATCTGTTTATTATTAAATCCTTATTATTATTATACCTAATAAAAGAAAAATCAGTGAAGTGTTCACAATTTCCAATATCATCCCTCAAATATTCCCGAAAACCTATTATAATAAACTGCAGGGCTTGAAATCAAAATGGAAAATGTTGATTTTAATTTCAATTTCACTTATTGATATTTGTTTTTTTTTTTATTTAAATTAAAAATAGTGTATTGATATAATAATTTTGTGAGTATTATAATGTTGCACAACATAAGTTTTATTGTGATATGATTTTATTAATTAGACTGTAATCATCATTTTTTTCCTTTTTCGATTTAAAATAAAAAATGTACTATATTTTCAGACTACGAAAAACCAGTTTTTATTTGTAGAGATATTTATTAAGATTCAGAAAACAAAATATCGGTTATTTATTATTTTATCGACACATGAACAACATTATAGACCTACCGACAATTGTTGTATTTTAAATTAAAAGGTTTAATTTTTGATTTAATCACTTAAATTATTTGAATATTATAAATATTACAAAAACGGCTATTATGTCGGTATTAAGTTAATAGTCACTATTAACTATCGATTTTAATTTGATATACTGTTTTCAGAGGCTTCATTTAAACTTTTTCAATTTTATGCTAACAATTAGGCGGGAAAAAAACTTCCAATATATATTGTGACT
Source organism: Myzus persicae (assembly GCF_001856785.1). NCBI lineage: Eukaryota > Metazoa > Arthropoda > Insecta > Hemiptera > Aphididae > Myzus > Myzus persicae. Next base: position 140,685 of record NW_019102632.1, on the reverse strand, counting down.
ATACAGAGTTATATAACTCTCGAAAATTAGAATCACTATATTTTCCATCCAATAATCTAATATATTGTTAATATGGTATAGGTACCTCTAATAGTACTAGGTTTATCGGTACTCGGTAGACACTTCAGTTACTTCAATTCAAATATCTATACACAATATTGTACGAAAAGCATTGTAGGTATATAAAGCAAATTAAGAAATCCTCAGTCACCTTTAAAATATCACATGACCATCAAGTTGTCAATTCCCGAGATCAATCAAAAAAAAAAAAAAACATCATATTTATCCGGTACGGAAAAATGATAGTCAGGCCAAAATGCAATCACAATCAATATTTTCGGTGTTCATGTAAGCATACGCCGCAACAACCTCAAACGACGCCACTGATTGTGAATATCATTGGAAAATAAATTTTAGTTTGATCGATATTTAAAATCCCTGTTGAACAATGACCGTCTCCGAATACGTACTTCTGTCCCTGACGATGAAGTAATGTATGCTGTGGTCGGTGTCCGGATCGCGTGCCTGGAGAGTGAATATCGGCGTGTTTGGCGGCGCGTTCAACTGCACCACGGCTTGCATGGGCAGCGGCCGGTTGATGAAGTACGGAGGCTCGTCGTTGACGTCTTTCACGTGAATGATAACCCTCTGATTGTCCGTATCTGGAAAACATGCGACAAAAAAATGTTATCATAGCATATTATAGGCACCCACGTCCGATCAGTGTCAGATCCGATTCGTCTGAAAAACAAAAACTAAAATATGTGAAGATGTGTTCTATAAAGAGCGAGGAAAACGTAACATTCCATGCGGTATAATACAACCGTGTACTTAACACGTAATAATAATATACAGTGGTACGTGCAAGGCCGTCGGGGGCAAGCGTGCGGCCGCTCCCAAAATCGCTGGATTTTTGTTTTCCTCCTGCAAACGCCCACGAATACCTACGACTCGTACTATGGACATGCTTGTAAATACTAAATAATATGTAAGACGAACGCGTAGGGCGTAACTGGAAAATTTGACAATATTACATTGGAATTCCAACTCGACATCATAACGCCCGTGTGTGGTCAGATCTCCGGGGTATATATTATAGTAATGTAGTGATTAGGGTTTTGAAATGACATGAAATTAATTTTCTTGTAGTCCTTCGTTTATAGGTGAAAAATTAAAATAAAATAAAAAATTGTGTATTATATCTAAAAGTTAAGTTGCAGCAAGAGAACATTTTTAAAAGTGTGTATCAAATACTAATGAATAGTAGACAACGATCAACCTTAGTTGATCAGTCATTCATTAACGATGTTTTCTGCGGGTAATCAATAATATTATAATTTATAATCATAAATACTTATTACAATTCGTAATTTCAAAGAACACATTTATTTACCACAACTTAATTGAAATATCATTACAAGAAGAGTGAATTTTTAACTGTGAAATATTTCAAATTCAGACGTCTATATTTATACATCAATATTCAAAAATGTAAATATCACGAAATAATTTATGTTTACTCGTCAGAATATAACGTGAAAATAGCGAATGCCTGACTCTACAAAATCTAAGGTCTTTCAATTGTGCAATAATTTATTTAGTTTAAAAATCTCAAAATATGCATATATTTAAGGTATTCTAGGAAAATCGGCGGAATTGATGGACATCGCTTTTATTTACACATTAACTTGCCATATAGGTACCTACCTACTTATTCATTAAATATTATTGTATGATTCTTATACGGATCAAGCCGTCGTTGGGTACTTAAGTCAATCAACTTAGTTGTAGCTTGTTAATATTATGATATTCTTGAATTCTTAATATGATTTTTGGTTATTACTTCTTGCTTATAGTGTCCTTGATATAGGTACGTTCTATAGTTTACCCCAATTAAATATTGAGATTTAACATGTTAGGTTTTTATCAATAATATAAACTATTACTTAATAATTTTGCTGGTAAAAATATTTTTCCGATAGATACCGTAATCGTGAAATGTTTCAGTTTTTAATGCATAGATAGTGATTTTTGGGGACATAAATACATTTATATTTCGAGGTTTTTTAGGGTGAATCTCGAAACATAAAAAAAAAATACATTTTTATGACATATACTGCTTTCTATAAATACGCCAGTTTGCGTTCAAGTATGAAATGGTGTTATTTCGTGAAATAATATCTATATACGAGTAGGTACCAATATACTGAAACCCAGTGGTCGGAAATTAGTTTCTAAGGTGGTCCGGATGATATGAAAAAAAAATCGAAATCCGGAAAACCTTTTTTTTTACTATATGAGGAATATGTTTTGTGGAGATACAAACTTCTGTTTTCCAAATGAAAGTTTTCTGTAAATTATTTTTAATAATTTTTCCCAAAATATTTTCAAAATCAAAATTCGAACGAGTAACCTTAATGCTTACATGAACGCGGGCGACGTGGCGAAAAATAAAAGTTATTTAAGTTATTTGACTGTTTGTACACTAAAGAAAGTACGTCACTAGTCAGCCTGAAAATGGGTTTGGAAGATATAATAGGGTCTATGGTCATTTGAAAATGTCGTAATAATTAATAACACATGAATAATTTGTAAAATTATTGTCCAAGTATAACAAATATTATAGATGCAATGTTACACCTATTTTATGTATTGTTGTAGAAACCATATTATAAAGGAGTAAATATTTCAATATACAGCTGAGAAACTTCTCGTTCAAATTTCGAATTAGAAAGTGTCACATTTTTCCTTAAATATGATTCAAAATTTAATTTTCAGTAAAAAAAAGTAGGATGTTCTCATTGTGAGACAAAAATAGTCACAACTGCAGGAAACACTTTAAGGCGTAGTACAAAAAAATCTCTGAAATTTTAAAATAATATTATGGTATTTTAAGAAGGTAGGCTTAAAAGTTCCAAAAATCAAATTTCCACTAATAATCTCATTAATTGAAGGCACGGGTGTTGTAGTAGTAAAAACTAGTAAGACTGATTGCACCATACCGAAAATTGCACTGAAAAATAATTAAGTGTCGTTGCGAACGGTTTTGATTCATTGTTAATTCGTTTTGATTTACAGCAGAGTATACTCCATATAAACATTTAATGAGAATTAATTTGAAATAATTTTTTGTCTTTCGTGGGTTGCAACTTGCAGCTAACGAGTGAAAACCAAATTGAAATCGCTCGAACGAAACCGAAAAACGACGATCAAAAATCGTTCTGCAAAACTCGTCGATTCGACGAAATTGAAAAAAAATCCCGAAAAATCGTATGGGTTTTATTATAATAATCTAAAACGCTGCACTTAAACACCGACTCTGCAACAGTATATGCGAATATCGGACCAGCATATTATTATACAGATCGTCGAGATGGTAAAACAGTGTTCAAACATACGCGCAACGCCGTACGCGGGGTGCCCCACGTCGTTATGATAATATCACGTGATACATATTATATATACTATCATCAAAGGTAAAATCGGGGGAGCGGCGGGGGGGGAGTTCGCCGTCGGACGAGAATCGCCCCGTAGGTATTTTATCACGATGTATCGCGTGTATCTTGTACACACAGCTTCGGGTCGTGTTTTAGAACCCACGTCGATCGCATATACCTTCCGCCGCCGTCGGCGAAATTGCCGAAATCGTTCGCTGTTTGACGGGCGCACACAAACGTCCAAAGTTATTCGGCACTTCTGCTCGCGCAATTATCGCCAGCCAATCGGTTTCCGTTTCACTCGCGATCCGCGCACACACGCTCGGCGAACACACATTATACGCGAGTCATAACGCACGTCGTCTCGTCGTGTTTCAAAGTAGTGGAAACTACGTAACGCTACAATAACTACTACGCTATCATCATCAAACGGCAGCGGCGGCGGAATTATTTACTGATATTATTAAATTGCTTGCCAAATAATATTGTACGGCGTGCCTGCGTGTGTGTGTGTGTGTGTGTGTGTGTGTGTGTGTATACAGAGCGTATCGGCATAATTTTCAGACAACGTCCGACGGACGAAATCTCTTTTGTTCTATAATATCGACGCTTTTTAATTGTTTTTTTTTTCATACGATTAACAGAAACTCGCGCTGCGCGTCGTTTCTATTTCTTAATTCTGAAAATAAAAAAATTCCAACCCGACGTTGGTAAACTTTTTTTGAAAAATTCAAAATTGCCAATTATATTATATTAGGTACGTATAAATCTGGTTGTTGGAAACATTTTGACTGTGAGAACTGTCGGGTCGGGCAGTGTAGCTTATTTTCAACATTTTTCGGAAGTTTCATTATTTTTGTTAAGTACCTAAAGTTTTTATTTTCAGTGTTGAAAAATAAAAATTGTTATATCCTACGTTTAGCGCACGAGTCAATATTAATAAAATTGAAAAAAAAAAATTAAAAAATATTGATCAGAACAAAATATGAAATAACTTTTGTTCTAATCAATAACTTTTCTTTTTCCATATAGTTTATACATATAGACACTCGCACTACAAGCACAGTTTAATGTTTTTTATTAACTTTATTAATGGTGAATATTAAAATTTTATTACATCTTTGTTTTAAAAAAAAATTAAAAACTGCTGATCAATGTTTTTTGTGTTAATAGCGTTTAATAAAGTAACATAGCTTAATTCTTATGATTTTTTTAAAATATTAATATATATATTTTTTTAAATTAATTTGATACTTAAAAATCTTATTACAAAATATTTTTTTTGGTAACTTTCAGACAATAACGTGTTATATTATCCACACAATTTTCATAACATTTTTCATATAAATTTCACTAGCATCAATTTTTCATTTTTCATATTTTTTCGGGTCTTTGTGTTACACTCTGTATATATATGTGTATATAATTCGAAACGCAATCTCATTTTACATCGGACAGTCTACGAAAAACGTACTAAAAATATGTATACGCACGATTCGTAACTTATATACGCGTTTAGCCAATAAAACGCCGTAGGACCGTAAACGTATTTAATATCATATATATTATATTCGTTAGCTTATTAAAAATACAAAATATTTTACGACTTCGGAAAAAAATAAACAGAAATAAAATATTATTTAGAGTTTCAGTTTCGGGCCCCGAGCGATAAAAAAAAAATACGGCTATAGATATTGTAGGTTGTTATGAAAAAAAACCCCCTATAAATGCACAAGAGTATAATAATTCACATTTCACATTGATTATGATTATTATTATTATTATTATTATTATTATTATTGTTCAATTATATTATTTATGCACGACAGAGGTCGTTTTTGAAGAAAAATATAGATATGCGTCTGTAATATATTATACAATATGTGTTAACTCATTTCAACGAATTTTCAGAGTGCCTATATATTATAACTTATAACATAATATTAAATAGAATGATTTTGTAATAAATATTAGTGAAATATTACGAGTGATACATTACAAATTAAAGAAATTAAAAAAACTATTGTTGCATTCTACTGACAATATTATTAATTTAATATTATAATGGCGTATGGATGTGTTTCGATGATATTGAAAACCAATCGGAATAAACCGGAAGTAACATATTCAACAAAATATAGGATGATTTTAATAGAAGACTGTTCAAATTTAATTTTTACTGGTTTCGGGTTTTTTGAATTAAACGAATTTATTACATTATCATACCTACTTTAATCATTTATGAATATCAATAAAATTGATTTGATTTTCAAATTTTGGCTCTGTGTTTAATTTGACATAAAAGCTAGTACTTCCGAGTGGCCTGACATGAGGATTTTGCAATGCAATGCAAGGCATAGGCATAATATAAAAATATCTTTAGGTCTACTCAACCATATTGTCACCGAATCAATCACCACGAAATTAAATCACATTTATTTTTGCATTAATCGATATTATATGCAAATAATAAATGTACATAATATATACATTATATTTAATTTACAAATTATAAAATATAGTTAAACGCTCAACCGCTATTGATAATGGTCGGTATATGTATAGGTATTAATATTTTTATTTTTACTCCTAAAGAAGTCTGTATTATTCAAGTCCGTGAAGCACAATAAATGGCAGGTAGACTTAAATAAAGTTTCGATGCTATTCATAATATACACTTATTACCTAGGTAAACCTTCCCGTCAGAAATAATCATTTACTTTAAATTGCAATTTTACAGTCCACGCACAATTAAAATGTCACGTGGGTATTAGCTATACCTATATTCATATATATATATACTTACCCATTTCAAGCTATAAATCTTATTTTTATTTTAATCAACTTTCCACAAGACTTCCGTTGAACATCAGAAATGCAAAAACAGAGAATTATAAATTAAAAGAGACCGACTAATACAAAGATATACCTACCTACCTATACCTACCTACTAATACACTTTATGTGACATTTTATACTTAGCAAAGCATTGAGGACGTTTACGAAGAATCTTAAAAAAAAAAATAATAATTATAAAGTCGTTTGCTGAGTTTGGCTTAGTTTAATTTTGTTGATTAAATGTCTGCAGGAAAAAAGACCAAGCGTGGTAGCGAGGAGAGTTTCATTTGACACAAATAAAATCCGAGAAGAAGCCGCGACCGTTAATGCATCGAGCAACGTTTCGAAAGAAATTATACCAAAAAAAAAGTAAATAATAAAATGTTTAAATAATTTTGTCTAAGTAAATCTTGTACACATCGGTGCTGAATATAAAATGGCTTGAAAAGTTCATCCTAAAAATAAAATGTTATTAAAACAAAATAACTATTGAAAAATGTCAAACTCTTATATAACCTACCTAACTAATTGGATTCTGAAAAAAAGAGCTGAAGTTCTAATTTTAAAAGTAGTCAGGATAAACTAAGTGGTGCTGCTGTCGAAACGATCGGAGACATGAGTTTTTTTTTTACTTTCGAAGAGCCTTCGCGTACCAACGTAAACAATTCATAACAAGTTATACAATTTATAAACGAATTAATCAAACAACAAGTAGGTAAATGTCATGAGGACGTTTATTTTTTGCGAAGAATCTACCTACTCGAAAAAGTAATTTTCTTATTGAATGCTGCAAACATGATTAATTGGAAAATAAAACAATAATTATTCTCTATGACCCCGTGTGGTGTAAACTTTAAATTAATAAATTATATATAATGATACAATGAATATAAAGTAGCTGTGTACCTATTGTTCGATCGGAGTGAACGATTTGGTTTTTAAAACGTCGATAGTGGTAAAAAAATATACTTTGTTGTACAAATTGGTTTTTGATAAATACTGTAATTTTCCTTATAACTATTAACGGTTTTGAAAAAAGTCATGTGAATGCGACTAGAAGATTATCATTATGTATTCGAAACGATATAGGTTATATATATACATGTATATAGGCTGTATATTCAATAGGTATATATTTTATGTTTTTTTTTTATGGACTAAAGTTTAGATCAGTGGACCGACATTTTTTAGAAAATCATGTGACATTCGTCTTTAGTCTATAAATACTTATAATTTTTTAAATGACCAATTTAACATTTTCAGAAAAATATTCTGCATAGGAATAAAAATTAAAGTTTAAAAAAAATCTGTAATTCAAAATAGTTTTAAAAAAAATAGTCTTGAAAGCCGAAAAAAAAATTAATTTTAACCCTTTCAATTCTCTAGACAAACTATTATGTCAAAAACATTTGCTCCATATGGCTACACGTACTATTCAATTTATGTTATTAATATTTTTTCTAATATTATCATTTGCCGGTAACTGTACAATTTTAGCAAACCCTGGCTCGCATTATTTTAAACTTAAATAATTAGACCATATAGATCTCAATATTTAAATTTAAATTTAAAAAATAAATGAAAAGTACGTAGCGTACACAGGCTGCAGAGAATTATAAGTAGTGTGGCAGTGAAATGTTAAACCATGTGAAAACAAATCACAATTACAAAAACGTAAATACTTTTTGACGAATTGAGTATTATAAAATAATCACCTTGTAATTAGACATCAAATAGTATTAGAGCTTAGGCACCGGTTTTTTGAATGAATAATAACAAACACAATAATATGATTATAAGCCAAATTGAATTTTAAATTAGAAATTCAACAAAAAAAAAAACATTAGAGAATTCGAACTCATCGTTCTAACCAGACTAGTAATCCGAAATATCACCGAGATCTCACTAATTTTTTCAATGCCCAGACAAAGGGCTCTAAATCTCTATCACTCACTTGGGGTCCTGCAACTTTCCCAATACTCTACTAAGTTTTACTGCAAAGCACAAGCTCCTCCCTAATTGATCGGCCTGCAAATCTCTCGGTAAGGGCCAGAAAATCGACTCTCAGCTGCCGATTCGATGTTACCTCCAACCTCCAGAACACACTTTATATAATATTCAGGGGCAGATTTGTCCTATCGAAAAATCTAGAACTTTCCCGTTGGGTCAGACTTTGTGTGGGCCACTTGATTAATATTTATGATTAGACTTTTTTGTGTGAAATTCCGTTTTATAAATACAATATTATGTTTGTTGGTACTTGTCGACATTTAAATCAACTCAATTAAACAAAGATGATGAATGTATACAATTCGACCCGTTCACAAAAAACCACTTTTTCAGCAATTTAAAAATATAATATTACTTAATACTCGAACTGATTAAGTATGGTTGGATGAGTGTGGAGAGAAGGTTCATAAAAAATGATCATAAAATAAAATATATTTTAGATTTAGCGTGTTTGTTATTCAGATAGTTTTAAAAATGATTTTCCGGAAAATAATTTTTTATGTACTTTGCTTTAAACTAAAAAACTTTAACAGGGATATTACTACTTATATGTGGTATGTCTATAATCTGCAAAGTTATTCAATTTTGGTTTAAGTTGCAATAACATTAAAAATTCATTACTGTTGATTCATATGGACAAATATAATAATTTAATGACAACGAATAAATATAAGGTCCATATCGATGAAAAAATAAAATTCTAGGGAAGAAAAAAACTTGTGATATTCAATGCTCTTACGTTTTAATGGGGTATAAGTTTTGTAACGCATATACACCTTAACTATATTGTTTTTATAAGGGTCTAACTCAAGCCAAGCTTTTAACTATTATTTCTATTGCTTAAGGTTTTTTATTTTGCACTAGTTTAAATATTTATTTTAAAACTTTATAGTTGGCGGCTCGTGAATACTCAATTTCAATTGTAAAAGTTATTAAAAGTGGCTTGAGAAATTCGTCGAGTAAAGATAATTCAAAAGCTTCTATCCTTATGGCTTTCAACAAAAGAGCCAAAATCTAACAATATCATAATATGTCTGCTATGTATAACAAATGAAAAGTCAAAGTAAATTACTTCACATGGACCCGAGCTATAAAGTGTCAGAAATCTTAAAAGTAAACTTTTTGATATAATAATTTTGCATTGAATTAATGAATTTGAGTTAAACAATTTTAAACTAATTTACTGCATAGATTTTATACTGGATTCGTTACTTTTTGTTTAAGACCAAAATATGAACAATCGAATATTTGTTGGTACCTACAAAAGTACCTACATAAAAACACCACATTTAAAAATTAATTTTGGTAATTAGAGCCACTTTAAAATAAATAATAATAATTGTTTTTTAAACGTTTTAATATGTACTTTAAATAATTCATCAATCAAGTCCATTTTAATTGACATATTTCAAGAAATTCACTAAGACATACAGAAAGAAAAAAAATGTAAATTAATTATAGATATTTTATGTACAAATTAGTAAAAATTAGTGAGTAATTAATAAAATACTTTAAAAAAAAAACAGAAATATTATATTTCACTAACCAATTATTTGTTACGTAAATTTATTAGGTAAATTGCAATAATTTAAATTAAAAATGTGGAGAAAATTAAATTGATGATCTTGGTCCATAACTCTAAATGAACCTCCAACCTGCAGCCCACAAAACTCGTACAACTCAACCGTAAAACACTAAATTCTAGACTCCACCTCCTAAGCCACTCTAGAAATCCAAACACTCCCTATCTAATAAAATCGCCATAATATACAAGATAATAATTCGACCAGTTACAGTACGTATTCAGTTATGGAGTTCTAATAATAAAACGCTTCAGACGATTTTCCTCGGTATTTCACAAACAAAAATCTTCACAAAGACCTAAAAATTCGTACCCTCGATCAATCGGTCAAATCATATTACTTTAAATTTCATACCAACTTAAACTCTCACTAACCCAGTAATCGAATAACAATCTTCCTCCATTTCAATTCCCGTTAATGATGTACTACTCAGAAGACTCGAAAGATGACCTACTAAGATGAAAAAAAAAACACACTCATCAATAGCACCTGCCTAAAAAGTACCGGGTTAGATGGCACTGCAAAGTGACAAAAAAGGAAAAAAGAAAGATGTGGTTCCATCCCATTATTGTTATGTTTTGGTAAAGTTTGCACAGACAATTGAGTGCATATAGTGGGTAATAAAAAAATTAGTACCGTCTCCCGGCCGCAGGGAGAAAAATCGTCGAGAAATCGGATTTTCCGGAGATTGGGTTTCAATTAAAAACGTCAAAATTGGCGATGCGAATTGCTGCGAATCAGTTGTAAATCAGTTGGCACCGACTTTGAGTCGATAGCTTAAAACGGGGGGGGGGGGGGCTAATTTCACGTACGTGGCCCAAGCCCGTTACTTAAATTAACATCAATTATTACAGTTGAAGTGTAGGTACAATATACGGCCGTGATGCTTGTGACAATAATATATTATTATATTATTATTCTGTCAACACGTCTTGTATATAAAATAAAAAAAATTTAACTACATAGTTATCACTAGTGTATACTACTTACTTATACATAATGAAATATACGATATAATACATATTATACTAAGCGTGCGTTTGCATTACAATCGACAACGGCTGTGCATATACAATCAGAATTTGTACAATACTATATTACAATAACTACATATTATACAATACACACACATAAAATAGATTTACTGATACTCACATTTCACTCCTGAAATTTGCATGAAAAAAAGAAAGAAAAGAGAAAAAACGGATTAGCATCATAATAATAATAATAATAATAATAATAATAATATATAGTTGTAATATTATAGTAATAACAATATAACGACAAATAACAGCAATAATAATAATATAGTATACGTAAACGCGCACAATGCGACGTTTAATTGTTAATGGTTGCAATATGGCTTGTATGATATATGACGAAAGGTACCTTGTACAATGTACCTATATATATATTTAATGATATTAATGTTATGCACGGGAATAGGTGGAGCTCGCGGTGTACGACTTCGCGCCCATACAGGAATGCTTTTCTATGTGCTTCCTGCAGACACATTTGGAAAATACTGTTATCCGACGATCTGCGGTGTGCGTATGTATATTAGGTTTGACTATATATATAGGTATGACCTACGGGCTACGACCTATATATAGTATAGGTGGGTTAGGCACCGGCGCACCGCGTATTGTGTATACACCGTCTGTGCTCAAGTCTATACATGGGTGGGGAGGGGGGAGGGTATCCACCCAACCGATACATTTTCCTTTGACAATCAGCCGATTCGAGTGGTGATTTTTTAGAAAACATGTCAAACACGCTTTGAAAGCGTATTTTCAAATGCATGAGATTTGTTTTTATGAAGCGTCCGGCGGCTGTAAAAACTTCTGTTATAAGACGAGCACCTCCATTTTTTGTCGAAAATTATTCAGTAGATTATTTTTTTGAACATTTTGAAGTAGGTACTCAATTTAAAATTCAAACGAGTAGAGTAGTTAAAATATTTGTTCTAAGGATAACAGTCCACGAAAATGATCTTACAAAAATATAAAATAGACCTAATATTGGAACTAGTATAATAAAATATAGTAGAGCCATTTTTACAAAAAACATTATCAATGTGAATAGATTAGTATAAATGACTAAAATGTTCAAGTCACCATACCCCCCCCCCCCCCCCATCTTATGAGCCTAATACCGTGGACCCTTTATCCTTGGTTAAGTAACTCAAAAATTACTCCAGCGAATTTTGATTCAGAAAGGTAAGTCAATTTTAATTGTGAAAATATGAAAAGGCGGGTTATCGTTTGAGAAACAAAAGCTTATGTATCTCCACATAACACTCGCGTTATGTGGCACGAAAAGATTTTTAAAAACTGCCTCGTCGAAGAAAAAATGAGGTGAGAATGTGCTTGGTGATTCGCCCTGTATAGAATGTGTTCGAGCAAAGCAAACACAAGTTGGCCGTAGGTAGATAGGTACATGTTATACTTAAGTCTGCGCATAGAGCGCCTATCGTCATAACCATCATCGTTTTCGGTCGGTTTTAAAAGAAAATTACTCGTATAGTCGGGGTGTATAAAATCACTATGATTATTTATAACGACGACGTGTGTGCGAAGGCTGCTACAGCAGCGCCACGGTGGACACGGGGGAGGGGGGTATTTTTTTCCCCGTAAAGAAGGGTGCTCGTAAATGTTTGCCCAGAACAATATTTTCCAAGTACACTTTTGGCTCGCGACTCATGAACCGGCCAGCGACGAGGTATACCGCAGCTACCCACCGCGGTATACCAGTACCCACGAAAAATATTGTTATATTATTTACTCGCCAAACTCGACATGATTTAATATGATATAATATAATAATAATATATTATTATATCCTTGGCGAGCATGCCAAATTCGTCGTATCTACATATACACCATCGTCCCTATCATAGGCAGGTATGGGTATTGGGTGCATAATATTCAAATTTTAAACCCCTCGCCACCGCCGCACACTCGCGAGAGATCGTACTCTACATAGACGGCGGAAAAAAATCAATAATTCATAATATAATTTATACATCTGTTTGAATCCAGCACAATATGTACCTACCGACCTATACACATGAGCTTTATGTATATATTATACGGAATATTTCCGGCGACGGAGAACTACATATTATTATACAGACAAACGAATTTTCATACATTCATATATTTCGTACAATATATAGTATTATATTATTCTTATTGTGTACGCATCGTATTCGGCTTTCGAATTATATACCTACTCGCCGCCGAGCCTTAAACGCACACAATATACCTATACCGGCTATACCTACAACGTAATACGATTTTCTATGTTTTCTTTTCTATGATGTTCTTTCGTCGTCGTTATTATTATTACTTCGATATGGTTATCCCGACGAGAAGACAAACACGATATTATAATATTCGAATGATGCAACCGGACGATGCACTGCGCGGAAAAAAACTCATCATAACTATATTATTGGGTAGGTACCAGCTGCTACTGCAGAATATTATATTGGTAGTTAATAATTAATAAGAAACAAAAAACACCAACAATTAGTAATGAACGACAATTATATTATGTTGTACAGATGAACACTACGAGGAATCAAATATTATATGAATTAAATGAAAAATCTTACATAAAATAATGTATTTATTCAATTTTAATGTTGTAATTTGTCATTAAATTTATATTTCATGAGCTTAATTTTTTAGTTTGTGAAATAAAAAAAATTGTTAGTTACTAATCAATTATGTATCATATGGTTGTTAGCCTACAGTAGGTACATATAAAAATGTGTAGTGCAAATTTTTAAGGGGCTAACTTCCGGTTATAGTGACACGTCACGGGATATCATATAGAATAATATGCCAACTAATTGCGCCTATCGGTTATTATTATGACGTCCCAATATACGTCTAATGACCAGTGAGTACGTTTATTTTTGGTAGATTTAGGCAGATATAGCATATCGATAATGCCCACGCTACGTACGAGGTCCACTTTATTGACGGAGTATGACGATAATAAAATATCTCAAGACGATGAAAAATATTAAATTATGCGGCTGGTATTGGCAGATATGAGACCAAAAAACAAATTTTTTAAAGTAAAAATGAAAACACTACCCGATTTTATAAAAAAAATTACACATCGCGTACATCGTGCAATGTGCACTTACAAATAATTAAGTTAGTAACAGCTGATTAATATAATTATGTACGACAAGTAAAAATTACACAGTGAAAGCAATTATAATTACACGTTATTAAGACATATACTGGTAGTTAAAATTAATTTACACAAAGATGTCTCGATGATTGGCTCTTTCAATCGACCCTCGAGCTGTGTAACAACCACATTTTTCTAATAATAAAAATTTGTTTTGTATAAAAAAATTGAAAAAACTATCAGTTATATGTAGGGCAGGGATGTCGTAGGTAGCAGTAAAAAAATTGTAAAACAGATTGTAGTAGGTATACTATTAAAAAATACCAAAAATTGCGCTTAAAGCTAACAACGTTTCGTTTTAAATATTTTCGATACATTGTTATTAATTCTTTATTTTACTTTACGGTACACAGTATCCTTCTAAAAAATATTAAATTAAAAATAACTTTACATGTCTTTTATTTTTAACCATCTTTTTTATTGTTCTGATTAATAAAACATTTCACATTTTATTGCAACAATCAAAACTACTAACTTCAACATGATTTAATAACTTTTTTGTACTACTAATGTGTGTTTTTAATTTTCATATTCGAACTTTGTGCGATTTAGAGCTAATAAGTAAGACTCTAAACTAAAATTACTTGAACAAAATTGAAAAATAGTTCAAAATGTTTTATAAACGAGTAAATTCAATAATAGATTCAATAAAATTGAAAAAATTCCACTTTAATTGTTTAGCTAAGTATATTAATTCTTTATATTGTATGGAATGCATTTAAAACTGACTTGGTGGTAAATTGGGAAAACAGTCGAAGAAAATTGACAAATGCAACAACATTCTTACATCCAAGCTCTATAGTTATACATACTTACAATTGTTTTTACAGGGTCATTTTTATTTTTCGTGTATTCGTCAACTTTGACTATAACTCAAGTCGTGAACTCATCTTTTCGGAACGTGTTTAGAGTAAAAGCTCGAATAGAATACTTGTGGTGTTCAGCTATATTACCGAGTACAAACAGTAAATCCTAGAAGCACCGACTTTGGAAAAACCTAGATTTACCTAGTGATCGGGCATTTACAGTATAACATAATATTATAAGGCGTGGTTGGAATGTCTTTTGTGATGTACATATTTTGATTATTTAATGTACCTATATATACCCATACTGCAACTTTTGGATTTTTTAATAACATTTTTTTGAACCCCAGCCGCAGTAGTCGTGAATTCACTAGTATCATGTCGGTTATTGTAGGTATTGTATGCTCTCTCTGTATTCCCAGGTCCCTCGCGAACGGCATAGGTTACATGTATACATTATACTATCACATCTGCGACATCCGCTATTAAATAAATTTATATTATAATATACCTATACATATATATGTACCCTGTGGTCAATATCCTATGCAAGAATGGCGAGCTTTAAGCTACCCTTGCCCGTCTGTGCAGTTTCAGCCTGTCCCGAGGAGATTCAATTTTATACACGCGAAAGGGTAGTAGAAAGAAAATATAATAATAATGTTTCGAGTGTTTGCTTATTGCGATACACGCACACACACACTCACACATTACTAATATAAATATATAAATATATAATAGAACTTGAGCGTAGACTGTTCGGAATAAAAGTAATAATATTAAAAAATGACAATATCCGATCGGATGAGGTACCTATACATAGTACAGCATTTTGTTCGTCCACAAAGTCTAACGACGTCAAAGTCGAATATACATTTGCCGAGCATGCGATGTTCACCCCAATTTTTTCATAATATTATACAATATTGTTTTATTAACATTCTGATTTTTAATTTTGGTATTATATCGTTTGATCGATACACACGAATATTTAAATTTTTTAAAAGCCGTTCAAAGATGACGGTATCCTGCAGTAGCGAAACAAGCATCTTTTTTCCTGCAACGATAAGAACCACCCTTTTTTGTTGTTCTGTAAACGGTTAAGCCGATTATATTTTATTTTATTTTTAAATGCTGATGTACATAAATTGAACGAGCAGTTTCTGAATTATTAAACTTTAAAATGTACTAAATAATCCTCAATCTTTTAGTCGTCAATAAAATGATTTTACATAAAACACAATATACACCTAGTCCAGCAGTTCTTTGTACAAATATGGAAAATGTTTACAAATTGTATATGAAATGTTCATTGTTCGATATTAATTACTATAATTTCAAAAAGCTCTGTCGCCTATACCTTCTACACCATCAGCAAGGACCTAGGTATTATCCTTAGAGCACAAAAACAAATACTATCCGTTTGGATTTCGATTGTCAAAAACAAATTTAATAAGTTTACTATACACTCCTCGAGAATTCTATTTTGGATAAAATCCTCTGGACAAAAGTACCAGCGCGTTTGACGAATTATCCGGCAGCATACCATACGCTCAGCGAGCCGAATGGAGTTCGGCCGCCTACACCATAAGTACACGAACTGTAATTGTATATTACGAGTATAATATTATTCCCGTGCACACGGCGAGCGGTTCTGTGCGGAGTTTTAGCCGTTTTCCAACACACAAACGCTCATCGGCGTGGGTTTGCAGAGTCCTTGCAGAATGTGTGTGTATATATTTATATATAATATTATGTCGCAGGAGTCGTCGGACACAGGCGGCAGCCGTAAGTCGGGACCCGAAAAGTTTTCGGATTAAATGCGAAATACACTGGCGTTCGCGAATAGAGAGTGTACGATGATATTTATTATATATATATATATATATATATAATGTAATGCGTGTGTGTGTGTTAGTGTAGTTATATAAGCTGTAGCAAAGCAACGCGAGGAGTGGAAAAACATGGCATTGATGTTGGGGGGAGGGGGGGGTGTTCGGACGACGGCGGGGCCGGGGAGTCGGCGACATTCCGAGCGAGTTAATAAGATACAAATGGAATTCCGTTTTCCCGGTTCGACTTATTGTAGTAGCACTGTATATTATACATTTTGTACGTATGTATAATACGAGCTAACGAGAAAAATTCACTTTGAAAGTTATCGACACGGAACGTGACCGAAAATAAATAATGAAACAAACCGAGAGCGAGCGTATTACTGCGTAGGCACAGAATATTATTATTGGTGTGAATAAGTGCTGTAGAACTTCGGCAGTAGTAGTAGTAGTAGTAGTAGTAGTAGTAGTAGTAGTAGTAGTAGACAGTAGTAGTAGTAGTAGAAGTAGTTGTATATAGTAGTGCTGCAGGTGGTGTGCATAATAGAATTTGTATAAATATTCGCGCAACGAGCCGCTATATAGTTACTTTCGTATTGTATATACGCGAACAAACATAATATTATATATATATATATATATATAAATATTAAATAGGACTTAAGGTTGTTAAATTTGTTTCTCCTTTTTATTCGCTTAGCTTCGCGCAAAGGCGCTACAGACCTTCCACATAGGCACCGACACCGCACACGTATAACGGGTGTACAAAAGTAGTATTATTATTATTTATTAAAAAAATAATAATAATAATGATAATATACACGTCGAAAAACTTTAAACGAGTTGTCACAAGACCGTACAGCGTAGGTGGGTCTAACCTACCTACCTGCCTACCTATATATATATATATAATATAATATTATTATTACAGAGTGAAATGCTCATATAACCTAAAATATTGTTATTGTCAGAAACAGAGACGTATTTATGGGCGGCTGGGTGTGCGGGAGGTGTTGCAGGAGAGGCGACCACCCTAGGCGGCAATTTTATACTTGACTGGTATGTTTGTGATTTTATCTAATATATATATATGTAGTTGTTTTTTGTTTCAGTAACAAAAATATATTGTATAACTATTGTAATAATGCGTTGTCGGAAAACTTTTTTTTCGTTATCGCGCTTCGACGAACCGCGTGTCCTGCAGCAGCCAGCAGCGAGCGACCGCGATCACGTTTTTCGACAACGCAATTTAGAAATTTAAAAGTATAGGCCAAGGGTGAGTGGGGTCAGGATGAGAGGGAGGATTGGTCGGGTACTTGGGGGGGGAGGGGGGTATGAAAAAAGCACCGTGGCGTGAAAGTCTTGAATACCAGCAGCACAACAACGACTCTGCTGCAGCGGGTCGGAAACTTTTGTGAAATCGTTTACCGCAAAACGAAAAAGAAAACTCTTGCCGCGGGGGGTGCCAAAATATTATACATTGTAATATATATGTCCATCAGCAATAATATTAAATGGACCGTCGCGACTTAGGTGGGACGCAGTGATGCGGGGGGGGGGGGTGCATTCGTACACGATCCATCAGGTCACCCATCGCGCTGCTGCTGAAAGCACAAATATTATAATGTATATAATATATACGACCAGTGCCGTCGCTACAATATTCGCGCCCCGAGCGAAACTGCACCTCCCACTCACACCAGTAATCAATTACAATTTTATTTGAGGAGCCCTTGCCGTTCGTCATAATAAACTATATAGTGAAGTCTGAGACTATAATCAACTCTTTGAACATTTTAAGCCTTAATTAACTCTTTGAAAAAGGCACGAACAGTATTCTATTACATTATAAAAAACTAGTTGTTTCGTAAATTTACATTGTCATTAAAATAGTTAGTTTTGTTCATTGCACTTGTTTTGTGATTGGTTGTTATCAATTGAAGTGTATTATTGCGGTATATTGTTGATAAATTGAACGTAATTTCAGTACTGTATTTTTTGACTATTTCTAATAATATATTTAGTAAATTTTAACATAAACAGTTTCAAACTTTCAATTATTTTTCATTTGTAACAAAAGATTCATAATATAAATAATATACGACTTTGTACTCTGCAGTGTTATTAGCGTTCAAATGCTCTTTTTAAAAATGGAAGCTATATTACCGGCTTCAAATCTCCCCATTACCGATGAGAACAGTATTAGCAATCTAGTTTGTTCTGTGCAATAAAATCTCGGTGATCATTATATTTCATTGATAGCCTGATAAACTGTGATTAGTGATTTAAAGAAAATGGAAAGAACAAAAAGTGTAATAATTCTCCCGTGATACACTACTTTATAGTCCTTCTCCATCAGTTGTATTATACTCGTCAAACATTGATGGCTGTGATAGGTAATATACGAATTTGAATTACAATAATTCAGTGCTCCTCAACATTTTTTGTCATGGGGCTCCCTAATTTTAATTTAAAACCACCCCCTTAACTTCTAGAATTATTTTTTAATTATAGTTACTAAGAACCTGAAAAAAAACCTTCGTTGCAAAAAAAGTTGCTACGGTAAGCAAAATCGTTAAAAAAAAAATAGGGAACTACCAACCTTTAAATAGTTAAAATAAAATAAATATTTCAAGGTCGCCTCCTTCTCGGTTTGAGAAGTTTCAATAATAATATGATTTTGGCGTGGTCTAAACTGTATATAATGCCTGCACATGACCGCTCACATTAAATATCAATCAAGTATATCCTAGGTACATAATAATAATAACGACGTAATTCGCTCATAGTAATTAGATACCTTTACTTTTACCCACCATAATATATGATGCTAAATTATTTTTTTCGATTACATCGTTTTTAGATCCTGAAAATTACTGGTGCAAGTTCGTTTAAAATATACATTTTAAGTGCCTACACACTCGGAACGTATGAAAAGCTGTCTCCAATAAAACACTGACAAACGCAGTTATTTCACTCACCCGTTCTAAAAGTCCAATAAATATTAAATATTCAATCGTAAACTTAATAGAATATAATTAAATCGAGTATCGCCAGGTAATTAAAGACTTGGAAATTTATAGGGTATGACGTATGTGGAATCCAAACTATCATTTAAGTTCCACCAATTTTGAATAAATCTTATTTTACAGTAATAGGTCAGGTTTTATTAATAGATAAAATATATTCAAAATTGTTAACGAACCTCAAGCTTAAAAGCTTATGTTGTTCCCCTGTGCGATCATCCCTGCATTTTGGATCCATAATTTGCAGGTCTTGAGACTTAATTGTCTATGCGTATTTAAAAAACCTCGAGCTAGTCAAATATACTCATTTTTAATAAGTATTGCTCGTGTCACAAATACACTTGTATTATATCCATAAATGAATGCATTAAGTTATCGATTGGTTCGAGGTTTCTCTAAAAGTCTAAACCTAAGAATTACAATAAGAATAAGACGACTTTCTGATATTTTATCTTTATAATCTATAAAATTAACACACTGACCTTATCAGCACGTAAACTAACTTTTTTCAATTTTTATAGTAATATATTTAAGTTTAATTGATGTTAAGAATTAATCCTTCTTATGTTTCAATTATTCTCATTTTCAAATAATAATTCTCAATTTAAGTTTTTGTATTTACAGTACCTACTTTGTAAAGTCAACACAAGTTCAATTGTTATACGTCTGTGTTTGTCGGTCTTTGTAGTTTATTATAAATTGTCAAAACCATACTATTCTATTGTAATATTCAAAAGGTTTCAGCCAGTTAAATTCCTTAATAAATAAAATATATAATACACGTGGACGTGGGTTATTTCAAAAGCTTATCGTACATTTATAATTACCAAACTGATAAACTATTACTATTATTATTTAGAGGAATAATCATCATCATATTATGTACATACCGATTAAAAATTTTAACGACGTATGTATTTTTTTTATGTGCTCATTATAATACACAAGCGACTTTAACGAGGTTTTAATAATACATAATATTTATTATATTTATAATTACCAATCGATCTTGACTTACAGGTGGTACAGTGGAATTACCGTTGTCGGTATTGATGTGTTATAATTATCATGAAATCCGAGGCGCAGATCGACTATTATTATAGCTGTTTTAGTTAAATAAATTACCACCTATTACACAAATGATGAAAGACGACATCGATTTTATAGAGTATCTCTGCAGGCATCCCTGTCTTTCGCTGTACCCACAGTTACAGTTAAGATGACATGTAAACCTAAATTATTTCGTGAGATTTAAATTTTTGAATATTGATGTATAAATATAGGATTCTGAATTTGAAATATTTTATACTTCCACTGTTCTTGTAATAATACTTCCATGAAATTATGAAAAATATATTATATTTTTATTTTAAAACAATTTTTTTGTATAAAATAATAATTATAAATTATATCATTGATTACACACAGAAAATATCGATAACAAATGACTTGTCAACCAAGGTTAACGAATTACTATGTTAATTGTTATAAAATATTATAGGTGAAATGGATATAAATATAGTATGTAGAATATTATAGAATAATATTCTATTATCATCAGTTTATATATAACTAATCAATTAGCTCTATCATTTGGCTATTATTTATTATACGACATTCAATACAATAAACCAACTTTTAAAAATTTAATTATTACTGCTAGTTAACTTTTATATTTAATTCACAATTTTTTATCACATAAATTACACGACATTTAAAAACCCTATGCAATATTAATATGTTATAAATATTTTTTTAACAATTGTAACTTTTTTAAGAAATAATATTTTAAAACAATGTTATACAATGCGGCGAGATGCCCCCCCCCCCCAAAAAAAAAAACGTGTACTCGTCTATATTATCTCGGTAATAGATGATATGGTGTTTCATATCTATAATTGCATTGCTCTAAAGTCAGTTGTATTATAAGGCCGATCTACGGGTCGGTGTATGGAAAATTGTAGGTGTAACGTTCTCTGAGTAATTTATTATTCAAACCGAAAACCTAAAAAGGAGACGAGCTTACTAAAAAGGGTAGAAAAATAATTCGATGATGGTACGCGCGTATTATAATAATATGGTTATTATATGAATAATTATTTTTGCCAAACCGTTCGAAGCGCGCTTTGCATAATAAGAATGTGTGTCGCGGCGGGTGTGGGCGAAAAATATTATTTTCACTTTTCACGGAAGACGACGATTTCGCTTACTTACTGTAATAAATTATTATACAACTCTATGCGTATATCCATTGCTGGAGATATTTTGATGAGCTCATATAAATCACATCATGAAATCGTATTTACAAATCGCGATTTGTTTGTTAAAAAAATGTATACATACGTATTAACCCCTCAAAATCGGTTTACTGCTGCTGCTGCTGCTGCTGCTGCAGCGGTTTAGTCGGTCGATATATATTCCGACTTAGCTCTACCCTACCTACCCAAACAAATAATTATTACCTATACCAAACGGTATCTTAACTACGGCTGGGATTCATCGTGTTCGACATGCGGTGGTTGCTCTAGCTGTTTCAATAAGCATTGTAAGCGTATAAATAATTATATCGCTGCGACCTATCTATAGATAGCTGGTAAATTTAAACTACCCATTCACCATTGCATTGCAATGTTTTTGGACGTGTACCTATGGAAACAAACCGCGAAAGCCGTGGCGCCACTGTGGTGTGGCTGAAAACTGCTACCTATATAAGTATGCCAAAATAATAATAATAAAAAACCGATTATTTCGACGTTTTTCCGTAGCTATATAATATAATAATAATACTATAGGTTATGGAAGGTTTTACTTTGTCGTTTATAACGATTATAACTCCTCTTCGACTTATAGGTATATGACTTGATCGTTACGCACACACACACATATATATAATGTATATACATATTATATTAAATCAACAATATATTATAAAAGGTAGTGTTGATATATTTTTAATTATAGGTACGGGCGACCGTATATTATTATGTAGGTACCTCATGGAATATAATATGTATATTATAATTATATTGTATTATATAGTCGAATAAAACTAAAGCCGCCAAGGTGACTTAAAAGCTTTCGACTTGGTCAGATCGATACGATTATTATAATATATACGCGGGACGTGATTGATGAATCACGCTTCATTATATTATTTCCTTTAACAATGAACTTATTCAAATTGTGTTTTTGGAATTTTTAAATATAATTAAGGACCGCATATTATTATTATTTATTTCCCAACTCTCGAGATCATTGCTGTACTACTGTTTATCAGTGTCGATACAAACTTTTGTTTCATTTAATGAAATAAGTCAGAGAGTTTATGTTTACGATTCGGTATCATAAAGTCTAGCATAAGAAAAAATTGCACATTCTATTATTATTTTTACTATCATCCATTTAATTATTTAGTTTAATTTAGTCATATGTATACACTGTGACTCCTTACACCACCGCACAAGCATAGCCTTAAGGTGCAGGTAATTGTCATTCTTTCTTTAATATTTTGTATCATTATTGGTCATCAAATAATACGTTTTTCAAATCAAAAAATATACCAAAATTTCAAACATTTATAGTAAATACTTTTTTTATTTACCAGTGATTATTAGGATACAAAAAACTTCAAAACTCGATTTTCACAAAATCATCAATTTTTAATCACTACATTACAATGTACTCACAGTGCGATGTGTGTAACGTGCACTGTAATACTGAAAAATTATTAATAGGTACCCCCCTGTAAAAGAATAAAAGTTTAATTTCAGTAAAACTGCCTCCATATATAAAGACGTCTACGGTCTTAACACGTTTTCTTTGATTGGTACTACACGACGTCGCTCTATTCCTCTATAAGCATACCGGTATTATAAGTGTGTTTACCGACACTGTTGAGCAAATATTTTTGAACCTGAAAAATTGACCTAAATCCAATTAAATATTATGCTCACGCGTTCGAAAAACATAATATTATTTTCTTCGAATAAATTGCCTGCAGCTGTGCAATGATGAGCTTTCGAATAAAGACGGAAGTTGGGTATCGTATTGGCCGACCGTGCGCGCGTAAGCCGTTTTACGGTGGGCAAATAATAATATTATATACCATCATGTCCGTTTCAAATGTGACAACCATCATACTGTTATTATTATTATACCTAGGTATATTATTTTTTTACAGAAGGTACTATAATATCATGTTCTCCGATGGTGTATAATATTTCGTCTTATTATAAAGTTATACAAGCCGCGCGAGTACAATGGAAACGAAAAAAAAAGAAAACCATATATTATACGAATATTGTACGATATTGAATTCGAGCAGTATGTGCGCCCGAGTTCACGGCGGCGGCGGTGTTATGTTTTGTGGAATTAGATTTACATGGCTTCACAATAATATAATTTCCCGAACACTAGTAATAGTCATACACTGTCAAACTGTTGAACGTTTCAGTTTTCTTATTATTATTGTTATTATGATATACGTCGTATAATAATTAAATAATAATAATACGCTCAGCTATGTACTGCGGCGAACGGTTTTAGTTCAAAGACCGGAAGTATAGTCTTCCGCAGAAGACTATGCACGTGCGTGATTTTATCCAGAAATCGTTTCCAGTCGCAGCTGCAGGACGCAGCATATCGGGTCCAGTAGTTATAATATTCGTTTTAAAATTATTAAGTATTTATAAGTTAAAGATATATCATAAAATAATTATTTACAATTTTTTTGGATTTTTATAACTCTTAAACCTAGCCGGATATAGCTGATACGGTAATAGTTCATTTTCTACAGCGAATAATTTCAAATGGGTCGCCGAAAAATTAATATTATCACTTATTGTTGTTAATATAATAAGGTATTATAGCGATACGAGTAAAAATAAATAAACTAAGAGTTATTATATTATATAGTTTCTCATAGTAGTGATAATTGAAAAAATTAAGAAGCGAGTGTGGGTGGGTAGTCTCCCGTTGAACATTATTTTCAAAAAAAAAAAAAAAATAGTAATAAAAATTTTCTGGTATACTACGGCGCACGGTTTCAGTTCTAAGACCGGAAGTCCTCAGCAGTAAAACTACACATGTATAATATTATTTAGAAACCGTTTTCAATCGTGGCATAGATGCTATTAAATTTTGTTTTACGGTTTGCCCCTTTTCGTGAATAGTTTTGAATGATTAACTGAAAAATCAAAATTTATATCATATATAGCTATTGTTATTAAAATAATAAGATTAAAAATCAATTAATTGAGAGTACTTAATTATATGTATAGTTTCTGTTAGTCGTAGTTATTGAAAAAAATATGAGTTGGGGAGGGTGGGTAGTTCCACATTCAACATTGTTTTCAAAAAGATCATACGAAAAATTAAGTAAATACCTTAGGTCATCAACACAATGCAAATGTTGAGAACCGCTTAAATCTAACCGATTTAATAAGTAATAACTTAACTACGCGTACAGTTAAATTAAGTATTTATATAGTAATGACTTACTAATACTTATCTCTTTCCAATTACACAAAGTTAAAACTCAAACTCGTGCTTCGTACAGTACATGTTATTGTGTCATGCATAGGTATATAAGAGCACAACTAATTCATTATTTATTTGTTTTTGATTACTGTATCTTACACAAAGACAAACAAAATAAAATATATTTGTGGATTTAACAATATCTAGATGATGCAAACGCGTAATATATTAAGACAAATTGTTTAGTTATAATTAAAAAAAAATAATAATTAACTTGCGTGATCCACACGGCTATACATAAAATAAAATAAAATTTTCTTAACAGAGACGTGCGTATGCATATATTTTTAATCCGTAGTTATTATTAATTAATAATTAATAAAAATAAACTTTTAGAGTAGGTATATTAATTAGGTATAAGTAATTTTGTCTTACTATTAAATAAAATTAGATATGTAACTATTATTATTTGTATGTATACACATTTAACTTTCTCCGCATTGACTTAACTTAACTCGAGTGATTTTTTTCGTTAATACTTAGGTATTGTAGCCCTGCACTATGGGATTTTCGTTTAAGTAATCTTCTGATATGCGCTGCGATTATTTTCTAAGACGGTTCTCGTTTCAAAAAAAAAACTACAATTATGTTTTAATCTCAGACTCCGATGCCGGAGCAGACTATAATAATTGTTTGACGATCTTAACGAAGAATGTAGACGGTTTATATAGAAGTGTATATCAACAACAATGAACGTTTAAAGTTTTCGAAAAAGGGAATGCTGAGCGAAGCCAGTGCAAATAATTTTTTAATCAGGGTTTTAATATTTGAACAGCAAAAACTCGCTCATCCTGTAAACTTTAAATCCTTTAATAAATGATAAACTGCTTGTTAAATATTTCATACTGTATATACATTTTGAGTCGGAATTTGAAGAAAAATTTGAAGTTGCCATTTTAGATGTATTTTAAAAGAAACTTAAAAGAAATAAATAATTTACATCAGCGCGTAAGTTGAAAAAAAAACAATTTACTTACCTACATAGTATTGCAAATCAATGGGTTGGGCGAAAAGACTTTTTGTAGTATTCATTAATAATAAGTAATTAAGGCAAATCGTTTTCGGAATAATTAATCAATTTATATTAGTAGCGTTGCAGAAATCGAAAAAAATCGAATTAAAATACGTTTTTAAACATTAATTTATTTATTTCGTGAATTTTGAAAAATAGTCACAACAATAGTGAATCGACCAAGTCGCGATTATAACGCTGTAATATAGAAATCTGCACATATTTCACAGTCGAATTAAAATATACTCTCGGGAAAAAAGAACTAATCGGCAAGTCTTGTTATAACGATCCGAGGGCACGTAGGTGTACAGGGTATTGTAAAAAAGCCTGACAAAAAAAAAATTGATAGTATTTAAACTTATGACAAATATTATTAAAATAATATGGATAGTAAATAATTCAAGAAATAGATTTAATAATTATTTCCCTGGAATTCCCAAGAAGAAAATCTTGAAAAAAGTTATTACGTTTTAAATTAATCTAAGTACTCCAAATTTGCCCTCCGTGTGGAGTCAAACTGACTATCAAACATTTTTCAACAGAATACCTCGTGTACGAAGAGTTTGGGGAAAAAAGCCAACCCATCAGAGTATACGATTCCACATCACTTATTCCCAGGGTTCACTAAGTCATAGTAGTCGACACCATCGTCTAGTCAAAATTAATAAACAAATTGTAAAACTAATTAATGTATACAAGATTTATTATCTTCTATTGCATATTGTGAATATTGCAAATATTTGTTGTAATTCACAATGGCCTTTGATGCCGAGGCTTAATTGAATTTATCCAAAAAAATTGAATTTAGCTTAGAATTTAAAATGTTTAGCTAGTATTCAAAAATAATAACAAAAAAAATGTTCATATCATCTATATTGATTAGAACAAAAGTTTCAAAATTTGTCGGGTGTTTCTGTAATACTATGTATGTATAGGTATTATAATAAAACTAGGTATACTACGTACCTGTTACATTAAACACTAATATAATATATCTGTTGCCTACATCTATTATCCGTATACCACAAGCTAAGTATATACCAATTACCCGAAGCGATATGTCGATAATCACTGCTAGATGTACCTATAATATTGCGCCGCAAGTATATATGGGTTCCTTATAATAAATAATATTATAATCCGCCGCTGCGGTGAGTACCTAACCATCACACGACTTGTTTAAAAATTAATCAAGTAAATAAAACGTCGAACGAGGTTTTTTAAAAGATAAAAACATAAGATTTATTATTAGACAATCGTTATTATGTTATTATTATTAATATAAAACGTCGGTGGCAGACGTCCGGGCGAGACGTGTATGTGACACATCGACAAGACGCCTAATGTAAATATAATAAATTACATAGTAAATTTATTGATGGGATTTTTATGCATTAAAAATCTCAGAAAATGCACTTAAAAAATACAAAAATTACTGTAAATGAATTGAAAAAAATCATTTTGCATACAAAATATATTACAACAACTGTATTCATTTACTGATTTATGATTATTAAACAGAAAATGTAGCGATTCTAAATATGCCACTTTAGTTTTACCGAAGCCGTAGCTTAGGTTTCGTCATATCTTGATAACTATTTGTCCGATAATATTACACGAATATTATGATATAGTGCCTACTTTATAATTTTTTATATCAATCATATGAAAATCATGTTGATGGGTAAGAATCTTAAAATAAAATTTCAAATTCATACTACCTACTCCGTTTCCAAAAATCAAAAAACTTGAAAAATGCAAAATAAACTTTCCTATTCTCATTAAAAAGTACATGAAGCAAATTTGTGACCATACGAGCATTGGTCAATAAGGTTTGGACAACAATGCAAAGTGCTGCATCGAAATCCCAGCCCCAATAATAACAATAATAATAATAATAATAATTTTATATTATTATAATATGATGCATGTTATGTGTCCCTCCCGAAAAACGACAAAAATGTAATTAAAAACAAAATATCATATTGTATATATGACACACAACACATTGCCGCACAAGAGTGCTATAATAATACATTAATACGATAGTGTAATTTAATGGTGTGGCGCCTGTTTAGGATTATTATTACTATTTTCGGTTTATTATTTTATGGAGGTTTTTTTTTAGACGTGTACGCTACTGGTTTTTGTATTGAATACTATCGAGTCTCCGACTGAACCTAGGTGGGTACTTGAAAAATCTTTAAAAGCCAGTCCTAAAATATTATTATTATTATTTTTACGATGGTCATATTTTACCGACTCCGTACATTATAATGCACCTATTACAGCGCACTTAAACACGCGGAGATATTGTTACGACGACGTATATTACACAACGGTTGTGAATTTAAATAATTTAACACGAAATAATGTATGATACGGTGGTATTATACGTCATTACAAACGGTATTAAGTTCGTTTTATGGCAGTTATTATTATTACTATTATCTATACCTATACAGTGAGGTACTATAATATAATATGGGAGAATCATAATTAAATACTCTTTTATACAAACAGTTTTTATTATTATTATTGCACACCGAGGTTTATTTCGAATGCACACAAAACGTTGTTATTGTATTAAAATGTATAAGGTATCCTTTTGTCGGTATATTTATTATGATATTATTATAATAGCCGGTAAATGCTGATATACGTATATATATATATATATATATATAAGTAGGTAAACCGATACGAAATTTATAAGTTCTTACACCGTTTTGTGTTCACGTGCGAATGCAACTGTGCATTAACGACGAATGGTAGCACAGAGACAAACGTATTTCATTGTAAACTATATTATATTATACACAACAGTAAGTTGTAAGTTGTAGTTGTACCGACGATTGCGAAAAGTCTTACAGTTTACCGATCGAAATTTAATGACTAAAAGTTTATAATATTATTATATTGTAAATAATAATTGTTGTTATTATTATCATTATTATTATAATACCCTCCGCTACAATAACCGACTACATTATTATCGAACAACAACAACTCACATATTATTAAAATACTCGAACCGTTCTCGCTGAAAATTATTATAACGACTACTGCACGGAGCTTTGCACCATGTTATCGAGTTTTCCTTTTTTTAAAAAAAAATATTTATTATTATATTTCATAAACAATACAGGTACCCAAGTATAATACGGTATTAATGCATAATATAATAGAGGTACACCCGCCGCCGATAAAAATGTATAACATGAATAATAACATTTTCATCGAAAATACAAATTCTCTGAAACTGCAGTGGAAGTATGCATGAATATTAAAAGCCGGCGTTGTACCTATAGGTAGAGATCAAAAACTCAAAGTAAATTTGTAAAATGAGATTACTAATTCGAGCGAAATAAAACATAATATTCTTTTAGTCTCGTCGATGCAATGTCGGGACGTATATAATAATATATAGTAGTATAAGTACCTCCCTATATACGTTCAAAGTCAGCTAATTATGATATAATTGAATAAATAATTTTGTCACCTACCCACCTACGCGCAGATAGGTACTTAGTTGAAATAAAAGTAAATTAAACATTAGTAGGTATAATATTGTAATTCCGCACTGCGATATTGTACGGCTAAAAAAGTCTATTATAATAATGTGCGTCACGACGACAAGGAGATGGGAAAAATTGAATTAAAAACGTTATTTTAATTATCTCTTTTTTTTTTGTATTATTATTTACAAAGGTTACCTAAGCATTTGTAAAAGTGACACACAGAATGAAAAAGATTATACAATTACGCAATCATTATATTAATGAAAAACAAATCCAATTATCATAACACTTAACTTCGTTACTTCGAAACGTATAACTTTTATATTATAATTTCGCATTCCATTCAGACAACAACGGCCGGCGCTCGCTTTATAATAAATCAAATCAAAATATGTAATTTCTATTTAAAACAGTGAATTAAATTTAAAAAATATAAAAAAAACGTTTCTCTGATGCCGCACTCGAGTGTTTCACGAAAACGTCTCTTACTAAAAAGAGTTGGGCGTAGAAAAAAAAAGTATAAAGTTACTTACTTCTAAACCTGCGCTGCCATTATATTATGCGACCGGATATTTTTCGTCTTTCTTGAAAAACCTTAATAGTTTCGTTTTGTTCGACACGTGCATTGTTTAGTTTGTTTTTTTCCTATTTTCAATACTATTCAATACTTATCGGCGGGACGAATGTAATTCACAATAATATTTTAATATTATATACATATATATATATATTATTATTATAGAGAGGTCCTATCGTACGCTGTCGCGGCAACAAAACAGTTCGATCTCTTCATATTTCAATGGTATAAAACACGACGATGGTATTATATATACGTAAACAAATTGTCAGAGACGTGCGCGCGTGCTGTTATTATTTATTATATGATATCGTGTTCTCGTCGAACATAGATATGATGATGAATGCGTCTGATCGTTTTTTTTCTATTATACGCGAAACGTACACTCCCCAAAGGTGGTATAGGTAGATCGGAGGAATGTAGACGAGTTTTGAAAAGTATATATAGGTACCGAGATGGGACGATAGAGGAAAATATCGCCGATTTTTCATCTGCAGCTATCGCGGTGTAGTTCGTATTATAAAGTGAAGAAAGTGATTTTTTCAAGAGGAAAATAGTTTGATTTAAGTTGTACAGAAAATTTCTCGATTTGACTTTATCGGCACACAACTCACCTTAAGTCTACCGGACACACAATAACTCGTGTAGGTAACCCCCAAAAAAAATCTCCCGGACACAAGTAGACACAACTCGTGTATGCTACCAGAAAAAAAACCTAAGGACATCACGACTCAGCGTTATTTTCTCGTCGACTCGCGAAAGTCTTAAAACGTCCCTAAAGCCCGGTTAGCGATATTATATATAGACACACAGGGGCATAGTGCTTTGTGTTGGATAAGGGGAAAGGATATTATATTATAATTTGTAAATTATGCGAGCAGGGACAAAACCGCTTTACCGCTTTAAAGTGCTTTATACGCACATAATATTATATGACGGGATGGGCATAATATCCACGATATAACGCGATAATAATAATAATAATATGAACTACTGATCGGCCAGATGTGCTGTGACCAGAGCTCTGCCCCATCAATTATATAATACTATTATCGTTATTGTACCTGGGTAGGCACTATTATTAGTGTGTCGTACACATATATTATACCTATATCTGGCTAGTGTCCATGAAATTATTTAATCACTTACTATTTGATACCTATGACGCGGTGTAGAGGTAGGTGTACAAGAATTCTCGGATAGTGTAATAATATATATAATATGACCGCTATGAGAATGCATTTGGCGTAGTTCTAGCACTGCTGCAGGATAACACATTTATCTCGTTCGGATGATAGTATCGCATCGCAATCGTGATCGCCCAAAAGAGAAATATACCGAAAAGAATAATCCGATGACGGCGGCGACGTAACAAACGTATAATAATAATAATAATAAAAATAATGATAATAATGATAATGATAATAATCGCGTAAGTATTCCCGTTGGCACTTGTATTATACCTTATACCGCAGCTATACCGTTACATACACTGCAGCGGCAGTTAGGCCAGTTATATAGTTGAGCAGAGTATAATATTAACTCACTCGTGTTGTATTGTCGGTGGGTGTACAGGGTGTAACAGAAACACCTGACGAATAAAATGAAAAAATTGATACTACCTAGTTAAATGTGGGTATGACAAAAAATATGAAAATTGTATGGATAATAAATAACTAAGAAATAAACAAACTATGTCAGGCCGAAGTTTTAAAAATAATATTTTGAAAAAAATTATCTTGAAATTAATTTACTCCGAAATAATATTGGTATTTTAACTAACTACTTGACTTATAAGCGTTTTTACCATCAACATTTGTCTGAAAATTAGACTTGAAAATTGGCGTTTTTTAATTTTTCCAAAAACAAGCTTACGAAATGAAATTTTTATATTTTTGGTATTAATGAAAATTTTTTGTCATCCTTTACTTGTAGGTAGCACAAAAGTCTATAAATTATATATATATAAAAATAATATGTCAAATACTATATACGAACGAAATCGCGATGTACATGATGTGCTGAATAAATAGTAATTTTTAATGTTGTTAGACGAAAAATAACTGTATATTACGAGTTTTAGTGAGAAATGGATCAGTGGCAAGTATCAATAAGGGTGTTTAAAGTGGGTTAGAGTTAGAGTTCAACTATCGAAAAATTCCATTTAAAAATAATTGGTCAAATCCGAATTTAAATGTTATTAAAATGATTTTATTATTGGGAAATATTAATTATAATATTATCTATTGTGAATCGTATCTATTGCAATCGAAATGGGCAACAGCGTGTGACGTAACTATTTTAATAATTAACAAAACAAAAATTAAACATTTATATATTATATAAAGTCAAATCTCCTACTTTCTTTGGAATATTGGTAAACTTTCATACGACCTATTATTAAAATCAGTTATGAACGGCATGACAATGTTCCTTTCAATAGACAGCTAACGGTTTTTTTTAAAAATGTATTGCTGGAAGATCCCAACATGACTGCATCTTCGTTTATAAGTTGAATGGGTTGTCTGTTCTTCGACAAACAGACAGAATGAATAATCTTGATATTTTAGGCTCATCGAGTATTAATTATGTTTAGTTTTTGAAATGTTATTTTTTGAAAATAAAGGTTCCTATACTCGTTTACACTTAACTATTGTGCGCGCGCAGAAGTATGAGAACTTATTTGAATGATATGCACAACGATTATGTGTTGAGTATAAACCAGACGTTGCGTCGATAGTTAAAAAAGAATTTTAAATGTCCCACTCACGACTATCATGAGTGATTTAAATGTATATTTTCCCATTTAGTCCTGTGTTGAAAAATATCCTTGGGCCCCGGGCAAACGCCGCGGGTAGCCGGCACCGATGTCTGATCCTCATCATGATTTTTAACATAGCTTCATTACGTCATACTCTCAACGGCTAATACCAAACAGCGAGTCTGGACAAGTCAGTGGTCAATTCTAAGTAGTTTAGTAAGAACATTTTTTAAAAAAACTTAACTAGTTATGTACTTGAGTTAGGTACTTAGGAAATATATTAAGTCCGTTAGATTCCCAGGGTTTGTCGATTAAGACATCTGTTGAGTTACCACAAGTTACAAAAATGTTTTATAACACAAAACTAAAATATTTTGATAAAATTTTAATAAAATCATTTGTTCGAAATGTTGTGAGTACATAAGTTTTGAATAGTTCACAAAAAAAACTTTTGAGAAACTTGATGATTTTTTTTCAAATAACCAGTTAAACAAAGGTACAAACGAGGTACTAAACAGAGTGACTTGTTAAGTCAAAAGTTACATCAGACTTGACTTACCGTGCCCAGCATTGCCAACAATATTATACTGCAGTAAGTATAGGTCTTTAGATTAGGTTATATAATATAAACGACGACGGTAACGATAATATATGACTCTACTTGACATGCGGTCCCCTAAATTCAGTTATTCCACCATAGATTGTTAAATCGTTATTATACAGTTACTTATACTATCAAAATGTGGGTATAAATACTTATGTATTTGTACACTTTGTTGTTATCACAACTTGTGATATGAATCGTATCACAGTCGCAGTTACGGTCGGATAATTAATATCCATGGGCATATACATATACATATATATTAATAATATTGTTACTATTATTGTTAAACACGTTACGATACGTTTCATTCGATCAATAGAATATATTTGCACGCTGCAGGTACAAGTACCTGCTACCATGGGTATGGTTTGGTTGTTGGTATATTATTATGTACGCTTAATTATATAATGAACCCATCTTACTCGCGGCTCGGCATTCAAACAGCCGTGTAATTCGATCCCGCGCGGAAATAGCTCATCCCCATATAAACTACCTACACAATATACATAATGATATAACGGTATGGATAATATTATGTAGGTGCCTGATGGGTACATCGAATATTCAAATAGTTACATTTAGATGACTGCGAGTAGCGGTGCGTTGATCAAAATTCGACTTTTGAATAATAATTATGAATCACTACAATACAATATTATGATATTAATAACACCAAATATACGGTAACGACGAGCATATACTGCGAAATCGAAAGGGGTTTGCTGCTCAGTCCGACTGGCACCGCGCGAGTGGGACGTATAAAAGGGTTATCGGCTTATAGGGGTGGTTTTAGCCCCCCCCCCAACATCCCGAGATCCTATTTAAAATATCCCACTTTCTAGTATTGTATTCATCGCCTTTTCGCAGCTACCGCAGTACAATACGTCATTTATATGACTTATTATATGTTATGCATAATTGCAGATACTAATATACTATACATGTCTGCATATATTGCGCTTAGCAACCCCCGGCCATTAAACGATTTCTAGATCCACTCCGGCGGCCACTGCAGCAGTAATAAATAGTATATATATGTAGGTGTATTCATTTATAATGTTATGTACATAATATATAGGTATGCCTAAGTAACGCGCGTGACAGTGTGACGTGTCGTGAATAACAATCAACTGGAAAATTAACTTTATTCGAAACAATTTCATATTAAATCATACCGCTATAATATTGTATAGCCACACACAGACACTGCGAACGCCGTATTATAACGTCGACGATGACGAACGCAATAATTAATGCTCAATACGATAATATTATAAACTTCGATTAGATCGCCACTCTGCAGCTGACCCCCACACGATAACGGTGCCGCATGTCTGATGATAACGATGATGATGATGATGATGATGATGATGATGATGATAATAATAATAACCCGAGCAGGGGGTTGTTTTAGGTAGCCGGTAGGTATATGTAATATATATGTATTACATGCACTCATCAGTAAATAACACTGTAGCTGGAATATTAATATTAATGTATTGTTAATATTCACGAAGTGTACTACTATATACTCGCCGTGGTACATAAAAACGGTTTGAGTTTCAGAGGCTATAATATAGCCCATAGAGAGATCCTTTACGACCTGCAGCTCCGCTATTTTTTTTTTTTTTTACCCACACGGCGATGCTTTAGATTATTTACAGTCCACATTTTTTATCCTACGTATATCCCGCTGCAGGATACTACATTATATAGTACTCTTTTTTTGAAAAATTACTGGTGCATAATTAACAAAAATCGAATGGACGGTGGAAAAAAATGAATCATTGAACATGATATTTCATATTTCGTAATAATATAATATTGTGAATAGAGAATGGCCGTGAGTTGCTCGATTGTTTGTAACTATATGGTTACGAGTTAACCAATAACTCAATTACATTTTAAGTTACCAGATAGGTAGGTATAGTTAGTGTGTATTATATTTATGCTGATTTCTTTAGCTAAAAGTTAAAAATATTAAAATCGAAATTTACCAAAACGTCGGCTATGAGATATTACACGCAATGTTTAATAACTATGTAATATATGCGTAGTGAATATAATAACCACATACTGTGTAATATTAACGTATGGAAATGAGCTGTAAAACATTAACAACTTTAAAGGTTTTATAAGAAGAATTTGTAATTAATTTAGTACTACTCCCATAAAATCTTTACATTATGTGCCTTTGTGTGATATGGTTTATGTCGGTGTACATTGTGTGGAATCCAGTTTTACTATTCTTGCGGTATGAATCGAATAAACCTCGTTCAACGCGGGTTTCTTAACTTTTCAGCGTTTATATTAAAAATTGATCACCCAACCCACTAATGAATATTAGTCAGTTACCAAGCACCGAGAGCTTGGCTTGAATACTGCGTCAGCTGTAGGATTGAAGGTAATTGAAATTTTCAGGCGTATTGTTATTAATAATTGGTATTATATCAATTCAAAACTGCAAAAAGTGAATTAGTTTTGGGTGTATTTAATAAAATCAAAGTAAGGTTAAATGCAGACTATATTTATTACGCATTAATGCTCAAAAATACTTATTTATGATGCGTAATGTACCAACTTAAGTTATTCTATCTCAACTTCTCTACAATTTAAAATTGGTATGTTTTTTAAAACATTATCCCCGAAAAAAGGTTTTCGAGTTGTTGCAGTATTAAACAAGGGCGTCGATGTATAGACCTGGAAACCATGCCAACATAGATTAACATTTAAGTTCCATCCTTCATATCCGTCGTCGCCTTTTTTTCCATGCCTATACTATATTATAAGCGACACCAATAATAAATTGTGGAAAAAATCAGCCTTTAAATGAAAGACGAGTATCTACATAGTCAATAAGGATTCGTGACCTCAGCTATTAATAAACACATAATATTATTTGGTCCCGTATTGTATATAATAGAACCAAATTATGTCGACAAGAAATATGGATAGCACACGTCTTACACACGGACAGA
The DNA here is from genome assembly GCF_001856785.1 of Myzus persicae. NCBI lineage: Eukaryota > Metazoa > Arthropoda > Insecta > Hemiptera > Aphididae > Myzus > Myzus persicae. The sequence goes on along the minus strand of NW_019102632.1, from coordinate 103,944 downwards.
ACTCTTATATAAACCATTATTACAAAAAATATCCTTTATATCGTAAAATAAAATAATGCATTTAAGATTTACAACACTTATCGTTGTACATCTATGTTTTCATGACATTGTATAAAATATTTCACTTTTTAAAAATGACAACATAAATGATATCGATATCGTCCGATTTGATTATAAACACATTTGTATAGGTACCTTGGTAGGTGTCTTCTATTTTAAGTTAAGATAAAAATTGTGGCTATTTAGTAACGTTTTAAAGTTATCTACTTAAAAATCACATAATATCTTATAATTCGGATTACAAGTTACAAGTTATTTAACTAATGGTTACGTAATTTTGATACAATATGTAACTACGATTTCCGCCCTGCAAGCCGCAGACTGTGAATGATATTATGCTCTGCGATTTCTTGTTTGTTATTCATTACTGGTGTCGCATGCGATTCGTTAACTCTATCCGCAGGTGTACCCGAACCGATGGTTCGACCATCTGCAAGGCCGATTCCTTAAGTTTAAAGTCTTAGGCCGAGATCTAATCGTGAACAGAACTCGCGCGGTATTATTTTTTGACATTCAAAATGTTTTGTAACGGACCATTTGTATGTATATTATCTGTGTGTCTACTGTATAATATTATATAGTACGCAACGCACTAATGTCATTGTTACGATAATATATTATGATATATTTAGACTTATCGCCGAGCGATCGTTTTCACGGTGACGTCGTAGGACCTCGTGAACATCATAAGGGGTGCAGACCGCAGACGTTTAAAATAACCTTATTTAATATGATATAATATGATATGTGGTGCGAAGACCCTGTGGAATGAATTAATAAGTCGTCTATCGGGGAATGGTAGCTGTCAGCGTGACTCGGAAGTCGAGAGATACAGACGCTACATTAAAATCGGACATTATATAACATTATTATTATTATTATTATTATTATTATTATTATTATCATACCGTCTACAACTATTATAGGCCCCTCCGAACAGACGACGACCGATCTATTTATAGCCACATGCATAGGTACACATATATTAAATTATACAGGGTGATCAGCAATTGTGCCGACCCCCGTTTTATCCATTGAAAATTATTTTATTTAAATTCTGATTTTTAAAATTCATAAATGTCTTTACGCATACCACATTTTTGGTACTACCTACTCATCAAGGAGCTTCTACAAACTTCTGTTTGTTAAATTAGAACCGTCCCATTTACTGTACAATTATTTAAGGGGGTATAATTTTAATACTATTGTACTAAGAATCACATGAAATGATGGAACAAATATTTTTTAAACGCTAATAACCATATTATTAGTATTTAATTACAAATATATAGGAAGGTATACATAGTTATCGTTTGATTAATATTATATTATATTCAAATAATATTGTACAATTTTAAAAATTATAAAAATTAAAAATCAATTATCGAACAAGAATCATTGAACTAAAAACCTATAAAATAAATATTAAACATTTATAATTTAACTCATGTATGAAAATTATATATTTTTTTTTAAAATAATAACTTATACCTTGAACATATGATATGTTGAAGATTGTTCAAGATATGTTGTAATATTACAACACGTTTATTCCTACCTATATATTTGTCATTAAAATATTAAGTATTAAAAATGTGGTAATTAGCCTTAAAAAATATTTGTTCTATCAATTTCATCTGGTTTTGAGTACCTAATATGTTGTAGTCTAGATATTTTTTTTTTGTTTACCCTCGCATTGACATATATTATATAATACTGATGTGATGGTTCTCAAACGCTCTTAGCGGAACACCCGGAAACTACACCGTGTACGGCGTCATGAGGAAACGTGAAACCTTAACATAAATACCTTACAATATAGGTACCGAGTATCTAGGGAGACATTGAAAAAATATTAAAGAACTGCACCACGACACACAACTTCTTCAAGTGCTAAAAACGACCAACGAGAATACATTTTATATGATTTTCTCGGTATATATAAACCCTCAATATTTCTACAAGCTAAACGATTCCGGGCGAGAAGTAGGTATTTCGTTACGAAATATTCGATATCCCGGAATTCTATGTAGTATATGATATTATCGTATATAAAATACGAGTAAAGAATGTCTAAGTCAGACGGGTTGCACGACGAGCGTGTCACACGCTTCCCCCCAAAAAATAAATATTGATTAAAAATTCCAATACATAACGGCAGGTATAATAAGATACGTCTCCCGCGCAATGAATATAGGACGACACAAGTCTGCGGGCAAAAAAATGAAAATATATTGTTGGAATATATATTTATTATTTATATATTATTATTGGAGTGTTGCTTTATTTACTTTGCTTTTATTGTTATTGTAGTAGCTAGTAGGTATCATTGCAGCTTGCGATAGACAAACCAAATTAAGACTCTATACTTCCTCGATACCGAAACGACAACCGGACCTAACGAGAACGACTAAACGAATAGACGAAATAATATATTACAGACAATAATATGAATTAAATACTTTTCGATTCATTGCTACATTGTATCACTGGCCGAAATGAATGTATTACTAATAACGTATAAAATTAGAAAATGAAAATATTCTATCTGATTAATATATTATCTTTCAATCGTTTTACTTATATAACTGCAGGGTCGTGTAAGCACCAAGATTTCAAAGATCATAGGGTGCACTATGCTAAAAGCCCTAATCCCTCTTAAAAAAATAACGTATAGAGACTTTAACCATCTGTTCTCAACATAATAATAGCGTGATATGGACACTTACATTTGATGCACAGTCATAGTATAACACTAATCAAGGCATTCAGTTATTGATAGTTGTATGATAGTTTAAATTGAGTTAGAACACCTACAGAAATCAAGGTAAACAGTCAGAAAATTACAATAAGAAGCTACACAAATTTACTCTCGGCAGATCACGTTTAGCTTCGTTATAGTTTGAAAATTAGAATGAATCGACTTATTATGAAACTTGATGCTTGCAAGAACAATATCTGTGTGTTTGTGTGTGCCTTTTTTATGATAATTCGGTTTTAAAGTGAGTTCTGATCATTTTTAATTTACGCTATATCGTGTAAGGGAAACTTGCAAAAAATTCTTACCATCCAGTTGCCTAATACATTGATTCACTCTAATTTTGAAACTAACGAAGCTAAATGTGATCTCCTGAGAATGAATTTACTATGTTACGCACTTGTGAGATGGACTGCTTGTTGTCCATATTGTTGTTCAGATTCATCTAACATTCTAACCTGTCATCGAATGTACGCAAAGATATGCAAGAATTGCAGTCTTCAATAGGTTGTTTCATCTATATATTTAATTTATTCGTTAAATAAAAACTTTCTCAAGAAAAAAATCGTCAATTTTTAACAAAATTTTATCCCAATTCAGCTTGAGCACCCGTCTACACGGCACCTGCATGCCTTCAGTTTTAAACCACCCAATATTTGTAGTATGCCGTATACTGCTACAGATTTATTATTATTTATATTTTATAAAATATACCTAAATTTGTATTTTCTGTTCAGCGGCTGCCCTCGGTCGAGGCCCTTCCACGAATGTCCTACGGTTTGCTCAAGGACTACGAGGAGGAGGAAATCTATATTCAATTCGATGAACACGGCCGTACAAAATAAATATCTATAATAAATACACCTTTAAAATTATACGATATTGTTATAATATTATACTGCACATTACACACAATTAGAAGTCGGTGTGTATGTGTGTGTGTGGTGTCTGTACCTACTACCTACCTATATCTACTGCGCAGTGTATTCCTATACTGTAAATTAAATCGATTTTTGGGCGTTTGACGTATATATAGTATATACATTTACTATTTTTTTTATTACTATTTTTCCATAGCACGACGTCCACCTAAGCTATACTTATACCTACGGTGTTATAAGTAAGTATTTCGCGTCTGCAGCGATCGATGCAATTACATACATTTTCATAACGAAATACCCGTACGTCATAAATCTATTATTATTATACTAAAAACAGGTTGCTCAGAGCCGCGGTGTGGCTGATTTACTTATGGGTTTTTAATAAGAACTTGGAACATAATTTTCATTTTTCCTGAATTTAGTAGAATATATTCATAGTGCAGCGGCGCTATAAGTACTCCTAATGGACATTATTTAAAACTGTTTCCTTCCAAATGATAACATGTATACCTATTATTAGGAATACATTTCCACTAAATTCAAAAGCCTTGTTATTTAAACAGTTGCATATTTTCTTCTTGTGTGTGAAGGGAGGGAGAGTAATTGCGTAAAACAGCAGTCACATTTGCCAAACATGTAAGCCCACGCCTGTTTAACATATTATATATATAGCAACGCACTATTTCGAAGACTCAACTGAAAAAAAATACAAGTGATACCCGGTTTTATACTAAAATAAATACGAATTATTGTTGACATTCAAAAAAAAATATGCACTTTCGAAATATTAATAATGAATGTCCACTTGCAGTATTTGGTCGTATTATATAGGATTATAATTTCTTCAGATCTAATCTATGGTATACAGGGTGTAAAAGGAAGACCAAACAAATGAAATAACTTTTGTTCAGATCAATATTTTTTTTTAATATCAATACAGACACTTGCGCTTTTAAAAATTCAAAATAGCCAATTTTAAAATCTGGTTTTTGGAAACATTTTGATTGTAAAACATTTAGTCATATAGTTATTTTTACAATTTTTTTGAAATCTTATTATTTGTATTAAGTAAAGTTGATCCGGTTTAAAAAACATTTTTAAATAGCCAGTAGATATTAAAATTAAAACAATTATTACTTTTTAAATTATTCACGAGTCTTCCTTCAAACAAATTTGACATTTTAAGAAATCATAAAAATAAACCAGTGGACTTAAATAAACATTTTTACAAACAAAAGTTTTCAGATCAAAAGACTCAGATTTACAAATTGGTTTTTTTGAAATGTTGAAAAAAAATTAAATCGTATTACATTTTTTTTTATTTCATTATAAAAGTGTTTTATGTATTGTATCAATTATAGCACACAAATTAATAAATTATGCAAAAAAAAATATTGAAAAATACTATTTTTAACAAAAGTTAATTAATTTGTCATGTCTTCCTGTTACACTCTATATACTTACTATAAATTGTATAATATTATGTTAATATGCACACTTTTATTTAAAATGGAAAACTCCACACAAATGTTTTTATTGCGAATTCTTGAATTTATTTCGACAAAGATATTTCGTTTCTTTAACAGAACTGTCGATGTCGAATACCTATCATCATAATATTATTCGTTCTTATTTAAAAGTACTTATACGGTGAGTGTTTTTAACAGTTTTCGCAGTATAATAGGAATAAACGAACCGGCAAAAGCACAAGTCGATACGCGAGACCGTTAGCAGCTAGATTATACATTCCTTTGAAAATGTATTAAACGCGTCTTGAAATTGTTCAATTTACATTTCGTCAATATCGGTAACTATACAGTAACGAGGCTCTTATAAATATCCGATCGGTTGCACCCTATTAAATTTTTATAAGACGGCATCGCAAATACGGATCATTTTGTTATAGATACGTATTTTCGAAGAAAATAACAATTTAATGATATCGAGTGGACTAAGTAGACGTGCTGGCTTTTTGAATGCCCTTGCGGCGTCCATTTTAAAATCATCTTGCGGATCAAAGATGAAATAATAACTTAAAGCAATATAGCGATACTTATGGTCAAACCATAACTTCAACACATATTTTCAAATAATATCATACACTTGAAATTCGCTTGGCAGTAAAAATTAAAAATACACTAGTATATAGGTACAATACATTATATAAAAGACAAGAAATCGATTTTTTCTGGAATTTGAGAATTTTCATTCTACACTTAGTAAAATGTCAAATTAATTATTTACAAAAAAAAAAAAACGATAACGTTTTAAAAAGCGGATATTATATTCTATTCATTATATATTCAGTGTGCGCGGGAAGAAAACAATAAATTACTAACTCGTAAATTAATTTCGGGTTTTTTTCCCCATCCCGATGAAAACTTAATAAGACGAGAGTAAAATTAAATTTAGAGAGTAGATATAATATTATATAAGTTCGTTTTAGTCGAAATAATACGTGGCTATAATATAAAGATGCGTATTACATTAATAATAATAATAAATAATTAATAATGTGTTTAGGACGTATACTCGTGTCGAACACCGCGCGCACGATTTCGGGCGGTAATTTCGCGGGAACGAAATGATGAAAATTTTCCGACACCGCAAGAGTCTTGCTCAGACAGAAGCACACACATACACACACACACACACACACACACCCACCAATATTGTATAAGCTTACATACATAAACGTCCGTATATGCGATATGTATACGATAATCCGCGGTTGTTTGCGGGATAAAATAACGATCTTTATATACGTTGTATATGTACGTATATATAAATTACTTGTACTTTATGTTGTGTACAATGTACGTGGAAAATCGTTATGAACGCTGACGCCGTCGCCGCCGTATCTTGTATGTGGATATAGAAGTTTCGGAAAACGCGCCTTCGCTGCAGCTCACCCTCGAGAACTCTCACCCCCGCCTTTTTGTCGCTTAGTAACTAGCGTTTATTAAAAATCGGATTTTCGACAATTTTAAGTATGCCTACTGACTGTTCATGGGCCATATACTCCCAAACATAACAATTTTTATGGAATTTAAGGATTTTATTCAAAGTCCTTTTACGATACAAACTTTTTTTTACTACGAATAGGTGGTTCGGCTACAGGATTGAAACGCGCACAAAAATCTTGATTATTGAAAAATACGGTATTTAAATGCTTATAGGTAATATATTTTAAATGGGAATCGAAAATAAGAATCCGAATCGATGAAGTACCTATAGGTTTACATTTTTGAGTTTATACTAGTCTGAAATAAACGCAGCATATCACGGATCATTATTATATGGATACACGTATTACACACCTTGGTATAACACCTTAAACGCGTTATAATTTATAATAACGTTAAATAGTCACGTATATAACACATTTTAAAATTCTTCTTCTTTGCGTGTCGAATTTTCACAGTAATAACTATTAAACGTAATACATTATTATATAACTATTAAAGCATAACGATTATTATATTATGTTTAACAATGACACGAGAGTAATCCCCGAAAAGTCGCCTGCCATGTAATTATAACATACTATCCTGGAGCACCTCCCAAATTATAAATCGTAAATAAGTTTTAAGAGGTAATTTCTCCCGAGTGGTGCGATGGTATAACGCGTTATTACAATTACACGAGCCATAATACAGTATGTATAATTTTTTGGATAATTTACGGTTCATCTAACCCAAGACATCGCAATCTTCTAATCATCAGTGTTGTTTGTGTTCAATAGTAACTTTCATATCCCCGTAATATTATTAGCTATGGACTATGACTACTACAGATTATAATTATTAATTGAAAAAAGAAAAATATATATGCCTGTACGGAAATAAACAAAAGTACCTATATTATATTGTAATTGAATACGAACTGTTTAATCGACGTGCACTATATTCACCCCCCTCAGCTTTGAACTATTGACTTTAAATTGCAATATTATGGTAATATGAACCATGATCTTTGCAGGTGACTATAAAGGCACACCGTACGCCAGTAAGTTCTTTATCTCTAGTGCAGCAGCGCTGATATTATATTACAAACATCACAGATTTTTTTCCCCGTGCGCGGTGTATCTGCAGTGGAAATACACTCAACCCTGCAGTGAATTATTAAAATAATAATAATAATGATCAAAGTCGGCCGACCACGTCTCGTCGTGAAACACACATTATGGAACACACGTGTAGTAGACTAATGTGTGTGTATTATTGTAATATTTATAATTATATAACGCATCGTACGTGAGAGATCGATTCGAACGCGCTATATATTATTATTATTATTATTATTATAATCGTACCAGACGTTTAGAAAACGAGTCATGTGGCAGTAGCCTGGGGTGGAGCGTCCCACCCCAGCTGGCCGCGACTGCTGCACCCCTCGAAAAGCCCGCCGACACTGCGTCATATATTATTACATTAAATGCAGCAGACTACGGCGGTTACCGCAGTCGGATACGGACCATCACCCGCGGCCGGTCGCCTACTAACTGCAGATACGGCGCGCCGTGTTCGTGACGTGCTGCAGCGTGTACACGACGGAACGGCCGGCGAACGGAAAGAAAAAACAAAACGGTTTCGACGATAGTAAAATATTATAATAAACTATACCGTACATATGCGATATTATCATTCTGTTCTGACTGCGGTCTGCGACACGAATAGTATTGCAGTACTTTCCATCTGCAGCACCCTAGTAATATATAATACGACTGCATACCATATATTTCGTTAAATATTGCTGTATTACTATCAGAGCTGGAATTATTGCAGTACCTGATACCCCGAACAGAAATTTTTAGTTTTTTTGTATAAATCCTAATATAAATTTGGTACATGTACCTATGATTTATATTATACATTTTAAAGGTTTGTAAAAAAGTTGTTCAGATAGAACTGATAGTTCTGGTCTTCTTTATAATTTGGATAAGCCATTATTATTTTATGCACTTTAAAATATTGTTTATAACATATGTTTGGGTCATATATTTATTCACCATGTACATTTAATTAATTGTTATAGTTTGTTAATTATTATATGAAAATCACGTAAAATCATGTGAAAATCTTAAAATGCAATTTTTAATTCAAATTTTAAAAAATGACCTCAATATTTAAAAAAGTCAAACAATGCAAAATAAAAACGTCTTACTATAGGTAGTGAAAAAAATAAGAGTATCGAGTAGTTAGATTCAGAAAACAATACAAAGTGCATCGAGATATCGCAACCTTCATTATTACTATTATTATTACCACATAAGAGAATATTTGGCTATTCTGTTATTAGAATAATCCGTGCATCCTCGATGTATTTATAAGTGTAATAATACATTTCAAATTTTGCGATTATATATTTATGTATTTATTTATTCATCAAGGCTACGAGTAATTAACTCCAATGGACTTTCAATAATAAAAATATGAGTTAATCGTTTAACTATACTATATACATAGAATAAATGAACAAATAATTTAAAATTGTATTATCAGTTTAGTCGTGGGTATAGGTAAATATTAGTACAAATAAAAGTCGAAACAGTAAAGGAGAACCTTTGTTATTTATTCCCTTATAAATCATATACTACCTCTTTATTTTTAATAGAGCCCGTGAATTGTCAATTTATTGTACTTTAATTATAACTTATTGATAAGAATCGTAATTGCTGTGTCTAAATCGACTCTTCTTGATTTTGAGAAGGGTAAGTTTAATATTATATCATTTTAAAGAGACTTTATACCTATGGTCTATACATAAAGTATAACAACGGGTTATAAAATGTATCCACCCGCGGCCGTGACTTTATTACCTATCATATAATTATTATATTATCAGTGTGTTCATAGCAATTAATCAGTGTTCATTATGAATATTGATACAACTATGTGCTGCAAGACCTAGTATATCGACAGCTGCGAAGCAAAACAAAAATCGAAATCAAAATGGTCAGAAAGGTCTCTAAATAATATATTACATGTGCGCGAGTGCGAGTATATACGACCAGCCGATTCCGGTAGTATACAATTGCGAAAATGCTGGACCATGTATACGTGTATATACAGAACGGTTCACGATGCATGCACCCCCCCCCCTTTCCTTTAGTGCATTTACTCAAAACCAGACTTTGGAAATTGTCAATTATAATCATAATAAAACCATAATATTTTCAAGTTCTTGAGATTTTTGCCGTACGTAAGTCTTAAAGTCCTATGTGAATAATGGGGATGCAAACATCTGTTTTTCAAACGAGTGTCCGCCCCTCTCCCACCCTCTTTTGTAGTGTAATTATTTATATAAAAATCTGCAACCTCCGAACGAGTGGATTCTTGAATCGTTATTAACTCTGTGTAATACCCACGACGATTTAAAAATGTAATCTTCGAGTGGGAATAGGTACATAAATATTTAAAATTTTCAAAAATCAGATTTCGAATAAAATATTTATCATCAAAGGAAAAAGTAGGGGTGCAGATAGTGCGGTGCTAGGGTGAATCACCCTGTATATTAAAATATATATAGTCGACGGCGGATGCCAAACTTAAACCGTACGTATATATATATATACATAATATATTGTGTACTATGCGCGAAAGACCGTATAAACGCGTTGTCGGTGGGCGGGAGGGGGTGTGTGAGTGCGGCGGCGAGGGTGTCGGACAAGGGGCATACGCGCGCGAGGGGTTCGTGCGACGGGAGGTGAATAGGATCCGCAGCCACCGCCACAGCGACGACAGCAGGAAGTGCAGACCTAGGCGGCCGGGGCGATGTGTAATCGATTGAAATCTGCAGGGTTTTTTCTTTTTCCCTTTTTTTTCCCCCCAACGACGCGCTCGCGGAAGTGTGCACACTCGTATGAGCGCGTGCGTGCGTGAGTGTTTGTCACGCGACAGCCGACGGCTGCGGCGGCGACAGCACCGCGGACGCGTATCTCTTCGCGGGGTCTTGCATCGAAGCAGACGTCGCATATGATGTATTTACTTTATTTAATACTATGTATAGGTTTTATATATAAAATCCCAGCAGTACCTGCACACACATACAAGTCACACACATACGCGTGGGGGCTTCGGGGCACGGTGAAATTGCGTCTATCCGGTTCTCAGGCCGCGTACTCGGGATCGAATAAAATAAGGAGAATATAATACACTGCTGCGAGGCGTGCGCTGGCTTTTCGCAATAATTCAATTATATTATAATATGTATACCTACCATATACACAATAATGTATATGTTTATTGAATTCGGATATATACCTATTTATATACGAAACAAACATTTTATTGAAAGATGTGTGTACATAAAGATGCGAGTATAGTATATTATATAGATATACGACGTTACTCGTAATGCGTCGCGTACTACCATATTATATATAATATACTACTTTGGTCATATTTTCGACTGGAAAGTCGACGGAGAGGCGGAAGAGGAAAAAATGTCCGTCCTGAAACTCTCACGACCGTCTATATATGGGTCTAGGAATATTATTAGATTTGGAACGGTGCGGGGACGCCGCAGCATGCAGCGGCTTTGCACCGCATATATCGGTCCTATATACAATGACGTGTTTTATTATATATTTTTCTTTTCTCTGTTAATACTTTCGGAGCGCACAAAGGGTGAGCCCCGAAAGTTTCCAACTGCCGTATATATAAGAATGGTAATTGGACACGGGTGCGGTACTATAGCAGAAGAGGTCGTTTTAAGAACGTTCTTTTGCAGTAGTTTTTCAGAAGTCCCTGCAATAAAAGCGAACAGAATTACGAGACGGGAAGAGTGCCGTTTTCTGACGACACATTTTCGGTCATAAACCGCCGAATAGAGCCTCGTTCGGGAGGCTCACAACAATATTCGTAAAATATTCTCTGAGCTTCATTCACATAATATGTTATCACCCCCCACACTAGATTTGATACAATACGTGTAATAAGTACTGTATCTTCGCGATCGCGGTTCAAACTACTTTCCCGAAAAATCTGCAGCAGCATCAGCAGTCACCCTCTCGTGGACACTACCTGTATTTTCACCGTCACTATATCAATATAAATATGGAGGCACGACGGAAAAACGCGGAGTGCAGCCTAATGCGCATGGAGAGCAATTTTCACGTGGTTTCGAGCAGAACGCGTGTCAATGGAATGTGACGAGTAATAATCTATAGTAGGTATCTATAAATATATATATATATACGTAATATTACAACTACTAGAATTCTGGGAGTACACCAGTACACGCGGCTTTTTTGTTTTGTGTTGTTCTGTTCGGTGTGTCTATATATAATTATATATATATATATTATATAGTCGCACTGTCTATCATTCGCTGCACTCTGCTGGGAATATACATATATATATATGTGTATATGGTGTATGTGTGTAGGTAGGTATAGGCAGGTAAGAACATTTCAGAAGGAAAAAATCTTGACGCGCGGCTGAGGCTGTCGGCCGGACGCTGACAGACGGGGAAAAGAGGCGGAAAATAAGCGGCTATACTTATATAATACAATTTTATAATACAATAATATACATATATATTTTATGTATATATATATATATGCATAGGTACCGTACACCGTAGGCCGTAGGTAGCTATGTAACTACCGTACATTACAATAATAATGTTATATTCAATCGAAAGTATATTATATTATAATGGTTCCTCGAGTATAGTGTAAGTGTACATATGTAATTCACTTTAGATGTATACAGGGTGATATCTTTTAATTATATTATTGTAAATGATTATGAGCTTATAGATTTTATCCTGTATTTTATTTTTGGAATTTTTAAGTAGATATTCTTAATCTGGAGTATGAAATTATCTCAATATTACGATAGTACCTATATTTTATGTGTAACCAAGGCTCTCGTATATTTTAAGCTTTTTATCTTTGAATATTATCCATAGCTCACACAAAGTTTAATAACTCGTAATCTGCTACAAATCATGAAGTAGACGTATCAACATTTTCAAAAATATCAATAGTATAAAAAATTAGTATCGTGTTTAACTGTATCGTAGAACTAAACCGTAATTAACTCTGAATAAAAAATTTTAAAATTTAAAAAAAATACACGATTATTGGATAAAATGGGTGGTCGAGCACTGAACGTGGAGATGCGTTGAATCAACCTGTATAATGCGTACCTATGTATTGTGTGTAATGTACATTGTTATAATATTATATAGGCGACGCGCGGATATCCACAAGCGCACAACAATGGATATAATAATATTATTATTATTGTTTATTCGCGTAGGATATAATATACACACATACCTACACAGGCGCGCACATCAATCAATGGTTTTCGAATGAATTTGAAACGGAAAAAAACGCACAAGTAAACCTACTCACATCACAGACACCACGCGGCGGTGGTCCACAACAATCACATGACACGCTGCACGGAAAGAAAATACGAATGACGTCTGCCTTGTTGTACGCATCTATTATAATATGTATATACAGGTAATAACCTAGGTATATGTATGTGGTACGTGCGGTATATGGTTGAGAGCATTTCACTCTTTAACGGTATACCGTTCCATCATTCCTACGTGTACCTATTATATTCTACGACGACGACGACGACGACGACGAGGATCTCCGCGAATACTATGTATAATATTATATACATTGCGCCAGAGCATAATAATATTTATTATCATGTCTACACCCGACTACGTTCGGTTTCGTTTTGTGGGAACAGACATTTTTTTACATATAACTACGCACACTCTGCAGTGTGTGCCTATAATAATATATTATATTATGATATTATGTATGTTCGTGGTCGCACACAATACTCAGTTCCGAAATAAAACACAATGCATATAATACGTGAAGTTTTAAAAAACGACTTTGTTTAGTCACAATATCTAATATTATTTTATATAACCGTAAACACGTGATAGGCACCTACTTTTCAGCACTATCGAAGTTTTACCAAAACAATAGTATTTCGGAATTTTAATTCAAACTATACAATTATTAGGTAATCAATATCTTTTACCAGAAAGTTGTCAAGTTTATTTACGCAGAGCTCGAATTTAAAGATGGAGCAGATATAGGGACGAGTTTTTCTACAAATGCGCAGCGTTTTTATGTTTTGAAAACACCCTCACTAATTAATTTCACTGGAACCGTGAGGAATCCGTCAGCTATTTATGAAAAAAAAATTTTAACCAATACCTACCTATATAAATACTGTTACTTGACGGTCCAAGTTAAATAATTGTGAAAGTGAAGCACATTTTTTAAATTGCTAATTATGTTCCCTTATTTCATTTTTTTTCCAATTCGAGCACCACTTGTATAGTTGTATAATACAAGTAAGTATACAAAATAATATTGTACGAAATAATAGTATATTGTTCATCTAACCTCCTTACAATGATTGGAAAAACGTCACGAACCAGAAAAGTTTGAACGATTAAACGTCAATAACAAGCTCACATTATATAATAGCTCATTACATGGCATAACGTGATGATATTACATAACCAGCTGCAGATGTGTGCGTTCATACAGTCTTAATACCTATATAATATACTTGTATTGATTTTAACATTTGTGCCGTTTTACTCCTAATACAATTTACACTCGACAGATATTTAAGTACCAATAAAATAATACTTATAACCTGATATAATAGTACATTGTATTACCGCCGTGGTACGACGTCTGTTCTTATTTCGCTTCCAAACCGACAGCGGACATTTTTTGTTTTTCGGTGATTTATGTGAATACTAGCATAATATTATTATTTCATTTGCTATAGAGTGAGCGTAGAATTATTTTATCGAGTATAAATTACGCATATAAATTATGTTTTGACAAAACACGAGCGTGTTTTACCGGAACGCGTCCGGGAATCGCGAACTCGGTATACCTAACCAACCTGCAGCATATACCAGTCTATACCTGCCTTAACACTAGGTATACCTGAACCGCACATGGAGGCACTTAAAACTGAAAAATCGTTGTACCCGATAAGACAAAACGTCGTAATAATAACACGGTTCCCTATCACGATAATTATATATTATAAAATGCGATCGAAAAATATACTATTATCGTGTGGAAGTGCCCGGGAAAACGCACGAATATGGTTTTCCGGCGCGCCAGAGGAAACCCTCCCCCAGTTTTGCAGTGGCGTATCACACAAACTCTGTGACAATAAAAAATAATACTACAATATCGCGAAATAAACCGAGTCTATAATAATATAATATTATTATAGCGGTTCGACGGTTTTCTCAATGTGGCGTGTAATATTCAAAGAATTATTTTAAAACGCATACCCATGAAACGCAGTTATTATGTATATAATAGTAATAATATGAGGTGTATATATATACGCACAAATTTAAGTCTGCCGAGACTCGAAAGTTTTCCCGTAGTCGAGTTGTACACATTTTCATAAATTGAATATCATTTTAAGTGCAACGAGTAATTTTAAAACAAGTTTGCCCCTTAAAAGTTAGCAAAACACTTTATTCAACTCGTGTTCCGTTTTCTTTATAAATATAAAAACATTTTCATCGTAACAATGTAAGACTATGGTTTTATTTTCATTCTTCTTCTTTTTGTTCAGTTTTTCATTCGGCGAAGCTCGGCGCTCGCGGTTAATTCTTTGAAATGCAGGTACCCAATACCTATATAATTATTCTACATACAGCGCCAATAGCAGTACGTTTTTAGGTGAAAATCAAAGTTTATTTTTAAGTGGCAGCACACGAGGTGTTATACTGCTGTACCAACAAGATCGGTGCGGTATAATAACAATAATAATATATAATGACACTTAATCACGTCACATGGAATAATAATGCACACCACGTGTGCGTACATCGCACCGATATAATGCGTGTTTCGTGTATGAGTGTATGTATGTGTGTGACAGAGAGAGAGTTCTTTAAAGGTTTTTGAAATCTAAATAATTCCCATCGGATTACAGCAGTGGAACGAATAATCTGGAATAATAAAATATTGCGTTCGATGTGCATGCAGCGATGAGTGCTGTTGTACATGGACATCGCACACACAATTTCTCATAATGTAATAATCATTGCGCTTAATATTCGACACTCATCGTGAGAGTGTACAAACAACCCGCGGCTTCAGTTACGTTATAATAATAATAATATCATCATGGTCTATGAAAATTTAAGCGGATAAACAATTTTTTTCGTATTTTCGATTACCTGTATACACTATAAGTACAGTGGTTAGGTTTACAGGAAAAAGGTATAAATTAATACAGCAAGCGTGTTTGCATATATAAGACGTGTATCGGGGCAGGGTAATATAACACACGACTTCTAAAGGTTCCCAACGGAGAAAAGTAGATATTATAATAGACAATAATATGTATACAATGGTCAATGACTTGTTGTTTTTCAATTCGGAAGCAATAAAAGTGCTAGGAAGTCATCGGCAGTAAAATAATTTACTGTTACATCGTCTTATTGGATGGAGATGTTTTGTAACAAAAGAAATTTGCAACAAATCGAAACCCCGTTAACAATCTAAATGACAGCCCGGCGCATTGACCATTATTATTTTGAAAATCATTGGTCATTATTTTATTCTATAAGTTTACATATGTATACCTATTTAATATTTCAAAGATACGTCCCATAGACAATTTCAAACTTTTGTTTGTAACGTCTTTATTCGTTTTTTCTCCGAGTTCAGTACATAAGTACAATAATTTTATAGCCACTTTCAAATGCAATGTGATGACGAATATTATACAATACCACGATAAAGCTCATATTCTCCTCTATCTGTACCGTTACCTAAGACAGTGGTATCTTATACCGTATACCGTATAACGCTAAAGATATGATGTATTAATGTACAATAGTCAATAATCAATGCTTTCTTTCGGTGATAACAGGATGTTGATGCGATTAAGACTGCAACATCTCCTTTTTATTTTGTTAGCGATTTTAGGTGACTTAGGCTTCCTAACTAAAAATGAGTTTCAATATCGTCCAAATCGAAATGACTATAATTGTTATTTTTTGTTTAGTGATACGATATAATATTGAGGTCATTTTTAACTATTTTCCTAAACCAATTGAGAGAAAAATCATGAGTTTATAATATGACGCCGTTTAATTAATATTATAATAAATACACACATCTATTTAAAACTATTTATATTCTTATAGATGTAGTTAACTACATTTTTTAAGGGAATTTTCTGGTCTAATAGGGGGGCATCGAAGTTCGGGCCCCAGTGTACATTATTATATTTTATCGCTATTGTTTTTACTTAAGCATACACCAATTTACATTTAGCAAATCGCCATAATAATACATTGTATATTATAATATGTATATATACACATTATACAAATTTACAAAAGCACAAAGCTAGAAGTAACTAGTATACATTGTGTATACAAGAATAATATAATAATATGTGCATTATACAGTGTATATATACGAGGAAATACGTGTGCTCAGCTATTTCAAATAAACCGAATTTTCAAATACTCTCGACTCTGAGTATTGTAATACTTTCGCTCGAGCTGCAAGCAATAATAGTAATAATAATAATAATAAGGACGCGCGTAGGATATAGCATATGGAATAATTCATTTTAATCTATCATTATTTGGTGTGGAATAATGAGCTGATATATTAGTAGATATAATAATATTATTAATATTACCATAGTGTGTCGGTACATTTAGGTAGGTGTATTCTTATATGTAAATTAGCTAAGTGCTAATATTATACTTTAATATTCTGTGTCTTTAATTTCAACACTATGTACCTACGTATAGTACTCGGGGAATCTCTTAAAACCTGTGCAGATCCTCTCACAACAAGACACGATAGCTACGACGGAAGTAACGACAAGTTTTATAATTATATTTGTAGTTTATATTATACTGTAAATCGCAAATTGAAATAATTTTAATATGTATAAATTTATAATACGCATTTTGTAATAATATTTACTTATTTAAACTCTACTTATAGACACTATTCGTATAATGGCACAGACGCATAGTACTTTTTTAATATTGATTTCATTTATATCCTACATTATATTGTGTTTGTATTGTGTATTATACTGTACGATGCCCAGCAACATGGATTAGACAATAATGTTATTGCGCGTCCTTCGGCCCACTAAAAATCGGCTGTTGTGATTGTTATCGGTTTACAGGCGAGAAATGCTCTGCTGCGAACACGAACATATAAAATATTATGCTTCAGTGCTCGTCAATCCGATGCGATGGCGTGTATTATATACAGCTGGTAATTACAATAGGCAGGTACAATAATATGTACGTATTCGCATAATACTTGACTTACGTATTCGATTCAAAAATGTTGTATGGGGAAACATCCTTGCAAATTTCTTCGCAAAATTCAATAAAAATATTTCGAGCAAATGTATCTGAGAAACGCGTTTGTTGGTGTGTCAATATAATCAAATTGCATGTAATAGTACATAATAGGTATATTAAGTCAATTAAGATAGGAATCGGAAATCGATACATTTGAATTTTTTTTTCTGGAATACTTGACACGATACTTTCCGAGATACAAATGTGTTTCAAGTGAACACTATTATTATAGGTATGCTAACAACGAAATTTTGTGAGAGCATTTTTACCATTTTTTGAGGTTTTTGACGTTTAAGGTTATTTTTAAACTACTTTAAAGCACGATAACATTGTTCGGTGGTTTTGATTTTTGAAAGAACGTTTTTCGATATTTTTAGGGCATTTAAAGCCTAGCCTTAAATATTACCTATTACATGCAAATCGTGATGCCATTCAAGTCACTTGTAATTCAATAAATACTATTATATTCTAATGTAAAAAACTCTGTCATACCTGTGATGTTTTAATGCTAGAGCGCTCCCCCTCCCCCAACAATTATAAATTAGCATTAAATAATATAGGTAGGTATCCATGTTTTTTAATTAAAATATAACGTATTTAAAGGTGTATCAAACTGTTTTATTGAACTTTTTTTGCTGCACTTCTCGATACATGAGTAGTTATGCATCAAAATGAATATATAGTTACAGTTACAAATAATAATAATATAGTTACACTTTTATAATTTTTGTGTCCCGTCATATTAATTCATATTTTATTTTTTTATTTTTATGTCTTCATATTATTATTAGTATAATCAAAAAATCACTTGTACATAAGTACTACATTTGGTAGTTCCGCTTTTAAAATAATGATATACTAAAAAAAATGTAAGTACTTTGAATAGTATATGTACACCTTGTATTATGACGTATATATTGTATGTATTATTTACTTTTATACATACTTGCATTGGACGAGGTATTTTTACCAAGCATGCTCACCCTCACTTTTTATATTAATGATGAATTTATTCAAACTCTACTTTTGGAATTTAGAAGTATACGCTTAAGGACGATATTGTCAATAATTTATATTTTTTAAACTATTTTCGGAGTGTCATACAAACAATATTTTTGTAACAACTTGCCAGAAAAAAAATGATTCTCGTATGAAAATATGTTCTTTATGCAAAAACATAATAAATAACAGAATTGGAATAGATTCATTATTGAAGGAAAAATGGGAGCAAGTATGCAAGTATGCTTGTTCAATCATTCAGTATATACAAATATGCAACTACTATATATTATAATCACTATGATAGGTATCTAAGTGACTAGGTACATGGTTATGAGATGCAGAATCACTGAGTGTAACATTAAAGGTTAAACCGCACTGCAAATACTATACATCCAGCACACAAAAAACATATTGTAAACTCGTCTATGCAATAGAGATACCCTGTTAGGTTAGATTACGTTAGACCTGCAGGTGTTTCTGGGCTACTCCTGTCATTTTGTAAATGATACCCTAAAAGTTAAGCCTTTGAGTCAGGGACACGTGACCACGTGCAATTGTCAATTTAATACAAATATGCAAATTTTTCTAAATTATATGCTAAAAACAAATTACCTACCTACTGATAAAACGATTCCGTATTATGACATAATGTAACGTATCCATGTACCTATAGGTAGGTACATAATATTTTATAGTCGAGTGTAAAAAACATCGTTTTTAATACAATTCATACAGAACGATAAACGGCTTAAAATGTTTATTTAGATTTAGTAATAAACGAATTAAATAATTTTAGTCATAGGCTTCGGTCATTATAATACCTAGTTCATTTGTCTATATCATTATTATTATTGTTATAATACATGTTGTAACTTGTAATAACGCAATTGTATGAAAATAAAATAAATTAATACCTATCTAGGGATGTATTCTATATACATTTATACCTAATAATTTATTAACGTCAGATACTTGTTAGGAGAGTGCCCAATAAACCTTCATAATAAATTAATAATAACTGAAGTCAGTATCTCGTTATAACCATATACCATAATCCACTTTGGTCCCGAACTATGGTTACTATATATATATATATATATAGGATATATAATTTATGTAATTTATTATTTAGGTAGGTGCCCATAGGCCATATATGGAATAGAAAACCTATCCTGGATTAACTATTTCGCAGCAATCACCAACAGGCAATTTCGATCAGATATATAATAGTTTTTTCATATTTACGTAGTATTAATGAATATTACTGTAATTCTAATTTTTAATAAATTGTAATTTATTTTATATAATATAAGCAATATAATAATAACATTGTGCATAACTACCTAATAATAGTAGTAAGTTGATAACATCTAAGTTAAAATATACTAAAATGCACGTAAACCGAACAACGTTTAATAACTATTTGTATTATTTATACATTTTATATTTTTCTAATCAAATTTTTTTAATAATAAATATAAACCTCAAGAAAAATCGATTTAAAACTTTGACGTTTTGACATTTTATTGAACTCTTGGAGGAAATAGGTACATATGTATGTTATTTAAGTATATATTACCAGTGCCTTTATAAATTATAATAATATATATTCAAATAAGCGAATGTATATAGTATATTTTTTTTAAAAATTACTAAACAACCCGTTGTGGCTATAGACATATACGTATATATTTATATTGTCATTTCGCGGCAACACTTATACAAATTGCAAAACTTTTAAAATTGTATTTACGCAACACAAATATAGAATAATAATATAATGTCTTGGGGGTAATATTATTAGAAACAAAAACAATTTAACGCGAAAATAATATTATAACTTTTGAAATGATGTATTATTTTCTCATCAACTGAGCGATACATAAATATATATAAGTTTCTATCACGTAATTTTCTTACTCCATTAAACAGCAAGTTTCAAATTTTAAATTGAGTTACTTTTTTGGTCACACAAGTCACCCTACATTTTTTTTTATATAGCTATGTACAATCCTCAGAACATAAGAGTAACTGAGTATGTATCAACTTAAAATTGTTATTGGTACGCATATATACCAACATATGCTTAGTGCTTTATTCAATTCTCTTAGGGGTTGGGACTAACATTTACCGATCGAGAGACTTATATAAATAATCATGTAGTTATCTAACATTTTTTTTTTAGATAATATATAGTTTGACTTAAATTTAGTAATAACTAATAAGTTATAACTCATAATAATTATTATAACTACATTTAATATACATTTATTTTTATCTAGAGAAAACGTTTATACTTAGAATGGTAGTATATTGAATCAAATTTGTACCTCACTCATTTTTAAAATGAAACATCAATGTACAAAATTATTAAAATCACAACCCTGATTATCAATTTTTAAAACTCAAAATGTCTAATAATTAAATATTATTATACATTTAATATATTATACTACAATTAATTTGAATAACTCATAAATTATTAAAGTATCTAATATTATATGATT
Source organism: Myzus persicae (assembly GCF_001856785.1). Taxonomy (NCBI): domain Eukaryota; kingdom Metazoa; phylum Arthropoda; class Insecta; order Hemiptera; family Aphididae; genus Myzus; species Myzus persicae. Next base: position 82,345 of record NW_019102632.1, on the reverse strand, counting down.
TCTATTCTTTTTCACAAAAATCATTTAGAAGTATGTACCACCTGAAAGTTAAGCATCATAGGTCACTAACGATTTTTTTTTCAGTATGTATTTTATGGAATAATTATTAAAGAATATTCGGCCGAAAGCGGGAAATCAGCAATAGCATATGGCTCATAAGTACTAACTAATAATCTTCGTATACATAGAATTTTGAAATCTTCGATTAACAAAGCTGGAAAAACTCTGAGCATTCGTCTTGCAGCCTACCCTCCCCCACCTCTGGAAAAGACTGCGTGGAAATTACACGTTATAACTGTATAAGCTACTTAAAATGCTCGCCAATGAGTGAAGACTCATTTTGGCGTCTTTATAAAGGTACATATATATGGCCCTCAGATCCAACACTTAATAATATGATAATAATTGAATAATATTATATTATAATTTGTAATACGCGAGTGTGCGTGTATATAGAAACGGTTCATCACAGTATCACACGCCATACACGAAAACCCCCGCAGGAATAAATAATAACAATTTATAAATTCAATCGTGTGTGTACAATAATATATATTATAATATGCATGTACATGTATAATATATCATATTATATGTTATTATCGTACGCGGGTAGGTATATATAAACCGAACGATTCGTTCTCATGGCATGATAGCGGCGCCAGCGAGGCTTCTTCTTTACACACTCCGCTCGTCCAAACGCAAAATAAATAATATTATTATAACATATAGGTATGGTTTTATTTATGTTTATTACAATATTACTCGGCCGGCCTCGCCGCGTACGATGACGGGTCACTCGTCTGTTAATTAGGCAGTGAACACATACCGCATCTGAGTGAATTACGCACGTCGTTGGTCTAATATTATTATACAGATTTTTTAAGCATGCTCATACCCCCTTCCCCCCCCCCCCAAAAAAAAAAAATCATCCCTTTAATAGTACATACTTTATTCAAATCCTGATTTTTAGAATTTTTTAAGTACACCTAACTAAAGACCATATTTTCACATTTCTGATACCTATTTTGATTAGGGACTGGGGACAGGGAACACAAACTTCTACTTTTCAAATGATAACTCCCATTTAGATGAATCTAAAACAAAATTCTAAAGAGTATAGTTTCTATTTAAATTGTCTCTGGATCTTCCTTAATTATTGGTAAGAAAATGTCAAGTAAGAAGATATTAGTCTTCTAATAATAATATGGCATTTAAAAATTCCGAAAATCAGTATTTGAATTTAAAAGGGCATAAAAATAAGATGCAGATCATGCACAAAAATCACCCTGTACCTATAGTAGCCGTTTTCAAACGTTCAAGTTTTTCTCGTCGTCCGCCGCCGCCGCCGTCGTCGGAGGAATAGTATAAATCGTACGAGGAATATCACGACTATAATATAGGACAGGTATATTGTGCGCGATGTGTGAATAATGGGCGGATTGAGTTCGCTGGCGTGCAAGATATCGTCCGTTTACATTTTTTTCCCGCGTTTTATTATTACGCCCTCCGGAAGAAAATCAATTATTCAAAATAATACCTATTAGCCGGCACCACTATTATACATATAGTCGCGTACCTATGTAATATATTATTCGGATATACAACGGCTATCGTCGGACACTTTATCATGCACGCACGCCATTCTGCAGTCGACGATACGCGTACTATGCGTAAGTAATACCATAATATAATACAATACTGTATATTATTATATACGTTAATTTATTATTATTATTATCATTATATAACTCGTTTTGTTTTGTATTTCCGTTATCCGTTTCTATTGGTTTTCCGACCGCAGCCGAGCTGGTCTGTTAATGATGATGCGTTGTCCAAATTGAGTGATAAATGACCTGTACGATATAGATCGTATATATTATTGTAATGTGCACATGCGATGAGAATATTATGACATTGTACGTAGTGGGAAAAAAAAACAGAATGTATAAAAGAGTCCGCCACCAATACATGTACAGTATAATATAATGATGTAGCCGCTTACGGTAATAAAAACGCAACGCAACGCAACGCAACGCAACGCAACGCAACGCGACGCAAAGCGACGCAACGCAACGTCGTCGTCGTTGTCGTCGTAGTCGCAGTCGCGGTTGGCGGACACGGCGGACGACGTTCGGTGCGGCGACCGACGACGTGGGTGGGCGGGGTTGCGATTGGCCGGAGTGACGGGACGCGCGGGAGGGGGGATCGTAGCGTAAATAGTAAAAACGCATGTGTGCGGCGGAAACGTGGTACGGTCGGGGCGGATGACGGGCGGGGTCGTGGGACGCCGGGACGACGCCGTGCGCGCGGCGACGTTGATCGTGCGCCAGCGTGCCGGCGTATTGATTCGTTTCGCACCGGTGTGAAAACACCCCTCACCGCCGCCGCGGGGATGCCTCAGCCGCCTCAGCCACCGCCGATGCCTTCTCCCGTTTTTAATATCAGCAATAATAACATCGTAAAAGTTTCGTTAGGTGAGCGTTTACGCGTGTGCGCCTCATGAATGGTGAGCCGCCGCCGTATCACGTAATATTGTACTATATACGGTTGCATAGTCACACGCGCGCGCGCGCTCGAAGGCTGGCGGGCGGTGCGTGTGCGTGCGGGTGCGTGTGCGTGTGCGTGGGGTGGTGCGCGACGACGACGACGGCGACCGTTCCTCTATATACATATTGTACAATACGCGCGTTGTATGCGTATAATGGTGTACCCTTCTTACCTACCACCCGCCGGCCGCCCACCCATCCACCCACCCATCCATCCGCACCCACCCGCCGCACTGCGCCGCCGGCCGGCACGCACGCACCGCGGTCGGTTTCCCCGGGCCGAAACGGCTCGGGCGCAAAAATCAAAATCCGGGGGACGGGCGGCGGTGGTGGCGACGGCGGCTCGAAACAACGGCGAGCATATTAAATAAATACGCGGGCGTCCGGGGCGTACCGTCGAAAGACCACAACCGCGGTAATACCGGCGACGGCACGACATGCTATAATAATAATATTGTTACCGCTTTACGGAATAATTATTATAATTATATTTAGGGTCGAATGTATGGGAGTATAATAATAATAATAATAATAACAATCCAATGGTCATCTGCTGCACGTTTTGGCGAGTCGATAGCACCATGGATAGGGAAAAGAAAACAATATTATTATATTCGTGCTCGAAGAAAACACGTCGTCGACGACGGCCAGGGAAACGGGATCGGTTGGAAAACATAATATAAAAGCCATCACTTCAAGGACAGCCGAGTCGTGTTCACTAATTTTCGTCGAAATTATAAGAAGTTAATATTGTGCGACATCTTCGCCGAATAATATACATTACCGCTGTTTAATTTATTCAAATTTAATCCCGAGTGCTCGAGCAGCTCCACGGTGGTGGTTTTCCGCTAATCAGTCCCAGCTATTTGCTCTATTAAACCGTGTTACATTGTTACGGCGACGGGGTGCAGGGTGCAAGTAAAAACGACAAATTTATAATCATAACTTCGAATTAAAAAATGATAAACATTTATAATTTTCACAGAAATATACGGTAATACCGTTCGTGATTTTATTTGTATCCAACATTGTGCTGGGTGAAAGTACGCAGTCCGTATTTATAGGAATTTAAATAAAACAAGAGAAATGTTGAATATTTTTGAATTATTGTCGAAACGCAAATACGAGGAAAATAATAATACCAGCTTGTTTAGAGGCAAACAATATCATGACATTTAAAACATTATTAGCTAATAAGCTTTATATGATTAAAACGAGAATTTTTCAAATACCTATACTGTTGGAATATTATACTGCAGTTATTTGCATAATATAATGATTTAATGTAATAACTGAAGTAGCGACGAAATATTCAATACGTTTATACAACTATAGGAAAGGAAAAACGAGGAAAATTCAAAACAATAATAACATCTTGTGCAAATAACACCGTGAAATTAAAAATATTATTAACTAGTAAAATAAACTTTATTATTAAAATAAAATTGTTTTCCAAATAAGTACCTAGACGTCTCAATAATTGTTGGAATGTTTTGTACAGCATTATTTTTATAATAACGACTACGTTATAATGATTTTACAGTAAACCAAATGTACCGGCGATATAGACGATAGTGTGTATATATATATATCAAAATAGTTAGTCAAAGGTGACCAAAGTTTGACTGTGCGGTTTGTGTGGCGCAGTAGGTGAGATGAATTTCCGGGATTCAATTTGTTATCATTAACGAGCGTCCGTGTAAATTCGTACGCAGTTCCGCGGGGTGTAATGTACAGCAGTGAACCGCGCGCGTTACGGCCGTTTGCGGATTCACCTTTCTACACCACTGCGCGCCGCCGTAGCTATAGGTAGGTAGGTAGGCAGGTACAACAATCGTCAACCGAATGCAAAATGTAGTTTATTTAACCGCGTATATGGCGTTATAAATAATGACATTTTATAACACAACACAGATACAAAGCACTGGGCTGTATACTGTATACGTACGAATCGTATGATACAGTAAGTATACTGCTGCAGGAGCACCGGATGCGTGTGCAGTTCGTGGAGCGAAAATAAACTATACACACCAGAAACTGTTCGAAAAAGGGTGTGCAGCAGCATTACATTATAATACAGTGGCATTTAACGCGCCCAGAGAAACATGACGAAATCGCGGTGGAAACACTCTCTACATTACAATATAGGTCGGGGAGAAATCAACGAATACGATAATATAAATATTGTTATGCTCAAATGTTTGTGCGTATACGTATATGACGACGCGCATAATAGGTATATTTTTATTATAATAAAATTAGTGACTACATCCGTTTTTGCAATAGCTGTATAGCGTATTGTATGTATTTTTTTTTGTTTTTTAAATAACAATATAATATATATATCGTATGTTGTACACACACTCGACCGCAATACCTATAATGATTAAATATTTTAATCCCTCGTTTGTAGTCGCGTGCACGGACCACAGCCAAACAATACATATTATAGTATTGTGTTATTCGTATACTATTTGAACAGAGCTAAACATTCGTTTAGCAGCTGATGTCCATAACATATTATTGTTTATATAAAATATGCACAATGAGTGGCGAATGAAGGCGTAATTGGTTTGTCGGTATAATATGAATATTATACAGAAACACATATAGTGTATTATACATGTGTGTGTGTGTGTGTGTGTGTGTGTAAAATTATAAAGTTGATCCTATGCTTACTCGTATTCGACTAAACTGCACTAGCTGTTGTGTGTTTACTATATATACATGATATGGTCATATCATCATTGTGTGATTAGTCCTATATCTATACTCAAATAACGTGTGTATACAATATACTTACAGTAGGGATATAATGGTATATACACTTTGTGTTATATATATATATATAACACAAAGTCATTTATATATATATATATACATAAATGTACCTACACACATTTTTTATTACTTAGTCGTTTTCCCTAATTACAAATATATTTTTGTTCGTTTTATGATGACAGTATTCGAAATTTTTTTCGCTTCAAATATGGAAATAATTATCTACTTAATGAAAGTTCAGCCAAATCTTTGTAGCGAATTATTTTTAATATTTTTTGTTTTATAAGTGCAGTATGAACTTAATTAAGATTTATTAAGAACGTTGGCTTTCGTATTTGCGATGCCGTGATATTACTTTTATGGTTGACTTTAAATATATAACGCACCGCACGTGAATTATTAATTTTGATCATATTGTTTTATACTGTTATCATCATTTATCATCGTGCTATAAATTAATTATAGTACTATTCTGCAGAGAGCTTCACAATTGAACGAGTTAGCTTATTATAAATGTATTTATTATCCCTTTTCGTATCGATTGTAGGTATTGCGGTGAGAAACAAATAGATACATTTTTAACTATGCACTATGACTATTGAATACTGACTCATGATTAAAGACCTCAAATAACTAAACAACTATAATTGGTATTCATGTATAATTATTATGTATTAAAATAAAATTATTCTATTATTAAATCGAATTAAATCGAATCCAATGATTGATAAATTATAATATGAACATACAATTAATATGTTTATATTATTTTTCTATTTAAGAATGAAGATAAAACTAAATAGTTAATACATATTTTAATAAGTGACACATTTTATTTTTAAATACTTTATACATATAAATACTTCGTAAGTATACACTTTTTTTTGTGCATGCCATAGGTATCAATGTCACATCTATTTTAACTTCACGACTGCCCTAAAAATATCCAACCCTCATTTATATAAACGTTCGGTGAAGGTTGGAACGTTTTTTTTTATTATTGCTGTAAAGATCGTACTATAATATTTCGTACGACACCATCTGGCAGTTTTTAAACATTTGCAAGTGAGGTTTTGCGTATATTATTGTGTGAGGAGAGAACAACGAGGTTATTATTATTTGATCAAATGATTTTAAGGCAACGAATAAAGATATTTCATAGGATTAAACCCAACATGTATCCTGTCAGAAATATTTGAGTATGGTAGAAAGAGAAAAATATTGTGTTAAACAATTCTAAGGTACACATATATAATATTATGTATATTATATATATATATATATATATATATCATAGTCGTACAAGACCCCAGTTATTTTTATTTCAAAAGAAATGTTTAACAAACATTGTGCATTTATGTACAAATATATAGCTGGTAAGTAAATATATGGTACACAATACATTATGGCCTCATGGTTTTCAAATATTTAACTGCACAATAGCACTGCATAGGCTATAGTATATACCTATTTTTGAATTGAAAGAAAACATTCGTCGAGGTGTATATATATATATTATATACGATATACATATTATATATACACACATACTCAGGTACGTGGACGGGTTCTTATATTTATTATACGCTATTAAGCTAGAGGGTTTGAACAAGGTCTGTTGGCTGGAACCGAAATAATACGGTCTAAATGCGGCGACGTTTATAAGATTTGAATTTATTGATATTGTTCACCGGTGGTGTCGTAACGAATTATTCATATTGATATAAACACCTGTACAAAGAAGATTCCCAATATATTCCCATTTATTATAATATATTGCTATGTTTTGTAAAGCATACATTTTCACACAATTACAACGAGGAAACAAATTAATTTTAATTATATCGACCAGATGAAAAAGAACCTAAGTAATTGTTAATTGTATTCTAAACGCTATTTTTCCGTTTATAATTATAGTATCGAATCGAAATTTGTCTATAGGTCACGGAAACTGCCGTATACATTTTGTTTTCCCACGTCAATTATTTCTTGATGATGGTTATCATTATATTATACAAACATCTACATGGTCGTCGCATGCCTATAATGTTATATTTGATCGTATATAGGTACATGTATACGGCACTGCAGCTGAATGTCTTCGAGATTCGGCTCTCAGTATCATTTAATTCAACAAATTATAGTGTTTAAAAGTCATTCGTATTTTATTGTATTAAAGACAGCGGTATACTGTAGCAGTCATGGTATAGAGTGGTTAAGTGGATGTGTACTAATAGAGCGGAATGAGTAGAAAATATAAGACATAATATATATTACCACGTAATTTCGACTTTTCGTGAGCATATATTCAATATATACCACTCATATATTATACCCATTTATCATCGAAGAAATGTATTAAAGAAATATATATACTGTGTGGGTTATTTTTAAAGTCAGAAATAATAAAAAAAATGTATGGCTTAAACTGCATGATATATGGTTTAACACTTAAACGAAATAGCACGTATAATATAATATATCTATAAATACACTATACCGTTTTTTTGTCTATTTGTTAAGACAATTGATAAAACATTATTTAATAACAGTTTACATAGTACCCACTCAGTACTACAATAATTCTATCAATATCAAGTTTAATTTATATTTTATATACGAAAATCGAGCATTTATAGAGAAAATTCAATTGAATATTAGATATATAACTGCCTAGTATTTTAATTGTATGTTATGTTTGCATAACACAAATCATAAAACATATTTATTAAAAATATTACAATAATATTTAACAACGTGATTTAATTGTTTGAAATCAAATAATAGTCCATTTCGTGTTATATATTATGTAATTTCAAAACTCAGACAATTCTCAGTATTTGTTGACAAATGAAGTTTACTTTAGAGAAAAATACAGAGGAAAATATGTGTTATTTATTCGTCATCAATAATGGCACATCTAACAAAACGAGCAAAGAGCGCATTCTGTTTTTCTTTCCACCCTAGCTATTACGCCCTTTCAGTTCTCACAAAATCTAGGGTGGCTCTCCGTGTAGTCTCCTCCCACTGTGAATCATTCTCCCTAATACTTATACTTTTATCCCAAACGAGAAAAATTGCGAACTCAGAAAAATGGAGCGTTTTCATCGAGGAACACATGTAGTAACCACACGTGTACATATTTAATAATAATATATTTTACGCAATCTGCACAAATTCACGTTAGTCGTACGAATTCATGGAAATACACGTGGCCACAAAATTATACATGATATTATTATAGTCTACCGTCATTTATCATATTATATAATATACTAATATGTATATTAGGAAAATATTGTTAGGTGTAACTGTGTAAGTTAAGATACTTAAAAATGAACTCGACTATTCATTTGAAGTGTGCAAAACAAAAATAATTATTGTACAATAATTATTAATTCTGACTTATAGACAAACTATAACAATATATAATATGTTAATTGAAAATCACGGAACTTAATTTGATTTTGAACTAACTACATTTTAAGCATTATTTTAAATTTCACTCTTACGCCTAACAATAGATTAAAATTAGGTATAAGTACTAATTAGTAATTACTCATTAAACATTATTACATTTTCGGGTGATATAGGTACTATGGAACATTTTATATACATTTACTATTTGTAAAACTAATAATTTATAATTTATATAATATAAGTAATGATAATATACAGTTTTAAAAACAACAGCAAACATTTATAATATTATACTTGACTATTTGATGTATGCTGAGTGATATAAGTTTAGATTTCAGATGACAAATTTTTATATGCATGCTAAAGTACCTAAGCGTGTTTCAAAGTAACTTAAAATATTAATACCAGGCATACTGCAACAAATTAACTACCATGTATTATTAAATTATTTTTCGTCATCAAGTATAAACGGCCAATTGATATGGCATAAAACATGCAATGTCCAATTTAAACATTTGTTGCCATTTATGAGTACACTAATGTAGTAACGTGTAATTTTAATAATAATTTGTGTGCTGCAGCCAGAAAACCACCCAAACATGACGTATACTTGTTGTATATTTTAATTTGTAATGCATTAAAAAATAATTTGGCTCATTTAAATAGTATATTTTGACTGATAACTAATTCACAACATTTATGGTCTGTGCTAAAGAAAAAAAGAAAACACCGAAAGGTTATTCTAATAACCTAAGCTATACCGTATATATACTCATGTATAAATCAAAGTACTCCTTTGAACATTTTCTAGACACTTTAAACTTAAAAGTCTCGATTTCATATATAACCTATGCCTATATAATATATACCTATTTACCATCATCTGTCTAAAAAAAATATGTACTATATTTAGGTTAGACGATGTAGTGCGCGTACAGAATATAATTTTATTCTAATAACACTATATAATAAACAAATGGTGAACAGATATGTATATATTATTCGAACGACGGGACGATGCGATTATATACCTACAGCTGCAGGGACACTGCGAATAATAATAAAATATATTATACCAGAGAGTGCAGGAGAATAATATACACTTCAGTTACCTGGTTACCGCGGATCCTTCGCGTAAAATTGTAATTCAAAATAATGTTATTATTACGACCGCGCACGCCTTACATAGTGGTGCCTTTATAATAACGAATAATAATTAGCCGTATACACAATAATAATATACGCGTCGTATATACATATACATGTATGTAGGTAAAGGTGTTTTAATTTATACATGACGTATAATATAATTTACAGTATATTGTAATACATCGCTCTGCAGCATCATACACGGAATACGGATTATTGGCATTTCATTATTATTATTTAATATAATATAAATCGTATTATTATATAATATTATCATAATCGTGTAGGTTTGGATCGAATGGTTATCATCATAATATTATTTCGTCCGCGGCGGCTATTTTAATATTAAAAACGTATTATTATTATTATTACACACGTACACGGTCCTCTTGCCGAGCGATCCCTTCACGCGCGACGAAACGGATACATAATATGTTATATAGGTACTCATATATGTATATTTAGGTATTATAGTTATGTACAAAGTATTGCGTACGTACTACATGCATATGGTACATACCTATAATATATATATAGTATATTATACTGCACAATACATTGACATCAGCCTCGGTGCGACACTACGACTATACAACTATTATGTGTATACATACTAAACATTATTTATATACGTACATACGCACACACACGGCGGCGGTCATATACCAGCTACATGGTATATAACATGACCAGTCTGACGGTCAGCCCGCCGGTCGGGCCCGATCATCTTTCATCATCGTCATCGCGCACGGTACACACGCATATCACCGGAAGCCCGACGCGACCGTAATTATTATTACAATCGCATTAAAAACGTTCAACTCGTATTACGAGCTCACGCACGCACATTCGCTTTCACAGTCATATGTTATAAATGCGTAGGTACGTGTGTCGGTTATTACGACCGGACAGACGCCGTCGCGACGGGAGAGTAATGTATGGGTGGCGTACCAATATAGCCATTTTCGTGTAATATAGACGACCTCCTATGTACTATACGCAGAGCCCCCGTGGACGTTTTCGGATTATCAGATCAGCCGAATTACCGCCGCCGTCAAGCGGAACGAGTCTCCTGAAAAATGTGTGTGAAAATCGCGTCAGTGTTAAATATTTTTCCAACGAGGATATGGGCACCGCCCGCAATATATCGCATTATTACGTAATACAAATGAAAAATAAGCTACAACTATAAATAATTGTATTTTTTTTTGCAGGGAATTTTCAAAGTATCATATATGTTATGCACTTTTTTCAAGCAAGTCTCCCTGCATATATGAGCAGGTCTGTGAAAAGTCTATAAAAATGCATTTGGGGCACGATGTAAACGAAACGCTGAGAATTTGATTGTTTATGAGTAAAATTTGGACAAAATTCCCTTTTTTGAAGTTCAGGGTGAGCTTCCATAAAGTCAACCAGAGCAACTTTTTGTTCTGCTGATACAGATTTACCTTAATATCTTTTGTCCACTTTATTTATAATTTTAAATTTTAAAACGATAGAGGTGGCCAGAATAATTTTTAAAAAAGGTCTTACACCGGCTATACGCGTACAGGAAATTTAAATGTCAATGGCACGGACTAAGATGGATCCTATAAATTAGTTCGTGGTCAACCGTAAACAACTGTTATCGGTATAATAAATTATCATCACTTGGAATAATTACAATTTAATTGACAACATTTCGACGGTCGAAAACTGGATCGAAAATCGCGTATTCGATATATAAATATTCGATTAGCTTTCGAGAATGTAGCTTAGATCGAATCAATTATTTCGAACGAAAGTCGACAATCGTATAAATATTAATTTCGACGATCGTTTTCGAGCCCCCTGGTCGTTTTTCGGAGACGTCGTAGATTCGCTGTCGGAAGCCCGAGTGTGTCTTATAGAATCGATCGGCCTTTGCGCTGCGAACGTCACTCGAGACGTCGTCTGATGGTATGGGGACGAGGAGCGGCGGCGGTGGCGTATAACGGGACGCCGCGGTCGGAAACGGCGGATAGAAATGTCTGCTAGCCACGACGATATATTTATTGTTCGAAAGCCGACGGGTTCGCGAGTATTTTAACGACGTTCGGAAACGTCGAGGCACTATAATACAGTGCCGGTTTCTCACGGACGTCCGACCCGCCGCCGCCCATCATCTTGGCGAACGACACATTTTCCCGGTTGCCGCCAAGCGATTTGCATCGAGCAAATATTGTAGAAATATTTCAAACGATTCGGTTTCACGCATGGCCTAATATTACAAGTCATTGCACATATTCCTGTGTTGATTTTGACGACCAACGGGTTTTAAAATGTCAGAGTCATATAGAGTGGATAGCCATTCCGATAGGTCAATGGTGTATCACTGCGTTAGCATAATATAATAATAATTATGCACTATTGGCGGCAATCATATAATACCTACGTATAATTGCATGCATTTTAATAATGCATCATAAAACTTTAAAGTGCATACCTAATATTAGATTACCGAAAACTGTTCAAAATATGTTGAAAATTAAACATGTCAGTAATTTCAGTGTTTTAATATCCGCCAATAATTGGAGTAAAATTAATGCATAACACATCACAAATGTAAATTTTGAGTCTCCGAGAACATTATTGATCTATTTACGAGCAGTGGTTTTCTACTGTCATAATATTGATGTCACGTCGTTTATTGTACAGCTGCTGTTTAAACGACGTGACAGCATAAATACTAAACTGGTAGTTATTTAGGCATCCTTACGCCGCCATCGTGATTTCATTGATAATATAGGATTACATCGAAGTGCAATAACCTACCGTATAATAATTAAGCCATGGTTTTTTGTACTTTAACTGATCGTTTTATGTCAATATAATAATATATTGTTTCGGTCGTAGTATTATATATTATTATTATGGTATAGCTGGTACGCCGCGGAATGAAATTCGAACAAAATAATATATTACGTACCTATAATAGAGGTATGGGTGCTGCACGACCGCTCGTATATAAACCTCGCACGTCCTCAATATATTCCTTTGCCACCATTATATATTATTATATTATATTGTATATATTATATATATATGTGTGTACGGCAATAATAATTATCGCCGCCGACAGCAGCGGCAGTGTGTCGTGTCGTATCCCGGGATCCGCTTGACCAATTACAATTAGTTATAGTGTTTAAATTGTGTGCGGCCGAAAAAAATGTATATAACGCGCGTACCTATATATTATATTATATACAGGGTGTGTCATCGCAAACACGCTCACCCCTTTTTTTACTCTAATAATACATAATTTATTTTGATTCTGATTTTTGGAATTTTCAGTATGTATCGGCGGTAGGTATGTACCTTAGACTATACAGTAATATATAATATTTTCGATTACTTAGATTTTGATATTATTTTTGTATAGAAGGACAATGTCCCCCGCCGGTACAAACCTTTGTTTTAAAACGAGAAACACCATTTTACATTGTAAATTATTTTTAGCAGATGACTTTTTTGGAAATTTCGATGAAATTCGAACGAGTACCTATAGTTTCCGAGCAGTTAAACATTATTACTAAGCATATAATAGTCCACGATAGTTGGTTTAATGATATGAAAATGTTAGTAGTTAATATATTCTGATACATAGGCACCAACATTTTATAATTTTTGTTTAATATACGAATGCTAGATTAAATATTACACGGTTTTTAACGTTTTGTAAATTGTTTTTGAACACGGCCTTTATGTGCATTCCAAAAATCAGAATTAGAATAAACGCATTATTAAAGGGGAACAAATGGGGGTGGGGGGGTCTATACACTCTTGGTGAACCACCACCCTGTATATACGTGTGTAAGAATAAGAACGATGGGAGAAGTACGCGCGCGGAGAGAAATATCCGCGTTTGTTCGTGTGTGCGCTCGCGAGTTTTTCTCAGTCATCGTCCTCGCTGCGTTGGTATATATGGTGGTGGTGTCTATAATATAATATGAGTATATATATATAGTAGTGGCGATCCATCCAGTCGTCGGAAAGAAAGGAAGGAAGAAAGAGTGGAAAAAAAATCCTCTTCGACGACGACGACGACTACAACTACAGTCGACAGCTATTGCCCGGCGCGGATGAAATATAATATTACTGCAGCGCGGCCGACACACCACCGCGACGAGACGGACCGCAAACAATAATCGTCGACGACCGACGATCGGCACGGCAAACGACGATGTATTACAATAATAATAATAAAAAAAATAATAATAATATGTATATATATGTAATATTACACGGTATACGGATACAACACGATAATAATAATATGATATATTATTATTCTTGTCCGTCCGAGTATCGAAGGCTGCAGGTGCAGCGGCGGGCGAACGCGTCGAGACTCGCCCCGGTCCGTCGCACCTCGCGACTTTACGGCCACCCATCGAAACCGATTTGGTTTCTTTTTTCGTAACACATTTTATTCCTTTTTTACGACCGCCGCCGCAGCTCGAGTCCAAAGAAAAATAATAACAATCGTCACACCGAATCGAGTGTATCACAGCGGTATACCGTATACGTGGTATGTTGACGACATTTTTTCGGTTATATTTTTTATATACATCTGCGCGTACGCCATCACAAGCTCGACTATGGCTAAATTGGGGTGAAGCGCCCTCATATTTATGCTTAATATCTGCCGTGTGTGGGCATTTCTGCCACACCTGCGGCTTTTACTTAATTTACATCAAAATTTAAATGTATAATATTTATTATTTACCACTATAATTTCGTGATTTAACAGTACCTAATATATCTATTCAAATTCTGACTGTTGGAATAATATTGTTTATTATTAGGACCACGTTTTCAATAATTATTACAATCGAGTTTCGATAACTCGAAAACCTCGAAGACTCTAATTTTTTTAAGTGTTTTGAAGCGTTTTAAATTTAAAAATGATTTTCCCCTTTTTCAAGGAAATGTTTTGATTTTTCCAAAAACCATTATATCTCCGAAAATGTCAAGTGTAAAACCCGATTTTTGATCTCTAATTTCATTAGAATTGATGTACAAAACGACGATAATACAACGCGTGCGTGGCGACTATCTTATACGAAGCGCCTCTATGCCATTATTAGATCTTCCAAACCGCAATACAATGTAATAACAGTATATATGCATACTTATTTTATACACACATTTTACGTAAACGCAATAAATTCTAAGTAAGTGTCGTAGAGGCTTATGGAATTGTCGTTATTCCTATATATATATATATAATATATTATACAGAGAATCTGTGAATAATATAGGTGGCTGATACGTATGTATTATATGATTGTGATGTGCATCCTACCTTTACGAGCCACTTGCTTGGCGTAATCCTCGAGAAACTGGCGCCGGTTTTCGTCAGGTCGGAGGTGTCTTTAATACAACATGGAGGTTGTTCGTTCGCAGCACTATCGTTTCGCCAGAATTTTGTAGCACTCGCGTAGAAAGTTAATGTTATATGAAAAAGTATGAAACGACTAAGGCCGCGAGTATACATATAAATAATAGTCATACTACATTTAAGTCCGGCAGCCGCAATATTGTTTTATTTCTGAAATGGCTGAAATACTATTAATTGATCCATCGCGACACTTGACTATGCCATGAAATAAAATAATTACAATAAAATAATAACGACAAGACGTAACTTAGCAGAAACGACGTGTTCACCAATTGAGTCCGCGTATAATTCATGGCGTGATTAAATATCTCATGGATCAATCAATATTTGTACTCCGCTCTCTCGAAAACGATTCGATCGAGATTCGAGGAAATCGTAAATCTGCTTCGGGCGCGGGAAAAACGGACGGCGAGAGCCTTTGTCGTAAGAATATAATGATATCACTGTTGCCAATGGAAAATCATGCCCTCTCGTCGCAACATAAACGTATTCTTTCTTTTCGTCTTCCACCGCTCTAAGACCATCCCACCAAACATCAGACTCTCCAGCCATCTCGGCCGCGGTCGCTCTTTATTCATTTCAGTCCGAATATCTCCTCTTCCTCCTCCTCCTCCACCTGAGGATTTCTGCTTATTTTTTTGACTAAGTCTTCACGTTCCATACGCGCAAGGTCTTCTTAGTGGGCTCTTTTCGGCTGCAGGGTTTCTAAGTTTTTATGAGAAATTCAAAAGTATCATGTTTTGGTATTGTTGTAAACAACTCGAAAACACGACGGTTACACACGTTTTGAAGGGTAAAAATTCCCGAAAAATAGCTAGAGAGCTCAACTACATTTGTTCCTAAATGTGCACCCGAGCAATATAACTGCAGCTCATCATCATATGCCGATCCACTGCCGATGGATCTAAATACTATTTTTTTTTTGTAAGTGTGTAAAGGGGTAGTACAAATCGCACATAAGTTTCTCGATTTCTGTGCGACTGTGCCCTAGAATATTAGCCGAGACTGCTAATAGCTGCGGTGAATTATAAAAGGTTTATATTTTAAAATATGCGCAGACATGCCACGAGATTTTTTTTTAAAAAAAAAAGTGTGAATAGAAGGTTCATTATAAACTCGGAGTAAAATCTCAGAAATGTGACAACCCGAAATTTTTCTTTGAAGTGCCTACATTATTATTGGTGTATACTTAAACAGCTGTGTGTGCGGTTTATTCCGTTTTCGTTCGTGTTTCACCGTATAACAGAGAACATATTATTATTACTTTATACAGCCATACAGGCACCGAAAAGTTCAATCGATAGTTTTTCACGTACATGCACACGCGTTTCAGACGTTTCGCAAAGAGATTTTCCTGCAGTCGGGGAGCATTTTTTATTCTCCGTAGCCCATTAAATTATTAATGCAATACGCTTTATTGAGTACCTACAATTTTTACTATGCAATTTTACTAGAATATGTACTATTATCGCTAGCCGAGTACTTCATCATTTTTAAAAAATACCAATAATAGTTGAGTGTGATATTGTATTTTATGCTTTCTAATATCTAGTATTAATATCATCTAAAAACACCTCCATGAACACATCGTACACCGTAACCGTGGGTTATTATACGATCGCAATAATAGTTATTTTCAAGTTTAATTTTTAATTTAATAACACAGTTGTACGTCGTACGAAACTATACGCGAACCGTTACGAAGAATATTATTACTATCCATTATATTATTCCTGTTGTGTCTGTCCGTCCATCACGACTTTCGTTACCATGGTTACACCAATATCGTTGTTGATTTTATGAAAATCATTTTGGCCTGGACTCCCGGTGGCTGTTTACTACTATAATATTATTATACAAACATAATATTATTGAAATACAAAATAAATATTTTGTTTTAGTAGTCTGCTTTGATATTATATGATATTATCAGGTACGACGCGTATTATTGATTATTACGTATTTGAGTTAGGTATTACTGTTTTGATTAAATCTTCTACCATCATGATGATTTTGTTAGATCTTTTGTTTATTTAATTAAAGAGCCCAGTGGCAGTTATAAGCAAGCACTAAGCACTGTTTCAATTTATAATTTGATGCAATATATTTATATTTTCAATGAAGTTAGTTTTAAATACATTTTATTTTATTATGCGATGATCGCCTTATAACATGTACGTTTCGTGCGTATTGTTAATTGTTAAATAAGAATAAGAATTTTGCATTTCGCTTCTTTTTTTGTCAATTTTCGATTTTTAGGTTTTTTTTTCATTTTTAGAGTATTTTAGGGTTTTTATGGCATTTAACACTTTAGTTTTATGATTTTTACCTAAAAAGTAACTTTTAAAGTAGGTTTTACCTCATCGAATATTATTCATTTGATGATTACATTCCGAATAAAACTATATGAGTTTTATTTTAGATTGTATATGTGAACACAATAAGCAACATGTACGTATATAAGCTAGTGATTTTCCTTATTTGATTCTCGATAAACTTTTTCTAACATTTTTTTGATGAATATTAAATTAATGTTCACATATCATTAGGCATGAGCAATTTTATAGGAAATGCCCCTCTAACTAGAATGATTTTTCATCAATGTTTAATAAATACCAATAATAGTCGTACTTTTACACACTATCATTTTTATTCACATTTTTAAGACACACGCATTTATTGAATCCTTATTCATTAATATTTCATTTTGTTGAAATTATTTTTGTAAATAAGCAGTATATATATTTTAATAATATAAGGATTGAGTTGGCTAACCGTATTATTTATGTAAACAAATAGCAAAAAAGGAAACAAATTTGTTTTTATTAAACATTTAACTATATACGCATCTCCATTTTAGTAAATTGAATAAACATAATTAACTATTCATTTAATATTCAACGTCAGAAGTTTTTTGTTATTATTCAATGCGATTGTTTCCTTTCACAATCAATTTAAAGTATATTAAGTACACAAAATTAAACTCAAGACATTATTATATACTTTTATGTTGCATTATTTAATAAATCACCCTGCAGACTATTATTGTATAATTCGTCCTCGTACATTTTAAGTCCAACTTTAAGACTTTAAGTCTGTAAACTATTGAAAAAACAACTCGTTGATCAGACGCCAAAGCGAATACAATAACGGTCATCTGACTCCGCAATTGCCAAGTTCTAAAATAAGTAGAGTACCACGACGTCGACGGGTCTCTCGGACATAAGGGTTACATTCTGTTCTCAGCCTAAAATTATATCATTCGGTCTGTACTTATTTTTTTTTCACTACAAATATGATTAATAATTTTATTTTTATCGAACCCACAACTCACGAGTCGAGACCGACACATCGAGTTTACTAAAACGTTTAGGTTTGGTAGGTATAAACCTCTTATTATAATTTACCCACGCAAATTAATTTCAATTGCTTATTATTTTTAATTTAAATCGTAATTTGTTTCATATTATATGACGTGCGGAACTGTCTATAGTATTAATATCTCTAATAACTGCCTTATAACATTTTATTACTATACCATATGATTTGATTTATCGTGATTTTATGAAACATTTTTTGGGTATAATAGGTACCGTAACTGTGAAGTCATGTGTTCAATACTCATAATATTACATTAGTTATCCGACGGTACACCTTTGAAGTATAAGAACAACATAGTTTTATTTTTTTCAATCTGCCCACGACCAAGCATCGGCCCCCGGACCTTTACTGGACTTAATCCGGTCTCGCCAATCACACCACGACTGTCGGCCGCGATATACCTATATAATAGTGGTGGACCATGGACCATGGACGTGATACCAGGTATATAGAGGATCTATATGAATATTATACGAAGCGTTTCTTAATACGTACGTACAAAGCGCGCGACGGCAGATTATTCTCTTATGATGTAGGTAAATATAGATGATATAGGTACCTGTGCTGCAGCACATTGTCTATTCAGTGTATAATACATATCATATATATGCTATAATATGCGCATAATCCTATAAGTTTGTGCCGCTCTAGTGAGTACCTATTATATACCGCATATTATATACCTGTATATTATGTTTAATTTATAGTAGGTTGTTAAGTGTTTTTCCTGCGGCTCATATTTACTCCATTTCCCGTGTTCTTGTAAAACTATATTTCTCTCGATGGAATCGTAGTTTTACACACTTAGGTTGATTATGGCGAGGGCCCTAGAGGATGAGGACTTTGCGTGCTCTCCACTCGTGGTGGCCATAAATGAGTTAGCGGTGGATATGGCCGATTTCGCTAGAATAAGACTTAAGAGCTCGCGGTGCGCACATACCGAAAAGGTCGGCAGCTATGTATTAATTGAATAACCCACCATGTATTTATAATATGTGTTATTATATATATACACGAGTGAAGTAGCTGCTGTAGGTACAGAGAGCAGGATAATATAATTATTAATTATCAAGTATGCGCGCATCATGCTCTTCGGTGATACTATGGTATTTATTATTGATTATAATAAACCTTTCATAAAACGTGTGGTAAATTTGACGTAAAATTATACGTCCACCCGCTGTGGCGGTCAGGAGGAATATATGGGAGATACAGGAGATGTATATATATATTATAGATAACTATATAATCATATTATAGTGCAATAAATTGGGCTTTAACACTGAATTCCTCAAATTGTTGGGAATCATGTAGATTTTAATAAATATTTACATACATACAATATACATAGATATACGCGGTTTTGCAAATTTCAAATTATTATATAATAGTATTTTGTGTTAAACACGCGATCCCGCATGTTGACGATTACTAAACAGATGAAATTAGGCAGTATTGAATTTATTTAAGAAAAAATGTATGTTAAATCGTTTATTTAAGTGTTAGGCAGTTATTTTTTTTTAATTGTACATTTTTCTTGAGTAAATTGAACTAAATGTTAATAGATTTTTTCAAAAGGTTATTCTTGGGAATTGTATTCATATTACGTTTAACTTGTGTCGATTTTTAATTTTTCTTTTGACAGGTCTTTCTTTTACACCCTGCAGCATACAAGTCGTATTTTATGTACGATATTTTATACGAGCTCTGGACATATCTAAAAACTCATTACAGTCTGTCTTTAGCAGTATAACTTCGAGCATTTTTTTTGTGCTACAAACTATTAACCAACACACCGTACTTTTAGCAACGGCGTTCGAGGTGCCTTTATTTATTTATTTTTTTTTTAAAGGGGGAGCTAACAAAAATCAATAGCTTGTTTTGTGCAGTACAGTAGATAGACGTATCGATTATTCACTAAGTAGAACAATGATTAGGGTTTTCCAGTTTTGTCTTATTATCATTTTTTTCTAGCCGAAGGGTTACTTTAAAAGTTTTAAGCACAAATTGGTTTGTAAATTTATCATGATGGCACTTATTTGAAACTGGATACTTGGTTTTTTTGAGTAGTTCCTTCAAGTATAGATAAAAAATAAAAAAATGCTTAATAGAAATATTATGGTAACATATTTTATTACTTTGTGGTTTTCACGAAATTGATTTGGGTTGTTTATTGTGCATATAATTTAAAACGTATTTAAAATATTTATTTGGTTAAGTATTTTCATGCAATTATGTTGAATATTTTTTTTGGTTAAATATAATTCAACAAAAACAATATATTTTGTAACTTTGAATTTGTAATTTTTCTAGCTGTATCAGCCGAACGTTCAATTAATAATAATTATATCATGTTATGTCTCATGATTTCCCATATGTAATTATGCTTTTATAAGTAGAACCTGCAGGTTCAGACACAATGGTAAATATCCAATGGAACATACAGCCAATGGTGAATGATGGTGTGCGTCGCACCATATTATACTGTTATACTCCGGTCATCGAAAAAAAAAACAGAACGGATGTCAGAATAATATATAATTATAGTTTTAAATATTTTGTGTAGTTCTTTATTTTAATATGTTGACCAGCGCTTGTTTTAAAGTGTCAAAAATAACTGTTTGGCTTCAAATACACTTTTGAAATTGGATTATCGGTTAAATTTTAAAACAAATCCTACCTATAAATTTATTATAATTACATCTCTACATTTTATATTTGACCAATCATGCAAACCACTATTAACCTGAATAAATACCAGTAATTGTTAAATTATGTAAAAAAATAAATAAATATTGTCGATCAATTTTGCAGATATTATATAATCATAGCGTATTATGTAATAATTAATTAACATACATAGATGACATATTAGTACTTATATCAAATTTCAGTTATAACATAAATCAATTAAACACTGTTTCTAAATATAATTTAGCTTTGCACCACCACAAAATATTTCAAACATTTTCAATGTTGCAAAATCACTATTTCGCCCCCATAATTGTAATCATGTTTTTTAATTGACTAGAAATTACACGAAACTCTACCTACCTACGTATTCCACAAAATTATTTGAACTAGCTGATCAATGGCCAACATAATATTATACTGTTAAATACATGTTTCCCTTTGTACCTTTCAATATTTCCAGTGAATGATTTTAATTTAAAATAATCAATTTCGAACTTTATACGTATTATATTGTAATTTATAAAAGTCTAATTTTATACCAATTATTTATTCCCATATTTAATATATTTAAATAAAATATGTGAACGAAATTGAATGTTTCATTTTTATTTCAAGATGTACCACTAACAATATTGAGCCTAGATAAATAGTTTTTCATCTAGACGAAGATAAAGATAATAGGCCTAAAGTCTATTAAGATAAAGATAAAAATGAGCTGAACTACAATAATCTATTTAATAGATAAAAGAAATTAAATAAAGATAAAGATAAATTCATTCATTTTTATTATTTATTCCCTTAACATAATTTATCATAAATATGTCGTACATTAATGTCTACTTATATTGCAGTACGTAGTTTGATGTTGAACATAAATATTCAACATAATATTATGTTGACTTTGAGTTGAGACATTTTGAGTTAATACTGAGCATAATTGGCTTACTCCAAATTTATCTCGAACATATCGCTATATCGCTGCAAACCAGTAAACATAATATGTTTACATACTAACTAACTTATAGTATTTACTGTGAATAAACCAGTATCAAATAGGTTACGAAGTCTGTGGTTAGGTACCAACAACCTATTCCAGAACATCCGAATTTTATTGATCGAATATCCAACCATTTATTTAATTTATTTACCCCGATTAGAAATCATTCGAAAATCAACTAGAAAGGCTTGAAATATTATATCATCACGTATTACATTTTAAATGCGATTCATACTTCGTTAATTATATTTATACTCTCAGAGACTTGTTTTAATGTGTTGAACCAACATATACGCGTATATATATACTGTCATCTTACAATATCTAGGTATTACATATTCATATATGTTATACCACATACTTCAATAATTTCTTTTAAAAAAAAGTCAAAATATTTATTTATCTATGACGATTAGAAATCATTACTTCTCAAAAATCTACTAGAATAACTCGAAATACGATAATATTAACACGATAAGACTTATTTGAAAAGCGCTAACCCAACATATACGCGTCAAACATATTGTCATTGCACTATACCAGCCAGGACCTAAGTATTGCTCGTTGCCTTTCACATGATTCGGTATTTTAATTAAAAACAAAAAACTATTTGATAACGAATAAAACGATTGGCTGAAAGACACTTACCTCCGACGCCGGCGTTCGTGATGGTCACCCAAAAGTCGATGGTCTTCTCGGGGCCCAACTCCTCGTAGTCCCACTTCTTCTTGACCCGGACCGCGCCGTTCGGCTCCACTGTCACCCACGGGTTCTCGTCCCGGATCTTGAACGTCTCCTTCTCGGTCTCCTTCTCCAGCGGGAACACGCTCCGGCCCTCCTGTTCGCCGTCGGTCTCGGTGAACTCGATGCGCTTGGTGGGCCGCACGGCCCGCGTCACCCGGCGCTTGTACACCCGGTGGTCGGCCGCGTCGTCGTAAGCGCCAAAGTCCTGCATGAGCACGTCGTCGTCGAGCACGACGAAGTTGTATTGGATCCAGACGGTGGCCGGACGGTCGGCGACGCGGGACGGCTCGCGCAGGTCGTGAGCGTCCACGGTCAGCTGACACTCGAAGTACTCGCGGGACCGCAGCACGTCGTCGGACACGAGCAGCTCGCCGGTCTGCGGGACGACGACGACGGCTGCGCTGGGCGCGGACAGTCGGTACGCGACACGGTCGCCATCAGCGTCCACCGCCGACACGCGGCCCACGGCCGAGTACCGGCCCGGGCCGGCCGTTCCGTTGTCCAGGCCTAACGCGAACCCGTCCACGTTGATCTTGTACAGGGCCTGTCCGAACACGGGGCTGTTGTCGTTCTCGTCCAGCACGTCCACGTGCACGGTGGCGTACGCCTTGTCGATGCCGCTGCCGTCGGCCGCCTGCACGATCAGGTCGTACGACGGGCGCTGTTCCCTGTCCAACGGCCGCTTGGTGACCAGGTGCACGCCCCGGTAGTACGACTTGTTGGTGATGTTGCCGGCGATGATGTTCTCGGCCGTCTTGAGCGCGAACGCTCCGTCGTCGTTGCCGTCCACGATTGCGTACCGTATGGGCAACCCTGCCACGCCCTCGCCGAACGCGTGCAGCACCGGCACGCCGCGGACCCTCGTCCCCGGCGGCTTGTTCTCCGACACCTTGCCGTCCGGGTAGGCCGCGTCGCCGGCGAACCGCAGCATCTCGCGCTTCTCCAGCACGAACAGCTGCATGTTGTGCGTGAACGTGGCGTTCGGCGACTCCTCCAGCACCACCAGGTTGACGGGCCGCTTGACCAGCAGCCCCAGGTCGGTGGTGGTCATCAGTAGCCCGTCCTTGAGCACGGCGAAGAACTGCGAGAACCCGGTCTCCAGCAGCCGGAAGTACGCGTACTTGTTGTCGCTGGCGAACTGCTTGATGCCGTATCCCGGGTACACGTCACTGGGCAGTATCGCTATGTTGTGGTGCATGTGCGGCGACAGCGTTGCACCGCCGTCGCTGCATCCGGCGCGCGGCGCGCAGCACACGGCGGCCAGGGCTACCGCGGCCACGGCGGCCGTCAGCAGCGCCGACGTCCTCGCGGACGACGTCTTCATCGCGGGTCCGCTCTCCGACCCCCGCGTGTCCGTCTGTCTGTGCGTGGTCACTGTCTCTTCCTCGGTTTTCTCTCTGCCTCCGTTTGTATTTGTTATCGTAATTTTTCTGTGATAATATTCGTGACGAGTGAACGCGTCTTCTCTGAAATACAACAAATCCATACATTAAATCTCTATATTTCACAGTTGTACACAATTTTACGATGATATTATACATTTTGGCTAACAGGAGTAGACGTCATAATAATATATGATGTCTACGTGGAGACACGATAATTGTTCATGATAATACACACATATGGGTAGGACGGGTAGGTACTAGGTAGGTGATGTATATTATGCGAGGTCACTCCAAGTTCAAAATTAAAACCTTTATTTCTATCGGTTTCCGGTTCGTTCGGTTGAAATATTATAATATACGAACGTAAAAATACGATTAATTCGATGACGATTTTCCACGCGTATTTTTAACGTAAAGACGCGAATAGAAACCTAACGTAACCTAACCTCGAAGACGGATGAAAAAAACATTATTTCTAGAACAATAATAATATCATAAGAATGTAAATCATAAAAGTAATCGTTGTTGTATAAGAGTGTTCACGAGTATGGGTACATATTTTTTTTTTTTTTTTTTAAGTTCATTTGTGAACATTTTTAAACGCCGAATATTCGTGTACTAATTAGGTACAATAATGGTTAACATAAAATCTGTTACCAATAGCAACCGTTTGAGTAAACAAAAAGATATTCGTGAGCAAAGCCGAATCCACGGCGGCGAGCTACTCCCTAGCTATAGCAACCTATAAACAATAGGGGTTGAAAACACGAACTATAAACACTTTCCGATAGTCCCGAGGAATTTATCGATATAACTTTTATCGAAAACGCGGTCCAGTGGTTTATGAGTGTATTGTGTACAGAAGACGAACGCGGAAAACATTCGTTTTTATGTGCTCACAGCAGATATACACGGATAGAGGGCCAATCGAGAAGCAAATCGTGCCGAGGCGACATATATTATTTTGTTTTCCGACTCCACCGCATTGTGCGCTGAACTGAATATCATATATGGAACGAGTATTGTGCATGGATTCTAATAAGAACCGTCTACAGAGGCCACCATTTTGAGTGTGTCAGTGTTCTGTTCCGCGATTTTTCTTGGATTGAATTATTTCACTATCTCGGGCTACTAAAACTCTGTATGATATTCTGTAATATTGACCAAAAATAAAATGGGACGTAGGTACCTATAGTACACCAGTAGTTACCGTGATGGTTATATGCGGTTATAGACATCGGTTACGACAAAGACCAAGGTCTACCAATCCGGTATTTGCCAAATTTTGATTTGAATATTTGAATATTTTTTTACTTTTATTTTTTGTGTTATCATTGACTACATTAATTACCCACTGAATTTCAGTGTTTGTGAGTTATTATTGAAACCCAAAAAGTACAAATTTAAATGGTATCAGCACAACCTACATCAAACTACTTATAGATATAACTAGTATCCTCTCCGGCCACATTTTTTGAATACACGGCACGTCCCATCCGTGTATATTTTATTTATAAGCCATTAACCGTGAGTGGTATTTTCGCTTTTTTATGGTAACAAACACTATCGGATATCGCGCAGATGAGTCGTATACATTGTATATTCCACGCCAAGACTCAAAACGACAGCCTATGCTGAGGTGGGACGGGTTTTTTGATCCAATGATCTCGATTCACGTATTCAGTTCAGTACGGAGGATATGAGTCTCCCAGGCTGTCGTAGAGTTCGTCTGCAGGAATGCGACTAAATATAATATTATATAGATATGATCGCAACTTGGTGATCCGCAGGTGTCACGGACGCCACTGGCAGTGCATATTATTATATCATTTCAATTCGTCAGCCATCAAAACAATACAAATTCTTAATGCCATTGGTAAATAAATCTAAAAATCACTGCCAGCCGATGAGATTCTTACAGCCGGCCCTAACGAAAATTCGATCATACCTAAACATTTGGCCTCGGGCAGGTGTGTGGGTGTGCGCAATGTGACGGTTGCAATCGGACCTCGGGGAGATATTACATAATGGGTTTGATTAAAATACTGTGCGATAGAAAAGTGTTTACGACCACAAACCGTGTTAAACTGTGTACGGTGGTTTCTACCTATATATAATATATACCTACATTACATGATGACGAGGTCTAAAAGGAATAACGGACGTACAACGATAAAAGTATAAAAGTAAGCCGTCGCCGTATCTTAAGTATGTTATTATCAACTATACAGTGATGGCCGAATTGAATTTTGGATAATGTAGTCATTAACTTAGGGTGGGCAAGACGTCGTCGTAGGTTCAAGCGCGTGTCGCTTAATACTTCGAGTGAAACGACAGTATCCATTGAACACGTCACATTTTTCTTTTTTCGTAATAATATTTTTAAACCTTTTATCGAAACCCGAACCGGTCGCGGGGGAGGTTCTGAAAGCATTTCCAAAAACCGTAACGCTCGCGTTTTAAACACAGTTTGGTACACCTATATAGTATAATATTATCATCGTATTATATAATATGTTTTATGTCGCTTTGTGATTACTTTTTTGTTTTATTTCGAACGTTCAAAAATAGGTGTGAGTACACCGCGACATTGTCGTGGGCCTTCTCCCCCCCCCCCCCTAGAGAGCGCATATATTATTATGTCCTATACGTCTGAAGCATATTGGTACGCGGTCGTAAAGTGTTAAACAAATACCCGTGTACCTCTACAACGTATAAATGTATTTCGATCGTTTAATGCACATACACACACACGAATAACGACGGAACGGATTTGGTTAAAATAATATATTTATATGTACATTATGAGCGGCCGTATTAAGATAATATACTTGAAAAATCGAAACCCGACATATAACACAAGAGGAAGAATAATATTATTCCGTTGTTTGTACAATATTATTATGATAATAATAATAATAATAATAATAATAATATGGTCCTCGTTTGTACGGACACCGCGAGAGCGGCCAATAAAAAAGATAGTGGGCATACATATTATAATATATAGGTATATACCGAATAGAGATGTCGGCGTGCGTCTTGTTTCGTGACATTTACCCGAAAGAATAAACGATATAATTCCCAAACACACACACACACACACACAATATATATTTATTATTATTATATTATTATTATTATACCGCCCATGGCGAACGCTAACGCAGAGGACGTATAATGCAGTCGTGGTACAATACACGACGACATCGTCCTAAACGATGTTATAAACGTTTCAATTTAAAATATTCAAAGAAATAACGTCCAACGATGCTCGGTCCCGGGACGCACAGAATTAAGGTCCAAACGATTAATTTTCCAAAATTTGTGCGGCATCCAAAGTCACAGGTACACAAGCGACGTTTTTAACCGATCTGTGTATAGATTTTATTCTCGAATAACTTAACTGTTACGATACAATTATATTATTTTGTTCCCAGACATCGTCATAATCGTCGTCGTCGTCTTTCACTATAGATCAAACATCGACCTCGCAGTTTTTGGACACGACTAAATAAAGACGAATGGGTACGCCCCTCGAAATTTTTTCAGACTTATTTTACATTGACATTTCGGTACCGGAACACAATATAATATACCCATGTATAATATTGGAACGTCGAGGGAAGCCCTTGAACTTGGATTTAATAACTATGCGTACGAAATACGAATATGCCAGGTAAGTAAAAACAATTACATTTTATCGTTGTTTTATATTTGTGTAATAACGTCGAAATTTAAAACGATTTTCTCAAATCGGTAGCACCCAACTAAGTACTGTGCTTAAAACATCAGTACACGAAAATCGCACTATATTTTATATATTATATAATAATTATATGTGGGGTTCTAAGATCTGACGAAATATTTAATTTTTATGAATATTGAAATGATCGAATTTTTGTTTTAAGCTATAGTAGGAAGTTCAGTAAACACTCAGTTAAATGTCATAGAAATAATGCTTACATCGTACAATAAATTACATAATAATTATCTATCTTATATATGTATATGGCATCGCTACATCGCGATCAGGAATTAAATATTGATAGACACTAATCATGACATCAGTCTATGACCATCTCATGATCCATGAAACATACGAAATTAAAAAGAAAAAATTAAAATTGAAAAGATTACATTGAAATATTTCAAAGTGAAAATGTCATACTCATCACCCTGATTATAATATATGCACCTACATCACGGTCTCGTAAAGAATACTTTACATGAATGATAAATATCTGTACGTTTGTAGAAGTGCAGTTATATTATATGGTTTCTGAACGTTATTAATAAATATTCAAACGAAATAATTCGCAAATACGTTATGTGATTGCAGGCTTAAGAATTTCAGATGTCGAGTATCTATTGCGATTGCACTTTAATCAGGTCAAGTCAAACTTCAGCTAGGATGTTCTGTTACGTCTCGGCTAACTTATCGTTTTCTAGAAGCGTAGTTGTGAGACATTGATTTGAGAGCGATTTTTAAAATGCCCGCAGTGGAATACGAGACAAAAATATTGAAACACGGCGGTAAGAAGCAAAAGTATTTATAAGTATATTCCGGAAGAAAATATACGAAGAAAAAGTGTATAGGTATTCGACAGTTATGTATTCGAAATAAAGTACCTACCTGTTTAAGTACAAGCATTCGCGTAGTACTTAGCGAGACTGATATATATATATGTATATATATATTGTATGCCCATACTTGTACAGTACATAATACACTATATTATGTTATTTACTTATTACTTCAAAGTCGGCGTATTTAATGCCAAACATCAATAGCTCACATTATTATACGTTATACGCATTATGTTTTGTGCAGTTTAACTTTGATGCTGTAGGTAGTTCAAAACACAAATATTATAACATATATAGGTATAGTTACCTACTCGTTTGTATCACACAAATCTGTTAATAATAATATACCATTACCTGGGTAAACCGCGTATATAGCGTGTGTTATACAGAGTAGAGCGTTTATCGGAATTAATCGCAGCGTTTTTTCGTAATGTAATATTATATTAAACACTGCAGTGCTTCACCCAACAGCCCTCATTTTTTTCCTTTAATAACGGATTTCTTCGAATTATGATTTTTGGAATTTTCAGATACACTCGAGTACCATTTTTCTAAATCGTTTACTTTTTATTTTATTATTAAATTAGTTAGGGAATGAGTTTTTGGTGGTGGTTTTGAAACGTTTCACTTACTCGATCGAGTGGTTTCTCGGTCGTTAAAATGTTTGTGAGCACTGAGGATAATAGTCCTTAAAAACGGTTCTACGAAAACGTGAAGTAGCTGAAATATATTGGACCTAGTGTTTGTTACACTTGGCTCTTATTTTACAGATCATTTGTGCGTTAATCACTAAAATACCTATACTCAAAAACAACTCGTACGAATTTCGATTCGAAATCGTCCGAAAAAATTATCCATCACTAAATAATATACAGTGGAAAAGGGGAGCTCTAATCTGAAAAACAGAAGTTTGTAGCTACGCTTGACAGACACTCATTGTCCCTTGAGCAGTGCAAAAACGATCTCAAGAATTTGAAAATACAGACCGCGAGTGAATTGAAAAATACCAAAAATCCGATTTTGAATAACTATAATACGGTACCATTTTTGAAGGAAAAATGTACAGGAAGTGAACGTGTCTGGTGAATCATCCTGTATGTTATATTATTACACTGCAGTTGGTACCTATACACGACGAATAATAATTGCACACAATACATTGTTTTGAAAAAAACCCATAATTACGCTACCTAAGTTAGGTGAACATCCATACATGGAGGCAACTATACTAAGGTGATTTCGTGAGGTCCGGCTGTGAAGTGCTTTGAGCTATTCGAAATAATTGTACAACGAGAGTGGTGCACTAACTTTATATACTTTAAGTATTGATTTTACCAATCCCCTCACCCTATATTTACACACACCCTTCATAATTTCGATTGCGTCATTCATTAAAATATACATCTTTTTTCGACGCAGTTTAGTGTTTACGACTACAGCAATGCTGTCTATTATTATTGAATAAACACGGTACGGCGGAGGGTGTATAATGTATATGATAAACGGTAAACAATAATTAATAATTTATTGTCGAACACAATTTCGAATTTCGGATGATAAGTGCCGACCCCGCCGTACAGCGTACCTCCTACCTACCGTCACTAGCTACGCGTATTTCCATTAATTGTATTTATTTATTCGATTAAATAAAATATACGCGGTCGTTATATTATTACATCGAATCGCATGATATATAGGTGTACTTAACAGGGCCCTACTGAACGGGGAGGGGGTGACCCACCCTCCGGATTTTTGATACTCTAAACGAGAGTCGGCGTGATCATAACATCCGGTTAACGCGAAATTAGTCGGATTGAAATTGATTTCAATTTCGTCACAAATAAAAATTGTGGACAATTTTCCGGAAAATTTTAAATTTTAAAATTTGTTTTCCTATTAGGCGATCCGATTGCAAAGCCTAAACATATTATCTAATCCATGTACTCGGGTAGGTACCTGAGCATAGAAGAGAAAAGCAACAAAAAAGATATTAGCGAAATAAATAATTTCGTACATTACACGGAAATAGAATATTTCCCTCCTTGGTTACACGTCGTAATTTCGATTTTTTCACATCTTAAATATTTTAATATCTCTTATAAAACACGGACGATTATAATTCTTGTTCTGCAACGCTCGTAATATTATAATCTTCTATTAAGATTCCTCGTCACGCCTGCGTTATATGGTTACTCGTTAATATATTGATTGAATTCTTAAAACGTTTCATATACACACGCAGTGTAGGCACAATACCTAAAGGGTGGTAACTCTAAAAAAAACCATCCGATCCATACTGTATGGACATACAACAATAAAGTGATTTTTTGAATTTTTTTTCGTAATATTTTGTGTTGTTAAATTTAATATTATACAAGTATATAATATGATAATAGTTATGAATAATGATTCAGTTAAAAACAAAAATCAAGGCTATCATATTACGATAGTTGTGTAACTTAATTTTAAATTTAATTCCGTTAAGTAATTAAAACTTAAACTTTATTAATTTAAACTCAAGCCGGTAAACAACAAAGTGCGATGAAATAATTGTTTTTGAATATGCACATCAAAAGGTTTGTGCAATATTATTATTAATTCTAACTCGGTGCCCACCTAAACGGGAGACAGATCGAGGCAAAAAGGTGAAACAGGACGTTGTTTATAGTATGGGTAGGTACAAATGCCAATTTTCAGTGTTTACCCGTTTGTACTTTATCATACAAATACCTACAAAGACAGTGTAAATAATTGACAGTCAAACCATACGTGAAATGGTTTATAATAGATTCTCGTGAGCAGCTGTTGTACTTGTCTTTTTAATATTATAGCCGATATTTCGTATAGTAAATTATAAGTGTCCCGTATACATCACAGGGTGATTTTTTTGAGCATGCTCTTCCTATTTGCACGCTTAACTTATGTAATATATTCAAATTCTGATTTTTGGATTTTTTTAAATGTACCTGCACTTAAAGACCATATTTTTGAATACTTGAGATTTTTTGTACCTCTCAAAGATGCTCCTGTGACAATACAAACTTCTTTCCTTCAAATGGGCACTCCCTTTTTCCACATTTAATTGTTTAACAGATATATATAATATATATATATATACATTTTTTTTTTTTTAGAATAATTTTGAGGTTATAAATAATTTAAAACAATTTTGGATAGCGTATTATACCTACGATAATGGGTTAAGTCGCTGCTATAAGAGGGATTAGATGATTTGAAAATGTTAGTCACTATACTATTGATCTATGAGTATAAATAATTTGTAAAAATGGCCCAAGTATAATAAATACTACATCTAACAATACGTCGGCTATTTTATATTTTTTTAAAAATAATTTTATGGGTTCTTATCATTACCTATTGTAAGTATTTTAATTACTCAGAAACAACACATTACAATTTAGACCTGAGTCGAAGTTTTCAAAAAAATCATCCACTAAATAATTTTCAGTAAAAAAAGGAGGGTTCTTGTTTGCAACACTGGGCTTAAAGCGTACGATTTTCGTTTGAAAAGTAATCAGATAATTGACATGAAATTACATGAAATATCCAGAATCCAGAAGGGTTGGCTATTAATATTCTACGACATTTGAATATGATCGGATTGGCCGTGGGTGGGTATAGCTGAAACTCGTTGAAAAATTAATTAGAAATCTAAATCAATAGAGCTGATGTCTTTAAGTCAATATTAATTAATTATCTCGGGTTAACATTCGTACCTAGGTGCCTTTTGTTATATTATTTTATGAATAATTTATTATATTATGCGGTTTGAATTTTAACTCAAACCATCGTTTCTAAAGCGAATTATTTATATTTTATACAATCTCAAGACCCTTAACTCTCCCATATTGTTCCGCCCTACATCATCTTATTATTATTATTATTATTTATGGATTTGACTGGAATCATTGTTCCGCATCAGTTCGTTTTACTCGATAACCGAGCACGGTGGAATGGTACTTATAGATAAGTTCAATAACTATAATCCATAATAGAAGTATTATGCAGTTTTGATAACTTATTACTAAAAAACAAATATAATTAATATTTCATGTGAATATGCTTGAGATGTAAAATAATACAATGGGTAGTAATAATATGCTGCAAAATGAACTTTTATTTAGTAGGTACCTACAGTTTAGAGGGGAAGTAATGCTAACGCGGTCCCCTCTCTGGTTCTCGATACCACACAAAAAAAAAAAAAAAGGTACCTACAGTTCATAGTATATAGAGCCACAGAGGGTGTAACACGATGACAATTAAAATAACTTTTGTTCTCGTATATCTCAATATTTTTGATTTTTTAATAAAATAAACAATTTTCAACTTTTTTTTAAATTTCATTAATTTGTAAATCTGGTGTTTAGGAAACTTTCGACTGTCAACAATTGATATAAGTAGAGTGGTTTATTTTTTATGATTTTTTATGATACCATATTTAAAGTGTACGCAAATGTCTGTAAATATTATGTATACAAGAAAAACAATTAAAAAATATTGACAATGACAAGTTTGTTTTCCGGATGTTAGGCTCTGTATATATTGGGATTGAAATGAAATAATGATAGCAATATAATAAGTATAATATATATGTATATAATATTATCTATAAAAAGTATATATAAGTATATAATATTAGTAATATAGCAGTTCCGGATTTAGCGAAAAGGTACTCGTCCCGAGCTTAAGATTACTTTGCAAGAGCTCTCGAACACTTTTACTCGTTTTACTTTTCGTTCAAGTCAAGTTAAATTAATTTAATTTAGTTATAGTAATAACGTATAGACAAAATAGAATATAAAACATATACCTAATGGATTTATAGAACCGATTTCCAAAAGCAGTGAAATGTTAACAGCATACATATTTATTATGTATCACGATGACTGTCAGTTGTCACTTATGTTTCTGAGTGAAAAATAAATAATATAATATACTCGAGGGTGGCAAGTTGACATATTTCGTTTTAAATTAGATACTAGTTATCAGTTTTGATAATTGAAAGTACCTATACATTGTCTCCGGCACTATATTTTCTTTGGGAATTCGACGGAAGACTTTTCAGAAAGAAAATTGAGAAAAATAATAATTTCAGCGGGTGTAGTGACTATAGAGGACGAGTATTGGGTGAATTCTCGGTGTTCACCGCATTGGTGAAAAATGATTTTAAAATAGTATGGAAGTAGGTACAGACCACACGGCGGGGTGGGTTTATAGGAAATTCGCATTATTATAAATCGTTTGATAATAAGAAAAAAATGAAAATCTTAAACTCACCCTATATCTCTCTATCTCAGTGTATACCTGGTGATTGGTCATACAGTTTATACCTAAAGTGGTGAACGTGGTGACTAAGACTTGGTAGGTGGGCCGCAAGAGAGCTGCGAGTGCCTCGGATAAATGTCTAGATACTTTAGTGTGCTCCTAATTTTTTTCAGTTTGGAAGGCTTAATCAATTACAATTGAATTAAAATATTTAAAACCGCCTAACCATATTACCGAACCATCAACAAAAAAAATAATACCACGGTTTATCACTTCGATGCAAGCGAAAGTTCCCCACAGTCATGTCGGGTATCTACAGAATACGAGGAATAATAACAGAAGAACCTGACAGAAAAAAAAAGACTGATACTATTTAAACGTTTTACAATAATTAAGAATATTAAGTAGATAATTTAAATCATTTAATATATATACTTAATTATTACCTATATGTCAGGAAAGTATTAAGAAATATCATTTGAAAAAAAATTTATATTTTAAAAATGAACATTTTAACAATCTATATTCGTCTAAAAATTAGATTTACAAATTTACTATTTTGAATTTTTCCAAAAATAAAATGTAATACATTTTAAAATCCAAAACTTTCAGCATTAAAAATAAAAAATGTTTAAATATTATTTGTTACACCTTGTGTACCTGCATGTATGTAATAGTCCCTATAGACGAATATAAAAATAAAATATGTAAGTTCCTATATGATAAAAAAAAAAAGGTGCGTATGTGAGTTCTACGAGGCAGAAAATTATATAATTATATTTCATTATCATCATCAAGTATTAAAATGTATACAAAACATGGAATATAAATTTTTTTTCCAACAATTATTATAATATCGTATAAAATACAGAATCATATTAAGTATATTGAATTATAGAATGTATAAAAATAAAATAAAATTGTTTATTTTTTTTTTCCATAAATACTCATCTTTTTTTACAGCATAGGAACTCGCACAACATACGAGTAATTATTAACGTATGCAATTGTTTACCCGTTACTCTGGTGCAGGAGCTTACGATTCCCAAGTCGAGCACTACGTTACATATTACCACTCGCCTGTGGAATATTATTTACAGCGACAACGACGTTGAATAATCCGATGATTTTAAATTCTACAACAGCAGTTTACGACGAAAACACTGCGCTCGACCAGAGTACAATAGATATCATATATATATTATAATATTTTAATAGACTTATAATGTCCGACAGTGGACGCCGGTATAATGCTGCGAGTGCCTGGGTATATTCATATAATACCTATATAATATATATTATATACATATATTGTATTCAGATGGTTCGGAATTTCGGTTCAGTACGTCCACGTCCTCTCCGCGGAGTGGACTGCGGGGCTCGGTGAAATTATAACCTGCAGATCCGCGTGGAACGTGACAGCGCCGCGTGACTGACCTCACGGTCAGATAATAATATAATGTAGAGTATATATACCTACCCACCTCTGCCTACCCAGGTACATTGTATTGTGTCTGTGCGTACTGCACCGGTATCGCCACTACAACGACGCTGCTGCAGCCATTCCGTTTTCAACAGTTTATCTCCACGGGAATTCCGACAATATCGTTATATATTGTGTACATGAAGCGGTTTGTTATAATGTTATGACTGGCCGTCATAGTACGATTACGTAGCATAGGTAGGTACCTACGCACGACACAATACGGGCAACCATTATATAGGTATATATGGGTGGGCACACTGGACGGACGATGATCGATTCGGATACCGTAGGTGATGCTACATGTTTGTGTATAATAATAAACGATAATGTTATTATACACAGCGATTCACCGACCATTCCCACACCTCCGGCCCCCATTCACTTATTAATAATCGTTTTGATCGTTTAGAACGTCACGCCGATTCGCCTTTTTTCCCGCCCGATAAAAACGACTTTTTTCACCTCCCCGCTTTCGTCGTTCCGACAAAATCACTCCGTACAAATGTTGATGACAGTAAATAAACGGCAACTAACATACTAACTACTAACTACTCCACTAAACCGAATCGTATCAGACACAACACTGCGAAAATCATTGGACATTCCCCATCGAAATCGCCAGAAAATTTGGAGGTATCTTAACAAGACTCACAATCGGACCCACTCAGATCTCCTGCACAGTTCCTTATGAGGAAGTCCAAGTCACCACCAACCACGTCCTCACTGAATGCCGAATATATTATCAAAACATCAGAACAAGTGCAGACCTGCCCAAAGCCTGAAAAGTTCAAATACTTCAGTGAAATCGCATCATCAGTCAATACCCGACATCGTCGATTTCATCACTACCATCAAGCCAACTATATTTAAAAACCATTTAGAATAATCAAATTAAGTAGACAATATGATATGTAATTAATTAAATCATTTTTAAACTCAATGGCCCATAATGTTGTAAAAAAAAAAACGTGTTTGGGCGAGTTCCTTGCACTGCAGTCGTGTTTGAGGGTACAATATAAAATATTTAATAATTTTGAAGATTAAAATCAAATATTATATTATGTTAACCTAAATAAAATAATTATGGCACGAATATAAGTGTTGCGGGAACATTAAAAACATGAACTCGGCATGTGCTAGTGTTAGAGTAAGTTATGACGTGTAATGTTCCAAATATGGATGTTAAAATATTAAAAACATTTTTATCATATAAAACGAAATAAATTATAAATATTGCGATTGAAAATTATGGTATTAGTCATTAGTGAATCTAACCACACGAAAAACTCATCTTTTCGTTTACCCAAGTCCCAAATCAATCGAAATGAAATAGGATTGATATGATACTGCTCGAATGCATCACAGGATGTATAAAAAAGAAGGTGGTTCAATCACGTGATAATGTTTTAAAATCACTCACCCGATAGCATAATTATTATACTAAATGGCCCCGCCAAAATGCAATTTTTTCGAACTCACCCAAATGCAAACCTACTACCCTACAGTCATTGCGGATTGTCCTTCTGTGGAGATGCAAATTTTTGTTTCCAAGACGAGAACCCCTTTCTTTCACAGTAAATTTTCGTGCACCAGCGAAAGATATCTAAATTGAAATTTGAACTATTAGTTTCCGAGTTATTAAACATAATGCACCTATTAAGGATAATAGTCCATGGTAATGGGTTTAAAGACTGTACTGTAGCTTTGATGATATGAAAATAATTATAGTAATTATAATATTAATATTTAATAATTTGTAAAATTTTTCCGAGTATAATATTGTAGTACGAGTACTAGATTCATTAACAGCGCATCTATTAATATTTTTGTAAAACCATTTTTAATTTATTAAAATGCCGAAATTATTTTTTTGGTAATTATTTTTTTTTTTTTTTAGTTGGTGTTTATTATATATCTTTGCTTGTTTATTCCTATTTTGTAAAAAAAATGTATGTATTTAGACTTTGAAAAATGTTATGTTGATAGTCAACTATATATTATATTATATATATACACTATATATATTATCTTAGGTATAAAAATTTCAATAGCTCGGAGATTACTCGTTCAAATTTTGATTTAGATAAGGTAAAGTGTGGCAAATGATCCAACTAATAACCGGGGTAAGTGCGATTTCAGATTTTATGGTGAGAAAACAAAGTCTATCACTCCTGTAGATAGTGAAAAATTTTTTGGCTCTTCAAATTTACTCTGGAGAATTCTGATTTGGATAAGTTGTGTGGTTTTATGTCTAGTTTAAGTTTTAAGTTATAGTTACGAGCTTCACACTCAAATAATATACTCTGATGCGGATTATAATCTTTCCCCGTGTAATTTATGACCAACGACGTGAATGCTACATGACATGACACGCATTAACTTGTATGTCAACAAAATCAGAATTTAATATACAAACGTAAATTGTTTAGTAAAGTTTTTCGAATTATTTTAATTGTTGTTTTGTCACGAAAAAAAAACAAATAAAAATTGGAGAGTGAAGTGAAATGTATAAAAAAAAATTAATAAATAAGGAAATGTTTTAAATCATTTTTAGGATTGAAGAAAGATTAAAATTTGAAATAGCTGTTATTTTCGAGCTATTTGAAGGCTCTGAACACGTATAGTACTATATAGGTAGCTGGAATTGTTTTGTTTTCAGCACCAAAATTAAAAAGCCGTGTTTTTAACATTTTTAAACAGTCCATTTTTCACTCACCCCTTATTGTGACTAATTCCATAGTTTTCTGAGTATTTCGATGCGTGAAAAACAAATTTAGGAATATCCTAGTTTATTACGAAGTTCAATAGTGCCTATTTAAAGTTTAGACGAGCGGACCACTCCACTCCGCTCATCTAAACTTAACTCACAAACTATACTAATCCTAAATTTGATCCGTACGTATCGAAATACTCAACTGCTGCAGTGACAATGTACTTGAAACCGCGTAAGAAAAATATCTCCAAAAACATTAGTCGGCACGTTTTGTAAGACAACACGATTGCAGGTCCGTGACACACAAAGAATCACCCTGTATACGTATTATATTAGTCCTGCACACTGTACAATATTGTGCGTAAATTCGTATACGACGCGTATGTGTGTACAATATGTGTATTGCAACGTGACCTTCGCGTCTGTATTCGGTTTTTCGGGAGGAAATTCATCACGAAGTCTCGGTGTGAGTGTGTTATAATAACATACGAACGCGTATACACTGACAATATTATTATCGTAGTTGCCTACATATTACGACGTGCGTCGTATTGGATTAGGCGAATACCTGTGGCTTATGACCGCTCGTTGTTAGATCCGTCGCCGTTTACTCTAAGTCATTGCTATGGTGCAGTGACCACCCACACGCAAGCACCGAGCAGTGAGCACAGCGACATTCACCTACCACGAAAATCACGAGATCGGCAGGCACCGGGTACAGGTGGGTAGGCGGGTGGGTAGGTACACGATGGATTACGCGTTTATTTCAATTTCAATGACGAATAACGAATGTTGCCCGCGTATTGTGTTGTTTGAACAATATACACAATAATATAATAATAATATATTATATGTAGGAACCACCGCCGCAGACTGTATACATGCGAGCTGCTATGAGACGCGTAAGTCGCAGCGCGGTAAAAAAAAAAGTTAGTTAGCATTAACACAGTTATTCGTGAATCTTGGTTGATAATTGAAATTCATTTCAACATTTTCTGTGTTGCGATCAATAATCATTTCTAATCGTCTATATCAGTGGTATTCAACCGGTGGGTCACGACTAAAATTTGGATCACGTAAGCTATAAAAATAGAGAAAAAAATTGAGATTATAAAATTATAAGTTCTGAACTCGAATAATTTACGAATGGATTGAATAACCATTTAATAACCATTTACAGTATAGATAGATATAATGACAGTTAAAATGTCTACTAACATGGAAAATCGATTAACTGAGCTTACTTGTGATACCAAATTTAAACATATGTTTATTGAAACTTATCCGGAAATGTTGGCTGTTGACTTGTGCACGGAAAATTACTCAAAACTATCGGCTTAAGCCTTTTTTTTTTGTTCCATAGGCCATAGCTGACAAATAGTTGTCAAGGGTAGTGAACATTTTTTTACAAAAACAGTAGGTCACTAGTGAAAGAGGTTGAAAACCACTGTTCTATATTACCAAATACGTTCAAAACAAAAAACCTTTTTTTTTTTTGTAGTTTCGTTGAAATGTATCTCAAGAAGAGAGTTATATGTGTAATTTTGAAATATTTCAAATAATATTTCTTCCAATATGATCAAGTCAAAACTTTAAAGTCGCAGCAGTGTGTGCAGCATGCTGCGGTTGCTAAACCGATCAAGTTTAAAGGTGGTAATCGAGAAAATAGTTTGCAATTTATGCGGCGCCCGTATTATCTGCAGCTATACCGGCCACGTCCAATTAATTATAACTGTCAAAATTAATAATATATTACCTATATCACGGCATCAGCTATGGTGGAATATTAATAATATAATAATGATAAACCGTTATTGATCGCATGAAAAATAATATTATGTCAACGAAGATATCGAAAAACGAATAGCTTCTGCAGCAGCAGGTTTGCAGGGGCGCAGGATCATATTTTAAATGTAATTAATAACAATATGAACACAATATTATACTGCGTATAATATGTAGGTCACAAAGTCATAACTCACCGAGTCATAATGCCGCAAGTGATTATACTGCACTATCAGATTAACACGAAAAAGTTGGATTAAAATTTCGATAGTTTAAGTTAGTATTGTTATCGGTGCACCATAGGTAATAACAACTTTTGCAGTCATAAGATATGCATTATATGCGTTCACTTAAGCGTTAAACATTAACGAAATATTATGCTCTTAAGTAGGTACCGAAAATGTGAAAAATCGTGCATTTAAAGTGTGTTCTAAAAATGCAAATTGAATTTGTTTAAATAAATACTTTTTTTTTGTATTCATTTCCACCATAATTAATACACGTCGTCTTTGTCAGCATTATGTTCGTAATTATTCTTTTCTGAATAATATTGTAATAATATTGTGATATATTTTAAAATATTGTTGTGCGCTAAAAGACAAGTATAAAAAGGCATTATAAAAGTACAATGTAACTGCGTTTTGTCGAGCAAACGTCGTCGTCAACGTTTTATTGAACCGCGATGATGAATAAAACGAAAGAATTTGTTTTAAAAAACAATTTTAAATGACTTGCAAGATTACACTTTGCGCCGATAATTTGTATAAAGAAAAAATAAAAAAAATAACCGAGCACCGACAACGACGTATTTTGATAACGATTTACGTAAATTCGTGTTAAATGGTATGTACACTGAATAATAATATTATATAGGTACAGTTAATTCTGTGCCCGTTTTACAGAATATGACTCGGTAAAAAAGTGGTCATTGTTTTAAAACTTCTAAAACTAATATTATTATAATGTATTCACGCAATGAACATATAAAATAAAATTAAAGAAACGCACGTCTTGCGTGATTCAGTTCATTAAGCTACTCATCGACTGTGGCTACTTAAATATTTCAAACGTCTTCGTCAAAGGGTATTTTTATTCCGGCTTTTACAGCAACATTAATAGATTTTTATGATTAAAAAATATATATGTTACAAAACCTAGTTTTCGGTTTTTGAATTATATGGTACCAGCTATATAACAATAACACTGCGCCAGTGCCGATTTAATCGAATTAAAAACTGTACCAATACAATGCCCAAACCAATGATGACAACAATAATAAGCAGACATAATATAAATTATAATCAATAAACATTTTAATTAAATATCAATTTTGTAAATTCATTTCTTTCACTGTATAATCGATTTAAATTCTTGACATTAATTGATTTATTTTCTGTATTATTTGTCGGTAGGCATATATATATAAATATAGAGGGGAACCAATAATAAAATTATAAATTAATTTTAATTAAATATAAGAACCTAATGAGTAAGATAATCATGATGGTATCCGCGGGGTATAGTTAAATATATATTATATATATAATTTTAATGGTTCAAAGAATCGGGAATATATTTTGACAAAAGTATAAGATTATACCTATTGATAATAAGCCAAATAACGTAAATTATTCACTTACGAATGATCATCATTCCGTGATCATAAAAATGTTGATATGGGTACTAATATGACGTGTGTGTCTGGTTAGGAATTTGAGCAAAAGTATTAAAATACATCTTAAGTACACAAATAGGTACGTATTATAGATAGGTAGGTACTTTTGAAAAAAAGTGCTCAGACTCAGTATTTCAAATACTTGTTATAAAATAATTTTTTACTCGTAATATTTAAAACGGAATGTACTACATTTAAAATACTTATTTATACTTTTGAGTGTTTATATATTGATTATTTTTTTTCTAATCGCCTGAAATAAAAATGTGTAATGATACATGTTTGATTTATCCAAGACCAAAAATCAAATACCTACCAATAGGTAGGCACTTTAATGTACTTTGACCAAAAAAAACCAGATCAATATTTTATAGTTACACCAAATGAAACGGTGTAAAATGTTCTAAAAAATTAACATATTATGAAAATCAGTTTTGCTGATTTACAGGGGAAAAAAATGTGTTCGTAAAACATTTGAAAGTACCTATAAATAATATTTTTTAAATATTTGTGTTTGACTTAAATAATTTTTTACTGACTATTCAAATATAAGTATTCAAAATAATTTTCAAAATAAGAAACTGTCTTGCGTACTTGAATACTCTTTATAAGGATATATTTTTCAAGACTGGCCGACGCTATAAGTTAAAAATCTAAAATGTTAATGCAAAAACGTGTATTATGCTATTTAATAAGAAAAACAAAAATCAAATATATGCCAAAATATAATGTTGTGAATATTAATAATAATATCATAAAATATGTATATATCTAACTACCAGACATCACGGTGGGTACACTTTCAAGTCTGTATTTCCTAAGAGTTATAGTTGACCGACTATGTCCGCACTGCAAGACCCATTGTTCTGCTATATATAATACTACGGTGAGTACAATATTTGTTCTTCAAACGCAATTAATTTTATTTTGGCAAACGACTATAATATAATATAACATCCACAAGAATAATTATAACTACGACGCGGGCAATTATTATTATGTATTATATAGTATTAAAGTCTTGAAGAAACG
Organism: Myzus persicae; assembly: GCF_001856785.1. Lineage (NCBI taxonomy): Eukaryota > Metazoa > Arthropoda > Insecta > Hemiptera > Aphididae > Myzus > Myzus persicae. Next base: position 39,259 of record NW_019102632.1, on the reverse strand, counting down.
TTGAAAAATTACATGCCCAGCTATAATATAATATGTACCTAGGTAGCGGTACATAGCGGTATTTAAGCCGATTCAAAATTATAATTTTATAGAAAACGACGATGGAATATACTATTTTGACTGGTCCTTTATAATGACTGGTCCTATTTTGATAAATAATTATTGTACAGTGCGCACAATATATTAATATAATACCTACATATAATAATTACAACCCGAGCAGAATAGACGATTGTCGTTTAAGGTGTTGCGAATATTTCAGTATAATATATCGGTTGACAATCCATACATATTTTAGAAGCGAATATGTTACCGTAATTTCTAAAATATACTTTGATTTAACACGAATTTTAATTAAAATCCAACGCTTGTGCGGAATTCAATTATTATTATATTATATATACGATAGGTAGTACAACACGTGTCATGTACCAGATTAGCTCTGCACATGTAACGTCTGAAACGATTCCATAAATTGACATGATTCAAATAATTGCGATTTTGAAATGGGGAAATATTATTATTAATATATTATTGGTATTGGGACGACCAGGAGCACTGTGGTTGATCTGGAAATGGAAAAATTCCAGGTGGCTATAATGCATACATTTTTTTTTATAAATTATTGGAAAATCTTTCAAATCTTTGAGTCAAAACTCTAAACTTTAAATTAAATTTAAAAAGGACTATTAGGTAATTGAACATTAGAATCTACAGAATCGAACATAATATCTAGGTAATGTTGTTGGATTTGACATGATTATAAATTCAGCTGACGAAAAATCTAAGTTGTCATATAAAGTATTATTACTGTTATAATTTTACACTATCTTACAATCTACCTGAAAAAAATTAGATCATGTTTTTGTTTAATTGTCAAACATTTATTTTCTTGTAAGATCTGAATTGAAAGTTAAGTAACTTAAATTTTGTATTGTTATATTTTTAATATTTCAAAAGAATATTTGAAAAACAAATTATCAATTGGATGGCCTGGATAAATTATTTTTCCAGAATTCGGTTACCACTCCGGCTATGTAGATGAGTGACGAAATTACATTGTGTTTTCTTCGCGTTCACGAAAAATCGATAAACTTCAGTGTACAAGTATTGATGCACGAACGTCGAGTGCACAACAATATTATATTATAAGGAGTTGTGGCAGGATGAATGAAACTTCAACGAAATTCATTACATTAAAATAATTAAATTCTAAAACACCGAACACGGTGGCGGTTAAAATCGACTAGAAGAGAACAAACGTCTGGGGAGTGTTTGGAGTACTTTTTATAGTTTGTATCGCTAAATCAACACACACACGCAAGTAATGTCTTGAAACCACATGTCCTCGCATATGCGCATTTCTTAAATTATTTTTTTTATCGGTTAAATAACAACCTCGTGTGTGGAAGTCCTGCACGACGCTATGTATTGTTACTACATATTAAGGTACTAGTGTACTACTCAAAATTGAATAATGGATGCGATATGCACTGAGACATTACAAAATAAAATTCAAGAATTGAAATAACTGTGAACAATAAATATACAGAGTGTAACACAGATTATTGAAAAATTAAATAATCTTATTGTTCTAATAAATATCATTAAATTATTTTTGAGACACACGAAGTCAATAAGTGGTTTATTTTTTTATGATTTTTAAAACATCATAATGTTTTGAAATAAGTCATTAATAATTGAAAAATAATAACTTTTAAAAAAATTATGAAGATTTTAACAAGTTATAGGGACCTGTATTTATTTTAAAAAGCTTAAACTTTTTGAATTAAAAATATTTTTTGACAACTGAATCAACTTAAATGAACAAAAAAAATGAGATTACAACAAATTACAAAAAATAAACTACACGATTTAAATAAATGTTCTTACAATCATGATTTTTGTAAAAACCAGATATACAAATTCGGTATTTTGAAATTTTCAAAAAAATATATATCATATTTAAAATGTTTCGTTTTCAGAAACAAAAACTAAAAAAAATAAATTGTATGCCTACTTGCTTGAGTAACGCAAAAAAAAATTCAATAACAATGATCAGAACAAAAGTTACTTAATTTAACAGATCTTTCTGTTACACAATGTATTATAATAAAATACAATGTTAGGCGTATACTGTAAAGTATTCAATACAAATATTGAATATTTCAATGAACAATATATTAAATTAGAAGTCACCCCCGAAAAATATAATTATTGAATGTGATGCATATTCAACATAATATAGTACCTATCAGTATTTCAATGGTTTTCAAAACTTCATCAACGTCGAAGCACTAAAAAAGTATCGGCCCATGTTTTTTAATTTCATATTATTACAATAAATTATCGGTCAAATTAGTTTTTATAATATGAACGGTTAAGGTATACCTCGAGTCATTGTATTGTAAACCATTCATGTATTTTTGGTACAATAATATTAAAAATCAAAGATATTCTTTTCTTAGTGAAGTTTTTGAAAAACCAAATTGTGTTATTATTCCATGCAACAAATACACCTATAATCTTTATATTGTATTATTGCAATATTAATATGTTATGTTAGTAAAGTGGTGAAAAACTAGCGTTTTATTATTTTTGTTTGAGATGCCCACTAATATTTTTTATTGCATGCATTTTTTTATTTACAAATAATAATTCAAACTTACCATAACGGCGTAAACAATATGATTTCAACTTCTATGTAAAGGTAATGTAATATAAGCAACTGAATCATCAACGCACAAAGCAAACCAAAAAATACAATTACAAAACAATATACCATTATATTATAAAGTGGATTTATATAACACTGAACCGCGGTCCGGTTCAATGATTCATAATGATTGCAGGCTAACACATGTAAAATCTAGCAATCAAAATGTAATCCATTCAAATAGTAAGGTAGGTGGGTACTGGTGGGTACACAAAAACAATTTATTTTTTTAAGGATTTAAAAAAAACAAAATAAAAATAAACACAAATAATATACTAAATAATAATAATAATAATAATAATAATAAAAAAAAATATATATATAGGTAAGTACCTAAGTACCTACGATACGCATCGTGTATGACAATATATTGTGTCAAACAATAATTCAAACTAAGCACGAAAGAATTTACAAACAAGTATAATACCATTGATTATTATTAGGCATAAACCGTAATATTAAAACCTACTTTAATAATAATAACAATAATATGTATTTTGTTATTAAAAACATATAAGATTTCACATAATTTCAAAATTACAAAATAATATGCATATTTTATTTATTAATTTAAATTTCAAGCTGTGCGCGTCTTGCAAGAAACTAACGAAATTGTTCTGTTGTATTTTTAAGAGGTCAGCCACTTATTAGGTAGGTATACGGAAGAGTTTTGGGAGTGTTTCATATGAACTTTAAAATGCTATTATTCTAATAAAAACACAAAAGATAAGTGACCCTTTTAAAATAACATTTTAAAAACGTGAATTATTTGCATAATGAAAAGTAAAAAGTAATTTCAATAAAAAAAAGTGTTTCTATGTACCTACCTAGCTAATTGTTGTGTGCACATGGTTCGAAATATAAATTATTTGCAAACTTGAAATTATTACTTACAGACCATAAAAAGTTAAATTTTGTCGAAAAACTTGAACGTTATAGGTACACGAAAACATAATAATATGCACACGCGTTGCAGCTTTTGTCTCATTCTCACATAGACAATAGACATTACGTCATTACAACAGACTCTGAACGGCCTATACAACAACTCCGTGTGTTACATTACATTTTATTCACCATCTTTACGATCTAACTAATTTCCACACAAGCAAAATAATAATAACAATAATAACAATGATGATAATGAAACGAAACAACCCCAGGATAAACATTGCGTTCGTATAATTTTGCAAAGTGGCTGTCTTACACATTGACGACAAAATAACCTAGGGGTGCATTTTTTTTTTTTATATTCAACGAGTGAGAGATAGGGAGAGGCAGGTTACGGTCTTGTATGTTTTCAAACACGTGAGTTTTGGCCACACTATTTTCTTTTATTCCGAATCATTATATATATATATATATAATATGTTTATATCGTAGAAGAAAATGTATTTGTTTGCTTGAACTTTGCCCGCTGCGCACCCTCCACAGAAAACCAAAATGGCGAAACACTCGAAACCTTTCAAAAACGTGGTTGTTGTGTTATTATTATTTCGAGAGTTGGAAAACAACGATTTGAACTTTAAAAAAAAATAAATAGATGTTACGATACAACTATATTATTATGATATACGACGACGACGTGTAACGGCGCGTGTGCGACGCCCACAAAATATACGCCGCGACATGCCGCCGACATGTTCTGAAATATTATACTTGATGGTGTATTATAAGACAGGGCTGGCTATTAGCTGACGAGAAAATATTGTGTTCTCCCCAAAACACAAAAAATAATAAAATATATAGCACGCTGAAACGACTGTGAGTTGTGACTTTAACGAGCCGCGTATATAGATTGTCTGCATGCACACTGCAGCAGCGCGGCTATAATTATAGTCTATACAAAAAACAGTAATCCATAATAACACGTAACGAGAACACTGCAGCAGCAGTCACGGAAAGTATAAGTAGGCAAGTAAATAAATCAAACAAAGCGACTACATCTATGTAATATAATATATAGGCCTTATAGACCAACTATTCGACGGAAACAGGTAGGTTTACAGCGAGAACGAAATCGAAGGGCAATAGGCGTCAAAACGCACTGAATGACGTTTACTATTGTACAATAGGTAGGTATAGGTTATAAATAACCACACCGCGTCGGTATTGTATAGTATATAATATGTCCATTAAATATAAGCCGATTTAGAGGAAAAAACAGTTTTTGTTTAAATTGTCGATGATTAATATTGGATTTAAATATAATTTAGGTAATTATAAATAATATGACGAAACAACATGTATCATCTTATTTTCGTGTAATGGAAAAATGTATCGAATTGATCTTAAAAAAACACAATACTCGTGTGAACTTGGCTTTTTATTGTCAGAACACAGGAACCCCAAAAAATCTACCTAACACAACTTGTGTAACCCGAATGAAACCGAGGGACACTAACTCGTTAGAGCAGTCTTCTTCCTATTCGGGAAGTCCTGTCTGAATTTTTTTTTTGTTTTTACTAAAACGGTAAATTTACTACGAATTCAAAGTGTCGTCATCGACCGAAAAACCTGGAACAAAAACGTTATTATTTGTTCATATTATACTATAATCTTTTCAGTCCAACGGTTTGATGGGCAGCACTCGACTCGCTTTGCTCACACCAGCCGCGGCCGTAGTGGAAATCTTACGACTTGCAAAAAACAATACGAGTAATACTGAGATATAACAGATGTCAGATTTATCGAATTTAATTTGAATAAAACACAACTATTGTGTGATGCACTTGGCTTTTCACCGTCGGGACACGATGTCATCTGAAAGAACCGAGACAGGGACCAGAACTTTGTTGGCGCAGCCCGCGCATGTTTATTCCTGTAGTTTTCGGTTAGGTTAACCAAGACATTAAATTTACGACGAATTCGAAGTGTCACCGTCGACCATAAATTTGGAACAAAATAACGTTATTCGTTCGCATTATTTAATAATAATAATAAGGCGCTTATAGGCCGGCGGTTTGATTGGCAGCACTCAAGTCGCAGAAATCGCACAGCGTATACGCGTCACAGAGAAATAATAATATCGTCTCGAGACGGAACATATAACTCGTCGTCGTCTCTTTGCACGTCGAAAGTTGCAAATCAAATCTCCCACAGTGACTTTTAGACTATATAATAGACACCACACCGTCTGCAGAGCCAAGCGTAATGATATTACGTGCGAGATAAAAAGAAAATATATAATATAATATTCTCTGGGAGTATACGTCTCTTCTATCAACCTCCCCCTATAATCTGACGCGAAGCTGCTTGTTTCAATGATTCGTTCGAAGTCTGCATCGCGGCGTATTATTTAATTTGATTTCCGGTATAGGGTGCAAGTGCGCGCCGGATGATTTATTTTTCGTAAGATCGCGGTACGCAGTACAACGCAAAACCACCTTACAATATAATCACTCGTCGTCGAGTGTATTATAATATTCCTTTGGAAGCAGTAAGTGGTAACGTAACACTATATAATAGGCACCTAGGAACAAAAACTTTATCTATAGAATAATAGACGACCGAATGTTATATTATTGAACGATATCATAATTTTACGTAAAATCTTTAATAATAATGGCAGTAAATTTTAACGATTTATTCGTATCTTGAGACGATAATATTATAATATTAGAATACATAGTGATATTAATGTCCATCGCTGCCGTTATGGTCAGAATTTTTAATTTCGGGATAAACACTTAGGAGGGGATTGCTGATTGAAATTCAAATATGCTGCAGTAGGTACCTACCTATTAGCCACTACCTAGATAACCTACTGGAGGTAGCTGTAATAATTAATATGTTGATGAATGATTGATTGCCTGGTACATATAGGTAGATGTCTAATTTACTTATTTGCTTGAGGGAAATAATATTATACTATAGTCCCGGGATATTATATTATAAACATATTGAGTTTGTGATGACTGATTAACGACGTGTTAATTATTGTGGGACTATACCGACACAATACCGCTACGATATGGGTAGATGGGTGCTTGTAGTTCGGAATGCGTTATCATAATATAACGTCTGCTGTGAACAGATTTATAAAAAAAATAATGATAACAATAAAAACATACCGCAGCTCGCAACTTAAAAACAGATTCTGAGTGGTGCCGAACCTAACCTAACGGAAGGCGTTTACGATTTGAAAAAAAAACAACAACAAAAATGTAGGTAAAACCGAAAAAATATCACTCAAACTTCATCCAATTAGGCAATAGGCATAGGTACACAATTAGGGTGAATTTATCATTGGCTTTGATGAAGTATATTATACAATTGAATCAAATAAAATTAACTGCACAGTACACATTAAGTAAACTGAAAAACAGAATAAATAGATTTAAACTCAAAACCAGGTAAGATATATGTGATTTCGTACTTGCGAAACTTGAAGACGAAATTATCATCTACTCCGATATTATAATACTATAATTCAATATGTATAATATTGGGTACAATAATATATAATATCGTGTTGGAAAACTCCATTTTTCTACTTTGTCCATAATACCATATTATATAATAATATGATCATTTAGACAGCTTTGAGATATTCAAAAGTATTCGTTTTTTAAATAAAGAAAAAATATCGTAAGAATAACTACAATATGTTTGGCTGGTTTAAGACTGTTAGCTAGCTGGTACCTAAGTGATTCTGAGAGCGGTCATTTGAAGAAAAATAATTAATTGTCCACTCTGAATCCAATATATTTTATCTATTTTATATTTTTGTAAAAGCATTTTTAAGAATTGTTATCGCGATTTATAGTTGAAACATTTTAATGACCGAGAAACTGCGTTGTGGACAACAGTAAATACTATCTCCTTTGAAAAACAAAAGTTTGTACCACAGCTATATACAAGACACTCCTAAAGCAGCACGCCGGATAAACCCGAGAACTCGAAAAATAATAATATGGTCTTAAGTAGGCATGTTTAAGAACTTCAAAAGTCAGGATTTAAATAAATTACGAAATCAAGTGAAAAAAAAAATAATGGTGAGGGGGTGAACATTATTAGGGTGAACATCCTAGTCAGCTAGCAACATAATGTATAATACTATAATAGAAAACTATATTAAAATGGATTTTGAGTGTGAAGAAATTCTTTGGCCTAAGCGCAGTGGCGAAGTAACGAATGTTTACAGTTCTGGACGGGCTTATCGTTTCGGAGTTTTTCAGAAGATTATCGAGTACATTATCGCAGTTAAGATGTAGGCGACAGGATACACGTCGACAGCAACTTGAGTAAGCCATGACAGCCCTGTCCGAGACGACTGGAAGGTGCGAAACGTCAAGACTTGTTATTCGTTTTTTATGACTTTTTTGTGACTTGTTATGGAGGTACTTAGGTATTAGTGCACACCTCCGAGTCGAAAAATATTGTGTTCGACGCAGACTGCGAGACGGGATTGTTTTTTAAAACAATCTTGTTTACCCGATCCTATAGCCGAATTTAAAAAAACGAAAATTACATGCAAGGAGGGAAGCTTAGTGACGTGAGTCAAATATTATTATTATTTATTACACTTCCGCCGGGAGGACACGAAAATTACAGATTTTTTATCAAACAAACTTTGCAGCTGATCCGCGTGTATACAATATGCAATATTTCGTGGTTTTACATATTCGCGTATATTATTAAACTAAGAAAACCTAATAACAATCTGTGTATATATAGTGCGTGTTGATTTACATTTTCCCTTAAATCTCGAGGTGCAGATTACGAACTTTGTTGGTTTACGCGCTCTGACGTCGTATATTATTATTATTATTATTATTATTATTATTATAACGAATACAGCGACGAAAAAGACTTTTTTTCTGCGTCCCTCAAAATCTGGGTTGTATCGAGAGAGTTAACTGTGTATAATAATAAAAATAATAACACGACGCATAATAATATATTGGTTACCCTGACCGGGAACGTATGTATGTAACATAGTATAATGATATAATATTACACATAGTAAAACAGTGATATTATACTATAATTATACCTATCCTATACGTATAAACAATAATATTTTGTTATTTTGTATTATTATATTATCATTGCGTTTAATCGTCGTAATAATATTATAACGTCGGGCTGAATAACGAAACGGCAAAACTCGTCTAATATATGGTATCTATACCAAAATATAGGGTATATTAGGTATCAACATATATTAAGAACCTATACCTACTAAATACACGGGGGCTCTAGGCGTAAGGTCGTGGGGCTCCGGGGCCTTAGCCCCCCCCCCCCAAAAAAGAAAATATTCTATCTGATGATGGAAGTTACGAAAAATATGTTACATTCGATTCAGCATAGAATGACGAGTGTGCAGCTGCGAGAAGACTGTTGGGGAGATCCTTGGCAGGACGACTACGAATTGGTTCCCAATTGTCGAATTGGTTCCAGGGTTGTCTACAGGTAAAATACGAATTAGTTCCACGATAATTGAATAATGGTTCAAGCTTTCATGATAATACAACCTTGTTAAATTAACTTTTCAAATTATTATGATATATTCAACCAGCAACAATTTCCTTCCCATTTCTTCAGACTTATGACTGTCTATAAAATTCAAATAAGATCGAATAGTTCAAACACTATCTCGAATACTTAGGTATGGTTAAAAATGGCCAAAAAAATATGATCTATAAATCGAAATGCTTGTATATAAGTAGTACTGTTCTTATTGGGCAGGAGGAAAAACACTAAGGGAAAATAATTGTTATCTTTTACACCATGAATTATAAAACTCTGGTAGAATAATTTTGGGCAATAATACTGTTTTCATATTGCTGGATATCTCTAAATTATGTGAACAAGTAAAAATTATTAATATTATAAGATTATCCATTGTACATATACGTAGTATCTTGTAACAGTGAGTTGTATACTGATAAACTGATAAGTAATTTTATTCGGGAACAAATTCGAACAGTTGTATACTGGAAAGTATTTTTTTCGGGAACCAAATCGTACTCTTTTATTGACTCAGGGACCAATTCCACGTTTGCCATCTGGCAAATGCTTAGATCCGGCGGTGCACCGCACTTAAAACGAGTGTCCTATATACCGAAGTCCAACTTATTTTCTCAAGCAATAGTCAACCTTTTTCCCTGTATAAAGTATAAACGATCGCGTTGATTTCGTAATCGGAACAATCTGCATATAATTGAAAATATATTATGGTATTTAAGACTTATATACAAAAATTAAAACAATCATAATTCGAAAATACGTCACTATTAAAGGGTAATCATGTACCGGATGAATATCAATAAACTTAATAACATAAATATCGATGTTAATTGTATACATCTATTAAGAGCAAGACATTTGCAATGATATATACCAACTATGTTAGTGGAAATGTACATGGGGTGGGAAATGTCCACGCACAGAATAATGGGATGAAAATATGAGGGCTACATAACTTCCCTCCCCAAAAATATTTGCCTCTGGGCTCTGAATCTACTAAACGAGTCCTACTATTTATACTTTTTCAATTTAATGATTTTCAAGTGTAGAGTACGTTTTACGACAAAAGAATAAAAACAAAATGATTAATCTGCGTTTGTGTGATCTACATTATATAATATTCATTGAACTGAGCGGATAACTGCAGGCGGCTCCGAAACTCAAACGAAAGAAACGCTCATGGTGAATCATAAATTGCGGATAAAATAATAATATCGATGCAAATTTATATCTATAACAAACAAATCGAATTTGCAATATTATACATGCAACTTAGTTGAATAAGGGTGTGTGTGGGTGGGAAATGTCCACACACTGCAGGTTAATAAGAACAGAAAACGAGGGCTGCAGCCTCCCCCCAAAAAAATGTGGGCCATTGAGTGTACTTCATACTTTTCCGACTACAAAAATGTCGTGCACGAGTGCAGTATAGAGTACTTTTTATGACAAAAATAAAAAATGACTATAGGTATATTCTTAACCTAACCTAACCTAGCCCTGTAATTTTGTAATTTTCTTAATTTTTTTTGGAAATTTTTCGTGGATCTACGCTACCTATATAATATCGCTATAGTATTCGTTAGCCCGCGATAACTGCAAGCGGCGCCGAAACCCAAAACGAAAGAAACGCTCTGGAGACTCGTCAAAAACCAACGAGTGAATGTTACCATAGTTGCATGACATTAGAACGCGCTTCGAGCAACTATATAACAATAATATGATAATATTAATATCATAGAAACAACTCCGCGGGAATAGGAATGGCGTAGGCGATGGCGCTCTGTCTTGACCATCTGCGGCCGAAGAAGATATTTCATTCGCGGATCGTTCCTCGGGGGCAACAAGAAATAAGCACAACTAGGCATGATATTATTATCATCATTATTATCTCTCATTCACTCGCACACACTAATGGCAAAACGAATCGACAGAAGTATTAAAAAATTCGAGTAGAGAACCGTGATATATAGTTACTGTGCATTATTGTGGTGATATCATGACAAAAAAATAGTTTTCAAATACTATTATTATTTACTGCAGTATATACCTAGGTATATATATAATTACCATATATACCAAACGGACGTAGACAATTACCTCATCTGTATTTGACCAGATGATACCTATAATAGGTACCTATACAGATTTTACTATATCCGCGACAGTAATATTATATTAGAGAAAAATGTACCACCCAACACCTATGTACATATTATTATATCATACAACAATAACAATAACAATATCCTCGGAGCTATATAGCGAGTGTCTCTCACCTGCTGAAGCAGCGTCTTGATCCTCTCGATTTGTTCGCCTACATCTTGGTCTGTGGCCACTATAGAGTATGTATCGAAGATAATATTATGCGGAATGTGCAACGGCGCTCTTCTGACTGTGCAGTACGATGCGCTTATCGGCTGCTGCACATGGCGCGTCTCTTTCGCGCGGAAGACGGTTTAATAGTATACGGTCAGCGGCGACGGCGACGGTGGTGCAGCTCCGGGCAGCGGGCGATCCACATGGTCTGATGCTAGTGTGTCGTCGACGGCGGCGGCTTCGGTGTCGGTGCCGGTGGTGCCGGTGGCCGCGGCGGGTGGCGTGCGGTGGTGCGCTCCGGAAAGCGCCGCCCCGCGCCGAGGGCGTAAAACGGGCGAGATCGACCGGGGGCGAGAGCGCGCGCGCGCGCGCGTTTCTTTCCGCCGGTGTCTTACCGCTTGGTACGCGACAATATCGCTTGGCGTCTGCACGACGGTGTATATGTATGTGTGTGTGTGTGTGTGTGTGCGTAGTCGGGAATCTCTTTGGATGGCGCGATGGAGCCGCGCGGACGCGGAGACTGTGCGTACCTTCGAGCGGACGGCGTACGCGCACACGGACACACGGCACACGCAAGACTGGCAGGCGGCGGCGGTGGATTCGTAGTCCGTACGGTCGCGTACTATAGTACGCGCGCGTTGCCCCGAAACGTCGATAGCCGCGCGCGCCGACTCCTCTTCACCGCCAAAACGGCGGCGGCCGATCGCGCACGAACGTATCGCGCGCGCACGCGCATGCGCGGCAGAGCATCTGACGGATCGTCGGGCTGGCGAGTGCGCGGGGGTGGTGATGGCGCGGCGGCGCGGAACGAGCGCGCTAGAGATCACCGCCGCCGCCGCGGTTGTTGTTGTTGTTGTTATGTGTGTGTGTGTGTGTGTGTGTGTGTGTGTCGTTACCGCCGCCACTGCCGCCCCGTGCGCGCGTGGTCTAAACCGTGAACCAGACCGCGGAGATGACCCGGCGCGTCCACCCGCACCGGTGCGGAAGACGCGCGCGACCACGGTGCGGCGGTTGGCCGACACGGTTACACCGAAACACCGCACCGCCGCGGAGTCGGTGCGCCCGCGTAACCTGCACGGCGGCGGCAGCGGCGTCTCGGACCGACCGGCCTGCGCGCACAACGGTAATAATATTATTATTGTTGTTGTTATTATTATTGAAATGAGTCCAGGACTAGCATTTCCGTGCATTAGCGTGTTTTTATTTCTTCGAGTCCGAATCGATCGGTTGTCAGATATTATGTCCACGATTTGGATCATTCTCGATTGAAACATTATATGTTGAACAACTTTTTCTTTGCACATTGTTTTGAACACATAATGCGTATTAGTGAATGATAAATAGTAATTACAATAATACGTTTATCGCAACACCAACAGTTTTTCACATCAAAATCACGTTAAGTGTGCAATACTGGACCTAGGGTTATGATAAAGTACATATAAAATACATTGAAAAACATTTTTTTTTTAATTTAAATTTAAATTTTGTGTTTTTTGATTTGTTTCATAAAAAATCATCACCAGATGGTCACAGACTGACTTCATACCTGATTACCGATTAGTGATTATCAATATTTAATTCCCGACCACGACGTAGAGATGCTTATTGGTAGTTGGTACAAAATATATTGTGTAAGATAGAAAATGTTATTATGTAATTTACATAGTGTACGATGTAAGCAATACTTTCAGTATCATTGTCCACTCAACATTTAACCAAGTAGAGGTGTTTACTGTCCTACTCACTAAAGTTTTAAAATAAAATTTGATTTTTTTCATAAAAATTAAATATTTTATATAAGTTTTTACTTCAATAAAATAAATTGCATGCAATTTTAGAATCCCAATACTGCAGTATCCCCTGTAAGCAAAGCTTGTGCTGAGAGAGCAGTCCTTAAAAATATAAATAAGAGAACAATATAAGTAACACAATAAAATATTCTTTAGAATATAAACATTGTATTAAGAGACAAATATATTCCTAGGTATAAAATGGACTATTCCTTTTTAAATGATCGTATTTTACAAGAATAAATGAATGTCAAGTTTAATAGAGATTAATACAGTTACCAGAATAAAGTAAAAAATACTAAAAGATGAAAATATATAAGTTACATTACATAACAAAATTAAATTTATGCTCCAGCTAAATCTAAAAGCTTAATATTATGTTTCTTAAAGGTGATTGAATCATTAAAATTACAGTCGAAACTCGATAATTCGAAACTTTCGGTAATTCGAAGTAATTGCTCGTTCCCTTCAAAATCTCGCAGTAGGTAATTATTCGAATAAAAACAATGCATTTAAGTTCACTCGGTTGTAATTCGTAGTAACATTTTAGGGAAAACTAGCCATCAGGCATCAATGCACACGACAATATTCGAAGTTCAACACACTCAGCACTTCGAAGTATATTCACCAAAATATAATTTTTACAATCGTATTGTTAACAATTTATCTCACAGTTGTGTATAAATTTAATTAATTACTTCCGGTAATCATCAAATTATCATCCTAGGTACGAAATTGTTTCCACAACTCAGTAATTCGAATTGTTTTTGCCCTACTCTTGATATTTTGAACTCTCAGTAATTCAACATTTTTTGAAGTCCCACCACCTTGGAATTATCGACAGTCGACCGTCGACTTATTTTGACTTATATATAATTTCAGACCAACATGAAATACACTTGATTGCGAAAATATTTGTAGTTTAAATGGTATTATTATATTTAATGAGCGACTACCTATGTAACATTATTGAGTTATTTGTCATAAATATTTTACCATCTAATATTATCTTGGTCAGACGGCCAATAGGATTTATACATTATATTTGTTTTTCATAATAGTATAACAAATTTTTTGTTCAATAAAATTGTTCTATATCGTCGCCAATAATTTAAGTTCGATACCGAGACACCGAGTAATTAATTTATCTATAGGTTTTAGCTTAACATATTTTAAACTATAAAAAATAACTGACTTCTAACTTCTACTCAACGTTAGTTACTATTTTCACCAAATTAAATTTTATCTAATTTTATTTTAACTAACTTATATTCTAACTTTGTTCATTTTTGTATTAAAGTAACTTTAACTTTGACTAGTTAAAAAAATGACTAACAAATTGACTGCTTTGCTGTTTAGTAGTCAGTGGGTTGAGGAAAGTTTTGAAAAATACTTTCATTTTGGATTCAAAAATGTAAGCTGTAAAGCCTTTACGAAAGGTAAATCTTATTATTTCTCAAACCTAGTCGTTTTAGAAACATTTTGATTGTAAATACATTTATTTAAGCCATCTAGTTTACTTTTTACGATTTGTCTAAATCTCATTTTTATTGTTGATTTTAGTTGATCCAGTCGTTAAAAAAACATTTTAAATTCAAAAAGGATAAATTTTTTTAAAATATTTTATGAAATAAAATAATTGCTAAATTTACTGAGCTTAGATTCCAAGGAAATAGTGTTAACACCTAACCAATACGGTATACCTTAAAATGTTTAAAAATTAAACTATCCTTATTCTGTATTTATTATTTATTATTATTTAAATAAAAAATAATCCTAAAATATAAATATTTTTTCTTTTTGTAATTAGAGAATGACGTGAGTTAATTATGATCATTTATATATTTTATCTTGAACTTTGTTTTTTATAAATATAAGTTAAAAATAATAAGAATAATATTGTATTATTCATAACTCTCTCTGTTTCCAACACTAGTGGCATAAGCTTACAGGGGAGGTGATTAATCAAATCTGTAATGAAGAATAATACTTGATCTTTATCAAATAACTAAATTACTTCCTACTACATAAAATACTATAATATTATTTTTTCACGTGCACTATTTTATTACTTTATCTCATATTTCATGTATTTATTTATCTTTTTACTTTTTTCATAATAATTGCATTTTTGATTTTTTTTTAAATAATTAAGCCCCTAATTGATTAGACTCCTATAACACAAATTCGAGGATATACCTCACTGGTGAATTGGGCCAAATACTATACTATTGCTACTTATTATTTTATTTATTTCATTGTGTGATTTATTATACATATTTACTATTTTAAACTTAATCAAATTTTGTATTCTGGTCAAATAAACTTATTATTATCCGTAATAATGTTGGTTAATTTTTTAAGTCCCTTTTTAATCTATTTATGTAAATCACAATAATTGTTGAACAGTAAATATTACGGGTAATATAAATTCCAGACCATTGTTCAGTTTCAACAACGTTGAGTGTCGCGGTCGACACGTAGTCTACAATATTAATATAGGCATCTTAAGGCTTAATAATTCACCCGGCATCAGAGCAATGCTTCTGTTATCTGCTTTCATTTGTGGTTATTCAGTGAAATGTCTACTTTTTAACAGTGTATTTGGGTTTGTGGTTTCGTCTATTTTTGACGAAACTATACATTTTTCTTTCCCCGGAAAACGGTTATCGTCGACGTCCAACGAAACGGTACCAATATTATGTATTTTTCTATATTATTTTCGTAGTATTGTATTATAAGAAATATTAATTAATATACTATTTAGTATTTAGTAGATACTTCAATCATACTTATTTCGGTTGACGTATAAAATCGATTATTATTCACGGAAAGCCACGATAATAAGGTGACTAAGGGTAAGTGTAAATTTGTAGGTACCTTATAAAATGGTAACATACTAATTTATAAGAAGAGGTTTTAATTTTCAATCCTTACCTATAAAAATTAAATATTTTGTAAATTTGTAACTACAAAATAATTGACAAATATTCGGGGATTTGACGAATTTCGTTAACTCGTTTGAAGTTCAAGCGCTTATAAAAAAAACATATTATATCAAATAACAAAATGTAAAAAACCAAGATATAAGAAAAATTATGAAAAAAAGTGGCGAATAACTAAAGATAGGTATAATAATATAAAAATAAATGTCTCCCTTTTGCAGGGATAAACACGAGATAATTTGAATCAATATTTTTTTCATTAGTTATTAAATTGGTTATAATGATTTTGGAAATTATTGAAAATTTTAGTTTTTATTTCCATACTTTGTATTATAATTTATAGTTACGCAATTTTTATACACTACTGAATTATAATATTATACTATACAAACAAAGAAAAAAAATATGTGTGTATTTATACCTACTGATATTTTAGTTATGCGAGAAATGCGTATTGCTGATTGTAATTATTTGATTTATAATGTTAACTATTCAATGAATTTATATTTCAAGTTGTGAACTCATGGACTCCACGCGGACATGTTCAATGGGACCCGTTATCTTCTTGAAAAATAAATACAATTTATATCGAAACTAGGCCAATCTAAATTCTAAATAGGAACAACAGTTTACACTTTTTGAAAGGGGTGAAGATTTTTGGCAATAAACGTATCGTTATTACTTAGTAATGCTTTTTCAAATATTAGATATGATTTTAAAAAGCTTACGAATTTTTTACTTCCTGAATATTTTGCGATTCTTGTGATAAAATGTTTATATAAAAATATCGTGACTATATTATTTTTTTTTTTTTTTTTTTTTTNTTATTGTTACCAACATTATAATGTTAAAACAAAAGAAATTATCTACCATCTTTAAGCACATGCTTGTGGTGATGGTAGAGAGTTAAATAATATTATACTATAAACATTTACATATAAATAATTGAGAAAACAAAACATACAAATAGAATACTTATAGCTAAAAATAAAATTTTACAGTTATATAATCTTTCTTTATTATTTATTATTTATACAAGTATTGAAAATAACCAATTCTGAATTTTTTTTTTCATACCTGTGGTTATAGTATTCCCCTTTGAATAGAATATTTCCTTTTTTATATTGACTGGCATTTGATTATAGTTTTTTGGACCTAGATAGTCTATGAATTTTTGACCAAACGTTTTTTTTGAATAATCCAATCTAGCATCAAATGCTCTATTTTCTCTTTTAAAATTTTCTTTGTTCATGTCCAGATAGGATTCAATATTTTTTATTATGAATATAATAATTATTTTTTTATATACAGACTCAAATGGTAATACATCTAATAAATAGATTGTGTATCTAACTTTAATAATTATTTAAATAGCCATTATAAATACCTCTAACTTTATATTATATTTTAAACATTCTGACTTAGTAAAAAAATTGTTGTCGACAATTGTAGAAAAAAATTTAAAAAAATTTTGCCCCAGGTGAGGATCGAACTCACGACCTTAAGATTATGAGACTTACGCGCTGCCTACTGCGCTACCGAGGCTTGTGATGAGTGTACGATATTTTGTCTGTTAACATAAGCATTCAAACAAGTTTATCATAACTAAACAACGGATTTTGTATAAAAATTAAAAATCAATTTATAATGTTGAATACTAATTTGATGATTTATTAATTCGATTGAACACAATTTAATATTTAACTATACATATTGAAATTTCAAGTTTTAATAATAGGTAACTGCTCTGTTCAAATGCCTTTAAAATATATTACTAAGGTAATTTATTCGGTTTATTACAATAATACAAATACCTAATACAATTAACAAATAGATACATAAAAAATATACATACATTTAATAACGGAATACAATACCTATCAAAGCCCCCCGCCCTAAAATCAGAGCTTTTGATTACCTAAAAACAATTACTTTTTCATACTAATACCATACCTATAAGGCTATAAAGAAATAATACATAATTATTTTATTTTTGATAAGTAAATCGAAATATTTCAAATATGTTTTGAACGATTTTAAATTATCAAACTTATTAAGAAGACTTCGTGTGTTGTCTCCGTCTTACACAAGTATAACATGGTAGATTTTCGTTCACAAGTTGTATTATTGTATTAGTACTTACTATTTGCTGCTAGTTTTGATATCAGAGTGAATTGACCTATTCACAAACTTTTTGGTGAGAACATTATCTGCCATGTTCTCTCTATCGGGTTTTTACGATATTTTTATTTTTATTATAATTATGAGCATTTACAAATATTAAAATTGCACATATATCTACTCATAACTCACTTAAAAATTTAAATGTCGTAAAAAACCGAACGGAAGAACACAGATAATGTACCATAACGTAAAAGAATGTTACCTATGTAGGCTATAATATAGGTCAATTCACTTTTATATCAAAACTCGATACTAACATCACACTATTGAAACAAGTGACAGAAAATTACAAAACATATACTATATTCAGAGGCCCAATTTGGAGGGGGCTTAGAGGGGCTTAGCCCCTTCGAAAATTTGTATATTAATTTGAGTATTGTATCCTTTATTAGTAATCTGATCTACATAATTCAGTTAACGTTGTTTGAAGAAATTACTTTCTCAAGTTTAAACAATAATTCATTACTTGTGTATTTTCCTTAGTAGATATCGGATTCGCCCATAGAACATAATACATATTAAATGCAATAGCATTACAAATTATTAATAAATTACAACACATATTACTGATAAGCAGGGCTAGGATTTGTATGCAATAGCATGTTTTTTTTGCGACTTCTGATTATTGATTTTGTCAGTAATGTCCATGAATCACCTCATGATGAGAAAAATGATGGTGTTTTTATTTTGCATGTTTTTGCATATTTTGAATAAAATGAATATTATTGCATGATTAGATTATAAGAATGCGAAAAATGCATGTTTTATAGTATATTTCGTAATTAATATTTATAATTTATTATTAATATTTCGTATTTAATTCTAGCTCTGCTGATTAAAGTATAGAACTTGATTTTTTTCAAACACAAATTTTATTTTTATAAATACAATCCAATGGTACAATAGGTATGTGATTAAAGATTTAATAGTTTGACGGAGAAAAATAAACACAATTAATAAAAGTATGCCGGTCAATATAAAATCCAAGATAATATTTAATTTATCGGGTATTATAGTGTATTACACACAATCCCACGTAGTAGTGTAGTACAGACAATTCAGCTGTCCGCGCATCATCGTTTATTAGGCTACGGTGTAAAATTATTGTGATTTTTATTTTAAAATGCCGAAAGTCAAAAATGAAAGTGCCAAATTACCACAATCCAATCGCCGATCATTCATTTTCGAAAATTTAAAAAAATATGTGGTCGTAGCATGTAAGTACCTATGTAACACATGTAGTGAATGTGAATTATAAATTTTATTTCTAAATTATTTTATTTTATTTCTTAATTATATTATATTTATTTATATTATATTATTATTTTTGAGTTTATCTTATGAAAATTAAAATGCATATTTTTGCATATTTTGGTAAATAAAATTCATATTTTACAATTTTTTATTGCGTACAAATCCTAGCCCTGCGGATAAGTGATAACATTTCAATACCTATGTTAAGAATATAGTTAATACTGGATAGCTTAGTGTTTTTTTCATTATAGATTTTCAATTTCGTATCGACGGTTGCAATATTATTCTCATTTATAAAATATAAATAAGTACCTAATTGTTGTAATTTGTTTTTAGCAAAAATATTTTTCATTTTAAGAGCAGGTAGATGTATAATTATAATGTGTGGATTAAATGTAGAAAAGTGAGTGAAAAAAAATGATAAATAATATATTGTGTTACATATTATATTACATAAAGTAATATATTTTAAAGGTATTTGAACAGGGCAGTTATAGTTACCCGCGATCTGTTTCATTTAAATAATATGTAAAGCTTCACCAAGTCAAAAACTAAAATTCCACCTATTATATGACTATAATATTAATATGTTAACTTAAATCATGTGTTTTATAATAAAACTTTTATCATATTATGATACATTTATTCTACAATCACTATAGGTAAGTAGGTATAGTTTATTTATGATTTACCTAATTTTTAATTTTTTAATTAATACATTTCCATAACCATAGTATAATAAGTATATTATATTTTAGTATTAATTGCCTATTAATTGTATAATTATTTACATTTCATACCAAAATAACATTGTACATTGAAATAAAAAGTAAATCATATATATTTTTACTTACCAGATCATCAAACGATATTATCGACATTTGATAATAATATTTTGTTAAGTCTCCTTAGTAGCTACGAAGGGTCATAAATTCATAAAGTCACCTGGAACTGACGCGTCATGACATTATCTGGTCTTTATTAATTTAAACTTTAAAGAATGGACCCAATGTCGTCTTTTAATTTTTTCTCGTAGTTGTTTTTTTCGCTGAGTTCTTGTTTCTCGTATAGTGCAAAAAGTATAACGCGTGCGGCTTCAATATCGTCAAATACTTCCATATAAAAAAAATGAAATAAAAAATTGACGAACGAAATAAAACGAATTTGAAAGTTCAATATATACCAATTGAACAGCTGTCATCCACAATGAGTGGTAACAGCAGTAGATACTAACCTATAATATCCAAAAATATAAGTACAACGAATTTAACGGTTCAAATAATATTTGTCGAGTTTTTTATTTTTGAAAAACGCACACAAATCGACCAGTTCGACGTTTATAAATTTAAACCGCCGGCCGGGGAGCGCGTTCGAATTCCATTCACTGCTGCGGTCAGTACTGTGTCGGGTCGTTTTGTATATCAAATCGCATTGTGATTGGACGTTACTTTTTCGGTATCATATTGTAATAACCAAGTTCCGACCGAGTATACCGAGATTGACTACAGCTCAAATTTTAAATATTTTAACCATGATGAAATTCTATAGCGGAAAACGTTTTGCAGTACGTTTGAAACGTAGAGGAGGTAGAAATTCGCGAGCTTTTGGTTTGATGCGGTATGTTGTTTAACCGTGGTTGAAAAGATGTAAAAAGTCATTATGAATAGTGAATAGTGATGGCGGCAAAAGTATACACAAATTCGACCACAGTTCTGCAGGTTACTAGAACTAAACAGGCCAAACGCTGGATCATTGCGTTTGCATGTTCGTTTAGCAAACAGACGGTCCGAGTATATTTTTCAAATTAATAGGTTCCATATATTATAAGTATCGATAAGTATGTTATATACCTCTGTGATTGTGTGTATAACATTTAATATGTAATTTAGTATGCACTGTTTATTTTTATAAATTTGAGTTGTTGATGATTACAATAATTTCTATTCCATTAAAGCAGTTATAAATTACTTAGTATCAATGGTCTTCATAATATGAAATGACGACAGTGGTGTGTGACAGCAGAGCTTGTGGTCAACGTTCGATGTTGCGTTTAGTTTCGCCAGTTTCAGTTTGATTTAGAGTTTTATTATTTTTGTTTGTATGATATACATTGTTTATAGCTGTATATAATTGTAATTTAACAAATAAGAAACTCAATATTAGAACATTGTATTTTGAAATCTATAAACTGTAAACCAACCTTCAAAAATAATAATCAGGCAGAAATATAATTTTTAGACAAAAATTATCCCTTTTCTACCAAAAAAAAATCAATGCAATCAGACCGCTCTATGGACAAGAGAGTTTTTCACTAAAAGCATATTGGTGATCTAAAAATCAAACATTCAAGTTTTGGTTCGCTGTGCCGTTGACATGCTTGCTCGCCTGCTTATTCCAGTGATTGAGTATAGATCATAGGTTCTTAATCTTATCTGAGTTATAAACCCTTTTCAAGCGTAAATTATAAAAACGGACCCCCCAAAAAAATGTATATGTTATTTTAATTTTGATGTTTAAACACCAAAATATAATGGACAGTTTGTCCCCCGTTGTTGTTTTTCGAGTGACAAAATACAGACATAAGTTATCAGAAATTTCACCGAAATATACGAACGACCACTCGTGTTTACGAAAATAAAAGATATGTACTTTGCTACATTCCGTTCAAGTTTGCAATACAAATCAACAAAATAAATACCTATTCAGTTTTTAAGTATGTTCAATTTTCGGATTATTTAAAAAAAAACTTCGTGGATCCCTAGTAACTATTTACAGACCCTNAAATTCGACCACAGTTCTGCAGGTTACTAGAACTAAACAGGCCAAACGCTGGATCATTGCGTTTGCATGTTCGTTTAGCAAACAGACGGTCCGAGTTCCTCCGTTATCAAACGTTTGAAGCGTTTTCCGCTGCAGAATTTCCTCCACATTCCAGGTTACCAGTTATAACCATAATAAAGTTACCATAGCACGCCCTAGCACGACACACGAAGTAGCTGTGATTCCGGCAAAACACGCTCAACGACATCGTCGACATTGCCCTGATCGCCGGCGTCGACAATCTTAGTGTTCACTTTTATGATTCTTGATTTTTACTAGAGATGGGTTGACGTTTTGAAATAAATTGTAGGCGATCATCAGGTACTATGTCGAGAGCGTAATGATATAATTTGTTTTTATTTTTTGTTTATGTTTTCTCCGAATTGACGACGTCGTCGAACGTCGACAAAATTGATATTATAGGTACACCATGTATTCTAGATTCGCTATTTCGCTAATACCGTAATATTAATTTAATAACATTAATAACATTTATTGTAAAATATTTTCTGATGTTCCTGCATAATACAGAGTGATTGCAAAAATACAAAATTATTTTCATCACTTTTTAAACTTATTTTTAACCCATTGTTTCATTTACAATTAGATTATTTAAAATTTTAATAAATTCCTATTTCTGCTTCTGGCGGAGGTGGTAATTATTATTCGTAAGTATTGAATTATTCATTTTTTTTAGAGTAATATTAATTACATACACATAGGATAAAGAATGTTGCTGCACCCTGATTAATAATGACGGAGCTTAAAGTGTTTCTACTTAACACAATTTGTACGACATACCAAAAACTGCAGTTTTTCGATGGATAGAATCATAGGCTATTGTAGGGGATGAGATAGTTATAAGACTCCAAATTGATATGCAATATAGTTGAAAATATCACTGGGAAATATGGTTTATATTTTTTCGATACCACTTATACGAAAAAAAAGTGCATATTGTTTCAAAATTCATTATTTTTGTGTTTTTTAACCTTGGTTAACCTTTTGTTTTGTAGTTCCAATATCGAAAAAATAAAAATGATATTTTCACAGCCGAATTTCTCCTTTTTATGTGGTGAAAATTTCGTTCCTCAGTTATGACTAGGGCTATGATTTATATGTGACTAAAAATTGTAAAATGTGCATTTCATTTACCAAAATATGCAAGCGCAATTTTTTTTTTTTACATAAAATTCAGACACAAATTAAAACAAAAACTACTAGTTAATAATAATTATTATATATTGTAATTGTATAGTTAGTATTACACTGAATCATTCAGTAACTTGTAAGTATATTTTATATGTTCTTTCAAATGATTGGAACGAAGAATGGATATCTTTTGACTAAAACTTGTCGTACTAATGAAAAACAAAAATAATGTATAAATCCTATTGGACGTATGACCAACATAATATTAGATAACAAATCGACAAGCAGCTCAATAATATTATAGAAGCTCACGAATGAATCTAGTTGGTATATTTTGGTTTAGGTAATAAGTAAAAAGTGGCCTGTAGTTCTAAAAATCGTAGAAAAAAACAATTGTTGACAACTTTTATTCACATTTCCTGGTTGGACCTACCGGGTTTGAGTGTCTGAAGTATCACTATTATTTATGTACCTAATTACTAATTTCTAATAATTCCAATATAGGTTATATGCGGTTGCAAATTGCAATAAGTTGAACACACACATGCACACAAGTAAGTATACACAACAATGATATTTTGATTGGTTCACATAATAATTTATTTATACTTATTTTCCGTTAAACTCTTATATAACATATTTTAATTATATCAATAGATTTTAATGGCTTGATGCATTGATTTCGCGAAAAGGTATAGGTACTTATATATAGGTATTCTCTTAACTTTACTGTATATTTTTCAAATTAATAGGTTCCATATATTATAAGTATCGATAAGTATGTTATATACCTCTGTGATTGTGTGTATAACATTTAATATGTAATTTAGTATGCACTGTTTATTTTTATAAATTTGAGTTGTTGATGATTACAATAATTTCTATTCCATTAAAGCAGTTATAAATTACTTAGTATCAATGGTCTTCATAATATGAAATGACGACAGTGGTGTGTGACAGCAGAGCTTGTGGTCAACGTTCGATGTTGCGTTTAGTTTCGCCAGTTTCAGTTTGATTTAGAGTTTTATTATTTTTGTTTGTATGATATACATTGTTTATAGCTGTATATAATTGTAATTTAACAAATAAGAAACTCAATATTAGAACATTGTATTTTGAAATCTATAAACTGTAAACCAACCTTCAAAAATAATAATCAGGCAGAAATATAATTTTTAGACAAAAATTATCCCTTTTCTACCAAAAAAAAATCAATGCAATCAGACCGCTCTATGGACAAGAGAGTTTTTCACTAAAAGCATATTGGTGATCTAAAAATCAAACATTCAAGTTTTGGTTCGCTGTGCCGTTGACATGCTTGCTCGCCTGCTTATTCCAGTGATTGAGTATAGATCATAGGTTCTTAATCTTATCTGAGTTATAAACCCTTTTCAAGCGTAAATTATAAAAACGGACCCCCCAAAAAAATGTATATGTTATTTTAATTTTGATGTTTAAACACCAAAATATAATGGACAGTTTGTCCCCCGTTGTTGTTTTTCGAGTGACAAAATACAGACATAAGTTATCAGAAATTTCACCGAAATATACGAACGACCACTCGTGTTTACGAAAATAAAAGATATGTACTTTGCTACATTCCGTTCAAGTTTGCAATACAAATCAACAAAATAAATACCTATTCAGTTTTTAAGTATGTTCAATTTTCGGATTATTTAAAAAAAAACTTCGTGGATCCCTAGTAACTATTTACAGACCCTAGGCCTTAGGGGTTCATGGACTACGGGTTTAGAGCCCCCGGTACCATTGTATAACCACACTTACACTAATTATTACATTTTGCGACTACCTCAAATTCGTTGTCGGTGGTGATTGCATATTTCCTATATATTGCCCTTTGTACAATTTTCTCGAGCAGACCTTAAAAAAAATTACCACTGAGAATTTATATGTAATTTTAACCAAACTAATAGGTACATTTTGATTAATTATTAGCTCAACGTTATAATTTTATTTATATGTTGTAGTTAAACTGCAATTATATGAATATTATTTAAATTTTTTCTTTAGCGCTTCTATCATCAGACTTTTTCTATAACATCACTATTACACCGCCTTGAAGTTGGTACCAGACTTTGTCGTATCGTTTTCAAACTATTACCATATTTCTTATCACTACTTAATAATTTAATGTCTGTGCTTAAGAGGGCATAAAAGTTTTGCATACACACTCTGTTTAGGGGGCGCCAGTTAAAATCACAAAATACAAAATTGCGAAATGTAATATGTCCAGGTCTTCTAAAGGTTATTTAGAACGTTAAACCGAAAATAATGAATAAAAGAAAAGAAAAACGTAAAAAATCGAATATTATGAAATATAATATATATCGTTAGTCATATTTAATGGTTAAAAATAAAAAATTAACGTATTATAATCATAACTTTCATATTATGTAACATATAAAGAATTGCAAATAACATTATTCGAAATAACATTTGTGCTTTTTTTTTACTTCTAAGTTTTAACACATTACTATTATTTTTAAATCTTGAAGTCTATATAAGTATAAATCTTATAATTATGAACAATCCAAAGTTGGCAAACCTTATGTTAACAGTAATTTATATTTTTGAATTACTTTATCCCTGTTTTATTTCTAAATATTGAATTTAATAGAGTATTAGTTTATTTCTGAACTGTTCAATCGACATAGGTACTATATCCTCCAGAATAGAGTTACTTGGGCGATAGTTTAATGCAGTGGTTCTCCATATTTTCAGGATCATAACCCACACTTTCCGATGGAAATCCATATAGAATCCCACATGATTTGACTTTTACAGGATCAAAAAGTAGTTCTAAAAATCAAAATTTTTTATAACTTCTATCACCTATAGTGCTTTATACTTTATATAATTCTATCCCAGTTTTAGGTTTTGTATACTACATTTCAGCTTAGTTATGGCATTTTAGCTTTATTATATTCCAAATATAAATTATAACGTATTTTTTTTTCCCCAATTACATTTCATACATTCAATCACAAAACAGTCATTTTTTATATTGCAATTAATCCTATTTTGATAGCAATAATACCGACATGTTTCAATAGGAATTAAAACAATTATAACTATCAATGATAATACCTTAATTAGTGGTTCCGTTGCACACCTATAATATATATTATGTCTACTGTCAACACTAGTAAACAGATATTTTATAATACAACAGTTTATTGTATATATTTATATACTTGTACTTATATAATATATAGTAACACAAATAACAAGGTAATTATAGGTAATCTAAGCCACAACAAATATAGAAAATAATTTTTACTATTAAAAAATGTAAAATGCATTAGGTATAAATTGTTGACAACAATTATTTCGTCAATTTTTTGTGTACCGTCCCCCGTCCAAGTAAAAAAAATAGTTGGGGTACGGAAAAAAATAATTGTAGAGAACTCCTCTGTCCCCCTGCCCCCTGCCCACAAATCGATCACTGACTATGGGTACGGAGTAGAGCTAACCACGGTGACTTTTGAAATATAATATGCAAATTTAATCATTGTGGTATTTGTGGATAGTAAAAGTTGCCGAAAACTAACGCAATGGCACTCGGTTTTTGTTTCATATGACGTTGTATGGGCGTTGTAGAAATCGTGAGGGAGGTAGATCAGAACACGCATGTAACAGGAGTGTATGCCGTGATCATAATGACCGCCCAACGAGTGGCTACAACAAATGCCACGCCGTCGAAAGCTCTGAAACCGATGGCGCCGCCGTCAAAATCGAAGTACCGCAGAGACTTTGGTACGTGCGACCCTGGTACACGGTCACACGGAATCCGTATTTAATGTACGCAAACGAGAACGGTGACGAGCAGCATCCCCAAAATTCAAGGAGTTGGGAAAATTAGTTTTTCGATTTCTTTGATTTTCACTCTGAAGATATTGTACGTTATTTTTTGTACTTTTTCGAAACGTTCACAATAAAATTCAATTCGTTCACGTTCAAGTTCATATGTTAGATGCTCAGCTGAGCGATTTTCGACAAAGGTATTAAAAAAGGTATTTTAAAGCCCATTATTAGTACCAAATTTACTTGTTTAAACATTTTACAATAACGACTTGGTTTTGGGTGGGTTAGAATACGTAAGAATACTTAAAATCACAATTAATATTAATTAAAATCATAATCAGGGGCGGACTGGGCCGGCGGGAAACCGGGAACTTTCCCGGTAGGCCGCTGTTCAAAAATAATTTGTTATTATTACATTACTTATTACTTAAAATAAAATAGCCAATAGGTATAAATTCAAATGATGAATATTTTATATTTTCATATTATCATTACGCGCGTGTATGAAAAATTGCTTACATTTGGTGTTTAAAAATAGATTTTAGGTTTTGGTTCGGCTGATACTCCATCAGGAGTTTGCGTATGATCAATAATTTGAATAATATATTATTTTAGTAATGCAAGAAAATCTTTGCAATCAACCGCAAATAAGCATTAAAAATGTAAATACCTATCTATTACCTAAAATTATTATTTTTCCCTAGTATTTTTTTTAAATAATAGGTATGCAATATGAATATAATTTATTTCCAAAGGAAAAATGAGTTAAATCTAGTTATAACTAGAGTTAGGATGTTGATGACCTAAAAAACACACAAAAATGCCCTAAAAAAAATGCAAAAAAACCCTAAAAAAAGTGCAAAAATGCTCTGAAAACTTCAAAAAATGACCTTAAAAATTATCTAAAATACTAATTAAGTAAGTGAAAAAACTTATTTATAAATAATAATTTTTATTAGAGATATGGGTATAATAATGGGTGTAATAGTAATTTAAAATATGAATTATAAATATATTAAGCATTTAAATAATTCAATATATAACACTCAAAGAGTAAATCTTATCGGAACGCGATAAATGTAATCACAACAAAAACCCCACAATAACAATATTAATATTATTTTTTACTAATAGTCCAAATCCAAAGTTAGATTTTAAATAAATTAAATTTGTTTCCAAACTTGGGTGTAACATTTGCCCTAAAATCTATAATTTGTAAAAAATGCTCTAAAAGATGAAAAAATGGCTTAAAAATGTTGAAAAATGACGTTAAAAAACAAAAAAAATGCAAAATAAAATTAGAATATTCTGCATCAAGGGAGCATGAATTACGAATATTTGCCAATTATTTTGAGTTAGAAATTCTCAACAAATTGTACTATCAAGTATTTAATCTAACTTTAACAACGTAATACAAAATTCTTCATTAGTAAATTAGTATTTTATGAGAGTTTGAAGATCAAATTTTTACAACATTGTTTAATGTTACTCGATAATACTCGATTTCTCATGGTACTTAAAGCCTATAGGTACTTGAACATTTTCATCAAATGATCATTTTATTATACGTGATGAAATTTCCAAAATATTTTGACTCGTTTTAAGTTATTTATAGACACTTGAAATTTGATTTTTTTTTTTTAGTTTTCTATGTTCTATATATGTCTATAGAATTGTTGATGCTTGAAAATTGAATGCAAGGTTCCTCATAAGTAGTTACAATAACAGTTGAGAATTGTCAAAGATCCATAGACAAAGTTTTTTTTATAAGTATTTAAAGTACAAATTTTGATAACATTAATTGTCGAAATATCGAAAGTTACCAAATTATTTTGTAATTAAAAAAATTTTAAATGTTTAATTTTTATAGCTTAGAATAGAAAATTCTAAACATGGATCCTCATAAATAGTTCATGCTGTAACTTAAAAATATATAATTCAAGTATATTTAAAAACTCCAAAAAGAAGATTTTAAATAAAATATGTATGGTTTAAGCATAAAAATCAAGTGCAAGTATAATAACCCACGAAAAAATGTCTTAATGTTCTCTATTGAAAAATTTCGCGAATTTTACAAAGACTTTATTTAGAGACACAAAGTTTCACTCTACTCCACTGTATAGGTAGTTCTATAACATTGCTGCTCAATTATAAGACTGGAGTTGAAGAAGTTTTCTAAGTTTAGAATGTGAGCTTAATGCACTATACAATACTGCCTAAGAACCCTCGAGACGCATTTTAAAATGCAATTAAAAGGTGAAATGACATGAATCATAAAATACGTCTAACAACTGTAAAATAAAAGTTTCGACATTGAATTCATTGTTATAACTTATAGATAAGTATAATAGGTACCTAATTCAAACTTCCTGTCAAAAAACTACGTTTTACAAAAGTTAAAGTAAAATGTACTTTGCAACAAATTCACAGCTACCTATACTATTATCGACGACGCTCAACTGCAAAGATGGTCTTACAATAAGGAATAGATTTTGACAGTAAACTTTAGATTATTTTTAAGGCTCAAGTTATGTCTGCAAAAAAAAAAGTTTCCTGTTAACTAAAAAATTGTATGGAATTGATTGGATATAAAAGTTAAAAATTTAAACGAGATTTAAAACATTATTTTACTACAACATAAACCTTTTCAGATATTCCTTGTCCTTATATGTTATAATATTATTACAGCCAGGGAGTACAGTATTTCAATTAAATGTATTTAAAATACATTTTGTGTTTTGTATTTTAAAAATAGTCAATATACTAAATAAATAGTAACTGATGATAAGATTCTCAAGTTTGAACTTTTGGCACAATTACGAAATAAAATAAAAATATAATATGTTCGTCAGAGCCAGTAGATAGCACACTTATTGATTATAATTTATAGATTTTTTTTCAAAAACCAAAATGTTCTCACCAACTTAAAATTAAAAAGTATTTTGTATTTTGCAGTATTTTTAAAATACATAATATTTCGTTTTTTTTTTCTTAAATTCTTGGGCAAACTAGATAATGTTATCAGGACAGGCCAGTAATTGATAAATACAAATAAAAATTCTAACTACAAAATAAGTTTTTTATTTAAACTTTAAGTTATATTAAGTCAGTATGTAGTTATCCAGTTAGTATTAGATTAGGCTATTGACTGACTGGTCTGGCCACTAGTTTTACATTTACTTAAATAGTTAAATGGTAAAAGATTGAACACAGATTGGTTGAATTTGTTGATCACTAATTTTTTTTTTTAACTCATTGGTCAATAAGGACACTTTAAAAGTATGACATACGTTTACAAATCTATTAAAAATATTTGGGTCGATAGAATTTTTGGATCTTTTATAGTGGTTAGTGTTCCGGCCACGATCTACATCCTACCATTACATACAATACGTGTATTGGGAGTGGAAAAAATTTTTAAATTGTAACACTGTTTGAATCCTCCCACACCATTAACTTATTTCCTAGAAATTACAATTAATATTATATTTTGTCATTTGTTACCATAATAATATCACCGTCAAATTATTGTCATATTACCATACATTTTAATCGTATATGACAACAAAAGTGATATAACCAACAACGTCAATCATGATAATGTAGGTAATTAAAAATTTTTACTGTGTAACTTCCTATGTACAATTTAAATATTTTGATTGTAATTTTTTTTTTAAGTAAAAGTTGATTTTATTACAAAAATTGTTTTTTAAGATACCAATATATTTCTGAGCGGGACGATATAAATGAATTCATTTTAAAATGACGAGTGTTTTTTTTTGTGTGTCTGATGACACATTTTCTAGTAGAAAATAACGAGTTATATTATTCCTATGACTATCATTTAATAATGAATAGTACAATTAATAATAGTTAAAAAGTGTATAGGACACTGAGTAAATAATACCTAGTTATACTTGTCTTTTCTCTATAACGTGGTTAGTGGTTAATGGTTATCTCTATGGCCCTATAACTTAACTGAACACTCTAAGCATAATATAATATATTCTGTGGACTGTGACATATAACCCCATATTATTAGGCAATTTTTATTTTTAATATGTTTTATTGATCTTAAGGTTCGGCGACAAGATTAGGTAAAGTTTAGCTTCATACATAAAATTGTATTTATTTTTGGTAACGATTCGATTCCAATAATATAGGACTTATAATTATCTGTTTGTTTTTCTCTTAAATATATTTTTTCATTTCGATGCTTCTGAGGAATGGCATGACTTTTTCTGGCTGACAGCTGGATCCTATTATTTTATGCTGGTTAGATAACTGTAGATTCTTTAAATTTATACCATACATTTATTTTATCAATTCATGTACTTGATTTAACCTTTTCAGTGCCCAGATACATTTTGCAATGGCACCACCACTGGCCCAGGTATTTTTTTTTTTTGTTAACAACAATTATCAAATTGAAAATTTAAAAATGATTCTGTAGTTAAACATTTATGGAATGTTTAAATTTTAAAGCTAAGAATTGAAAATTTAAACAAGGTTCTATGTAGGTCGTTAGTTCTATAACCAAAAAATCTAAAAATAAACAAAAACACAGCTTTTCTCATAAGTTATCATAAGTTAAAATCTTGACGAAATTACATATTAACACAAAGAATAAGGATTTTAGTCATTTTGTTGTAATTCGGTTCCAAAACAGCCCAATTTTACATAAGTATATAGAATATTTTTCCAGCATCACGGATAATTTAAGAATAATACCAATTCAACTAAAATAATAAGTAATATCAATATAAAATTCCCTTGACTGACATTCCGTCTCCGCTCAGAATCGTTTTTCGTATACGATGACGTTATATCATTTAATTCAAATTTAATACCACCCATTACAGCGACCTTTTAGACACCTAATGTACAACAGAGAGACATCCACTTACACGCTTTTTTATTAAATTAATTTTTTCAAAAAAGAATGTATTTTAAATAATATGACATATGGTTTTAAGATAACAATAAATTAAGTTAGAATAGTTACTTCAACTAAAAAAAAGTTAGCCGTTATGTAACGCTGTATCGTTAGAAGTAACTTAACTTTACAACTACAGTTTAACTTTTTAATGTCCGGTCTCGCAGAAAACAGCGTAAATACTGTATGTGAGCTAGTACGCTAAGGACAATATTACCGTATAATTTGGTCGTTACTGCCTTTTTGCTAAGCATAATAATATTATGTTTGATACTGCTATTTTGCTTAACATCATTCATATATTATATTTTGTAAATACGTATATTATGTTTAACCATTTTTATTATGACATACCTAACCTTTATTATGACATCTATTGCATATACATTATACGGTATTTATGATACTGAATCAAAAAATGCGCCCTAAAATAACGAATATTTTATAAAATAGACTCATTTTTCAAATTTAGTCGCTTTCTGCTTTTTGGCTTGTGAGGGAAAAATAAATGTCTAGAGGTGTCTCACTGTAATGGATGTGCTATTATTATGATATTATATCATTTTATTATACGAAAAACGATCCTGAGCGAAGACTGTCAGTCAGCCTATATTACTTTTTGATAGCATTGCTATTAAAATAATTTATTTTACCATCAGTAATGATGTGTGTGTGCAAAATAATAATAAACTTTAAAAAGGTCAATAGTACCCACGCATAATAATTTTACATTACGACAAAATAATTTTAAAAAAATGGTCATTCTTCGTTCACATGTCTAATTTTGTCAAAATTTGAACTTAAAATATCTATATAAAAAAACTGTGTTTATGTTTAGAGTACAGTGTGAAATGCTTATGTGATAACTTGTTTTAAACAATATTATAAATCCTTAGGAATACAAATTTAACGTTTTAAACTTATTTAACTATAAAATAATATGCAAATTGTCGAGATTTCGATGAATTTTATCAACATTTGAACTTTAAATGCTTATTATAAAAGTCGTGTCTATGTAACATTAATATTTTTAAGATTCTTTTATAATAACTTACGAAACATTACACATTATTCAGCCTACTGTATTATGAATGTTTAATACTCGGACACAATGTAATGTTAAAATTAATTACAATAATAGCATCAAATATAATTAGTAATATGGGCTGACAGGCCGTCTTGTTTTTCAAATAGTACCTATAGTTTTCAGTTGGAAATTCATAAATATTTTATTCATACAGCTAATATTAGAAATTTTAATATAAAATTCCCGACAAGTTTTTCTACATTTGATAAAAAAAAAAGTTTACTAAAAAGTAGTACTTACTAATTTTTTTTTAGCGTTTGAATGAAAAATATATACAATATTTGATGGTTTTTAATTATTTATGTACAAGTACGCTCTGCTTAAATCGTTTTTCATATGCAATGTCATTTGAATTAAAATCCAACACATCCATTACAAATGACATGCTCGACAACTACTGTACAGTAGAGCGGGTACCCACTTGACACGTCTTGTCCACCTTTTTTAACTAATTCATTTTAGTACTCTCGACTAAACACATTGTTTGACAGAAATAAATAAATCGTTACGCGAACTGAAAATTATCCAAATATTTATAGCTACTATATAACACAACTGTTTCTCTCTTTTTTTATTCGGACGTTTTGTCTTTCAAAAAAACGGCTTTGAAGATTAATATTTGACTCTCGGTTGGACGAAGCATTGTGACATCATCACTTTTGTGGCGATGGATCCGAATTGCAAACAAAAAAAAAATTCACAATTTGAAATTTGCATGTCGTAATCTATTGTACACTAAAATAATTTACTTTACTATTATTTGACTTATTTTTCCATTGGTTGTGTTTTTTGAAATAATTAATATCTATTAGGTTAAATATGGATCACTCCGTACACGCAAAATCGTTGTCTCCAAAAACTGAAAATATCGAAAGTTTTAAATATTAATAAATAGCTTAAAATTAGTCAAAATATTTTGAAAACTTCTTTTTAAATACATAGTTATAATTTAAGTATTAGAGGAGTACCTCTAATACTAAGTTTCTGAAATTAACATTTTTTGAATGTCAATAAATTAACGATACTCTCTAAAAAAAATGTATTACATTGAATTTCAATCACTCTTAAAATTACGTGCTTAACCTATAAGTTAAACTTGTTCTTTAATTTCGAGCAAAACTACTAGTGAGGAATCTTGTATTAAACGATCGAACTTTGGGTGTTAATTTTACGAGTAAATTAATTTACACATTTTTGGGGATTCGACGAACCTCATAAAAATATTTTATAATAGAGATCATAAAATATTTAAGTAGGCCTGGTAGGCACCTCAAACGATTTTCAATGCGTTTTGTTCAACTGCAGGTTCGATTGAGTTTATACGGCACTATATGATCAAAAGATTACAATTTAATCGTACAACTTCAAACATATGCATCCTCAAAGTACCTATATTTTAAGTTCAGCTGTATTGCTACAGCACGTCATATATAATAATAATATTATAAGGTTACCTGCAAGTTGCGTACATACATATAGCAAACATTTCGGGGCACTTTATTAAGAAGAAAAAGGAAAAGAATTATTATGAAATAATACAAGTTTTTACGAAAAGCTTAAAAATATAATACCTATTGTTGTTGTTGAAAATATTCGTAAAAAAAAAAAATGAAGCTATTTCATTATAATGCATAATATAATATAACATTTCACACATAATAATATATACTCAAGTACTATAATATAATGGCTGCAATATACAGTGTGATTTCTTAAGCACCACGCTTACCCTAATTTTATATTTGAATTATGAGTATTAAGTATATTCAAAATCCGATTTCTAGAATTTTGAATTACGCTTGAAGACCATATACCCACCTAATATTTTTGAATATTTGAAATTTTTTGAGCCACTCCTGTGATTCGTTTTTCAAACGAGAACCCATCTTTTCCATGTTGAATTACTCGGCAGGTATTTTATTTCGAGAATAATTTTGATGTAATATCTAAGTAAAAATGCAAACTAGTAGTTTTTCAGTTATGTGCCTAACGAATATGAATGGGTACCTCCTTCTCATATCTTTGCATTGCACTTTACTCAT
This sequence comes from Myzus persicae, assembly GCF_001856785.1. Taxonomy (NCBI): domain Eukaryota; kingdom Metazoa; phylum Arthropoda; class Insecta; order Hemiptera; family Aphididae; genus Myzus; species Myzus persicae. The sequence continues at coordinate 3,715 of NW_019102632.1, read as the reverse complement.
GTTGACTATAGTGTGCTCGTGGTTAAATAAAATAAAACTTAAGTCAGGTTTACTAAACGATTTGGTTGATTTGATAATCCAAAAGGCGTTTATATTGGTTGTAATCAAATATTATGCTGGTTGAACCAATTATAGCCTATAAAGGTACGTGTATTATTTAGGTGAAGCAATCCCATTTCATAGTAAACATAATATTATTCGACTGTGTGATTCCTACCAGGGGCTCAATAATGACCGGGCCAATAAGTACAACACTTCTAAGTACGTAGGTACATGTCAAAAAAAAAAGAAGCAACTGGACTACCGTTTTATATATATAGGTAGGTACACTCGAAGCGCTATGGTTGTCTTTCTCCCTATGCTGAACAGCTGACATTTGGCAATGAATTGTGCGCATCAGTTATATATAGGTGGTTGATATAAGCGTATGTCTTCTAAAAATAAAAAATAATATTGATAAATGATTCGAAAAGTCGCGAACGTAAAAATAAGCAGCGTAAGCAATAATCGGGACTCGTAAGTTTAAGCATTTGCATGGTTTTTTCGAGACGCAGGAAAACGCATATGGTAACTGAGATGCAAATTCATAACAATAATAGTAATAAATATATAAAGTTTAATATAGTGCATGGTTTTGCATATTTTGGGTGTTAAGGCATATTTATTTGGCTTGTAGTAAATTTGTCTAGAGTTATTAGCGCATATTTTTTCATAAAAAAAAATTGTTTAGACAAATACATTTTTGAATTTTTTTTTGTTTCTTATATACTTTCCAATTTACAAAATCGCAGTGTTTGTTTAGATTTTTTTTATCCTCGCACGACCACAGGTTATATAATATACCACAGATTTAATAATGATAACGTGATAATATAATGACAACAAAGTGTTGATCTGAAAAGTTAGGTTTTTGAGTGTTATAAAATGTATAAAAATTAATAGAAATTAAATTCGAATAAAAAATGGATTTATCTTATTATTTCAAAATTTGCCTATGATTTTTAATATCATGTATATTTTAAGTGCGTAATTTAAAAATGTTATTGCACATAAATGCATATTTCTGAATTTTTAGTGCATATTTGAATGCATATTTTGCCAATGTTTAGTGCATGGACTTACAAGCCCTGGTGGTAATACATATAATGCAGCGGCAATCGAATATATAATTAGGTACGTACTCTTATACATTATAACTAAGTTAACCTGAAAATATGGTTTAAGTGACCGTTTTAATAGTTGGCTTGAACTTTTATTTTTTTCCATGTGGTAATGGGTTAAGTAGATTTGGGAAATTTGATCATTTAAAAGTTTTAGTAATTACTATTGATTTATCAATATAAATATTTTTAAGAAAACTGTGTTTGTACATTTGTTAGATTTTTTTAGTTACAGAATGAACTACTTAAGTGGAACTTTGTTTTAAACTTTCAACCCTTAGTTATAAAATGTGTTTTATAAATTTTATAAATTTGTAAATTAGGAGTACCAAACATTCTCTATGAAGCCTTTCACCCAGACAACATAAAAAACACAATTACCTTTATATTTAAGACCAATTTAGTCAATCTTTTGTCATTCATATAATACTTGTATAGTGTATACGATATTAATGTAATTTAAGATATAATGTGAACCGTTGTAAAGTTGTAGCAGCCTTAGGTGCCGAGGCTTAAAATAAGAATAAAAAAGAAAATTTGTAAATTTAAAATTTGAATTTTAAATGCTTATAAAATAATCTTGCATATGCATTTTTAATATTTTTAAACCTGGGTATATTTTATGATATTGTTGTGATAATAGTAATTAATTTTATTAGTAGGTATAAGCATAAGTACTATAGTTGCGGTTTAACTGGAAATTTCATTGTGATCACAAAATATAATAAAATACACCTACTCTAAAAGTGTCAAGTGCAAACGAATAATACTAATTACACTAAACTAAAATCGTTATTCTTGGTTTGCATATGTAATTTTGTCCACGTTTAAACTTAAAATAACTATAAAAAAAACTGTGTTTGTATTACCCATATTTTTAGACTTTTTGAGTTAAGGAATGAACACCTTACACCGAACTCTGTTTTAAATTTTCAATCCTTAGCTATGAAAATTGAATATTTTATAAATTTTTAATCACAAAATATCTTGTACATTTTCAATTCGATAATGATCCAAGTATAATAAATACTACATATAACATGACACAATCGCATATGGTTTATATTTTCGTAAAACCATTTATTTAGGAATATATTATCCTTAGTATAAACATTTCAATAATTCGGTAACTACTCATTATGATTTTGATTTAAATACATCTACATTTTCAAGAAATTCGTCCGCTAAATATAGTTTTCAGTAAAAAATGGGCCGGGTTCTCGTTTGAAAAATAGAAGTATTGCCACAGGAGTACGCGGCGGGACACTGCAATTAAGCGTGCAACAAACAATATCAGAAATGCCAAAATATGGTCTCGAGGTGTGCCTATGTTTGTGAAAAAAAGGTACTAAAAATCAGAATTTGAACGAATGCATCAAAGAGAAAAACTGGGGCAGGCGCGCCTAGAAAATCACCCTGTACATATACGAATTTGAAACACCTCTATAAATTGTATATAGTACACAACTATACAACTGCAGTAACGGGTGGGTATTAGATACGTATTTACCCACTCCAAAGTCGTGTCCACGGATCACGACGATTGTAAAACGCCATGGTCGCAATCTTGACAGCTCAGGTACCCATCTATTTGTTTACTTTGATATTATATAAAGTGCACCCCGATGGTGGAAGTTATTATGGGTTAAAAGCGATTGTCACCGCGTTATGGCAGGACGAAAATAATAATACATACATAATACGATATATTTGCTGTTGTAGTGCTGTCACAATATTCACAATGTCATATTAAAATAATAATAATAATAATAGTAAACACTTATATTATTATCATCAAATAACTATACTCCGTGTCCATAATATAATATGTCATAAACCTGCTGCAGCTATTTGTACACAATAATAATCCGTAATAAATACGTTGTTATACGCGTTATAGATATTATTATTATTATTATTGTTGTTGTTGTTAATATTGTTATGACAGACCTTTTAGATATAGGTACATAATAGGTAAAGTTGTTGTGTGAACTCAACAGCCCACTGGTGTATAGTTAAAGTTGTACATAACTGCAGTTTATAAAGAATGATTTCTGTATAAATATGTGAAAAGTATTTTAATTACAGTAGTTACTTCGAAATACTTCTATAAAAGTATTTTTTTTTTTTTAACGAGTGTGCCTGCAACAGATGAGTATTTTAAGCAAACTAATAGGTACTTTGTCTGTTTATAAATTAAATAAATATTAAAATGAAACCCGTACAAGATGTCGGGGAAATACTACCTAGTTCAAGAAGTTTCCTTGCAATTACATCGTGGTAAAAACAGTGTTTATCAATAATAATTTGGAAAATAATGTAAAAGCTCCAATCAAATGGTTCAGTTATCTGCTGTACGTTGACCTGTACGGTCGTATTGCATTTTTCGTCGGTCGCTTATCGCTATTTCTATATTTATTACCTATATTCCAGTGTATATCGATATATAATTTGTTTTTGCGTACTTTATATTTCTTTTTATTCTTTTTCCGTCTATTTAAGATGCCCGTATGCAATAAATGTTCCGTTAATATTACTAAAGCATGCTCCATAAA